>NC_064621.1:229099520-229422020 GCF_023898315.1 Schistocerca nitens | reverse complement strand
ACTGACACAGCCCCGTGGCTGTCAGAATGATATGTACCATGATACCTAATTAATAAACAGATCGCTCCCCATATGATCACGTGAATTTAGTAACAGGGTCATGCAATGGACAGCTTAATGAAATGAATTAATTGAACAGGGGTGGACCTGATATACACGAAACTTGGGCGCTGCAACTCACAAAGATGATAAAAATAGGGACTTCATCAAACCACTGAGTGAAACAAATGGACACTATAAAGACCTGTTTATTACCAGTCCACGTAGACTTCGCATTAAACAGAAAGAGCACCAATGACAGTGAATAGTCATGTTCATGAAATATAACACAGCTCACAACTGAATGTGAACACCTTAGCTAAGGTTGGATAAGGGGATGTGGAATGAATAAGTTTGCATCAGCACAACATTTGGGAAGCACCTACGTTCATGGAAGCCACACAATAATTATCGATTATTAACGAAGAAGGGAGGAAAGAACAAGAGAAATAATGATGGGTGCACCTACCACCTGAATGCATGTTGATCCTATGATTTCTGTTAAAGATACTTCATATTTAAAAGTGAAAATCCTAACGTTAATTTGAAGTTCCTGCATGCCTCCTACAGCTCAATTTGCGAACCATCATACTTAGAGTTACCAGTGCCGACGAGTGACTGTAAATTATTTGTCCTGCATCAAAGGCTGCTCCTCCTCAGGGCCCGCATCATCTCTAATATCTGGGATAAAGGTGTTCTCTTCTGACCACTCCCAGCAAGAAGTGAGATTTTACACTTCCTTTGTGAGTGCATGCCTTGATCGTGATTTTAATCACGAGCAACAAGGTTTGTGCCGCCCAATTAGATACGTTGTAATAAGGCGCAGTCTCCCTTCTTACTCAGTTTTAATATAGGTAACCGATAACGGTAATTATGAGTGTAGGGGCTCAAAAGCAGGTAGCGTCTGACTGTCACTAACTGTCTATTTCATGTTCCAGCAAATCAGACCTCCTCCATGTACGCGTAGGTGAGCTCCATCTCCCTACTCTAGAGTTTATTTGCATTAGCCAATGGTAGCTGCTCTTACCGTTTCTTAGCAGGAGTCAACAACCTCAGTTAGGCTGGCGGCCGGTCCCACGCTCTCGAGCACAAAGGTGCAAAACGGCGTCTTCTAATTTCACCTCATGGATCTTATCTCTCAACAGCCCTTGCCCAACGTTTCCCACAATATGGGCGCTCAGTTCTTTACGATTCTGCAAGCCCTGTTGCTATTAGCGTGTGGGAGAAAGTCGCGATGCCTCCCTGGTGCCCGTGGACACGCTATGTTGAAAACAGTCCTTCTTTACTCAATAGACTACTATTGCTTAGCTCGCAAATACTCTGACCATCCGCGAAAGCGTATGCGGCACCTGTCTGCTGGGTCCTGCTCTCATATAATGCACTGAGCTTAGCGGTTTTCTACCTGCCTCTCGCTTTTCCTGGGCGGCAGCGTCATGTGACTTTTGAAAACGACCTGTGCGCCCCCTCCAATCTTCCCCCCCCCCCCTCCCTCAGAACTAATAGCCCGAAATTGGCCCTCTCATCTCTCGCTCGACATGCATTCAATAAGACTCTCAGCTACTCATTTAAGTAATTCTCCAGAAGAAAAAAATTAACTTGGAATTTTAGTAGATAAACACTGCAATCACTTACGTTAATTAACATAACTTCTGCCTTCATCACTCGACAGAAATTAGTTTAGAGAGGATTTATCACTTTAATGGTCTTTGATTATGGTATCTAACGGTTTTGATAAAAATGATCGCTTTTAAATTTGACGTTCGGGTAACCGTTCACTTAGGAGAACCGTGAAAACATACCGTCACTTGATCAGCGGAGTGACTTCCGTGTGGACGTCATACAAATAACCATCCCTGGCGTAAAGAAACAACTGAAGGATTTGAAACGAATCACCAGGTCCGAATGGAACCCCAGTTCGATTTTACAAAGAGTACTCTACGGCATTGGCCCTTTACCTATATTTCAGCTTGCATTTATCGTGAGTCTCTCGCCCAGCACAGAGTCCCAAGCGACAGGAAAAAGAGCAGGTAAGTCCAGTATATAAGAAAGGTAAAAGAGCGGACCCGCAAAATTACATACCAATATTTCTACTGATGGGATATACTGAGAACTTTAGATGAAGGGGAACAGACAGATTCGATATTTCTAGATTTCCGGAAAGCATTTGACATGGTGCCCCATGGCACTCTGTTAACGAAGGTACGAGCGTATGGAATAAGTTCATAGATATATGAGTGACACAGGCTTCTTAAGTAACAGAACTCAGTTTGTCCTCGACGCCGAGTGTTTATCAGAGACAAGGGCATTTTCAAGAGTGCCCCAGGGAAGTGTAATAGGACCGCTGTTGTTCTCTGTATACGAGGGTCACTCCAAAAGAAATGCACACTATTTTTGTAAAAATACAGTTTTGATTCTGCATGTGTGAAAGTTTTACAG
Organism: Schistocerca nitens; assembly: GCF_023898315.1. Taxonomy (NCBI): domain Eukaryota; kingdom Metazoa; phylum Arthropoda; class Insecta; order Orthoptera; family Acrididae; genus Schistocerca; species Schistocerca nitens. The sequence continues at coordinate 229,419,545 of NC_064621.1, read as the reverse complement.
TGTGTAGATATATCCTTCCGGCTTGTTTTCAAACTTAGTTCAACCTGTTCCCGTGAGTGGTGCCGTCACAGCATGTCTTCAAGATGGCTGCTACACTTGACGTTCGTCTGAACCAACGTGCTGTCGTAGGATTCCTGTGCTGTGAAAACGGGACAGTGGGAAACATCCACAAGAGGTTGAAAAAGGTGAATGGACATGTCAATCGCAGTACAGTTAATCGGTGAGCAAGCAGGTTACGTGATGAAAGCTGGAACGGCAATATTGAGGATTGTCCTTGTTGTGTCTAAACAAGACAGCCTAGACACAATGAGAGGAAGCCGAAAGGCACGCGCTTAAACTCACGCAGGCTGGCGTGAGGTCTGAAACAGGATACGTAATGAATGCTATAAAGAAAAGTACTTAACTTCTGGAATACTTAACTTTAATCCACATTTGTAGAACATCGCTCTTGATGATACATTAATAGAATCTCAATATCAATTGAATACGGCGCCTTGCTAGGTCGTAGCAAATGTAGCTGAAGGCTATGCTAACTATCGTCTCGGTAAATGAGAGCGTAGTTGTCAGTGAACCATTGCTATGAACGTCGGCTGTACAACTGGGGCGAGTGCCAGGACGTCTCTCTAGACCTGCCGTGTGGTGGCGCTCGGTCTGCAATCACTGACAGTGGCGACACGCGGGTCCGACGTATACTAATGGACCACGGCCGATTTAAAGGCTACCACCTAGCAAGTGTGGTGTCTGGCGGTGACAACACAGTCCTCGCAGCGGCAGGCACACACTCCAGACAATGTGCATAGAGTTAACGAATTGGTGACTGCTGACGGACCCATCACAGTGAACGAACTGTCACGCTACGTTGGGATAGGGGAAGGAAGTGTTTGCAGAATACTGAAAGTGTTGGCGTTAAAAAAGGTTTGTGCCAGTAGGGTTCCCAGGATGTTGAAAGTGGCTCACAAAGAAACAAGGAAAACAGTATGCAGCGAACTTTTGGAACAGTACGAGAATGGTAGAGATGAATTTCTTGGAAGAATTGTAGCAGGTGATGAAACATGGTACCATAATTTTTCACCAGAGACGAAGAGGCAGTCAGTGGAGTGGCATCATGTAAATTCACCCAAGAAAAAAAAAAGTATTCAAAACCACACCTTCTGCTGGAAAAGTTATGGCTACGCTGTTTTCCGATTCCAAAGGACTCTTGCTTGTGGACATCGTGCCAAGTGGAACTACCATAAATTCTGATGCATATGTGACGACACTGAAAAAACTTCAAGCTCGACTGAGTTGTGTTCGACCACATCGGCAAAAGCAGGATGTTTTGCTGTTGCACGACAATGCACGGCCACATGTCAGTCAAAAAACCATGGAATCGATCACAAAACTCGGATGGACAACACTGAAACACCCGCCTTACAGTCCTGACCTGGCTCCAGGTGATTATCATCTCTTTGGGAAACTGAAAGACTCTCTTCGTGGAAAAAGATTTGAAGATGATGACTCCCTTGTGCACGCTGCCCAACAGTGACTCCAACAGGTTGGTCCAGAATTTTACCGTGCGGGTATACAGGCGCTGGTTACAAGATGGATTAGGGCAGTTGAGAGGAATGGAAATTATGTAGAGAAACGAAAATATTGTTCCTAAAGGATGTATCTACAGACTGTAAAACTTTCAAACAAGTAGAACAAAAGATGGATTTTTTTAAAAAAAGAGTGTGCATTTCTTTTGCAATGGCCCTCGTACGTAAATGAGTTGGCGGCCAGGTTAGGCAGCAGTCTGCGGTTGTTTGCTGATGGTGCTATGGTGTACAGAAAGGTGTGAAAGCTAAGTGACTGACGGAAGACATCGAAGCATTTGAGAGGCGGGTTGCTAGATTTGTTACCGGTAGGTTCGAACAACACGTAAGTGTTATGGAGATACTTCGGGAATTCAAACGGGAAGGCGGCATTCTTTTCGAGAAACACTGTTCAGAATATTTAGAGAACCGGCATTTGAAGCTGACTGCCGAACGATTCTATTGACCCCCAAGATACATCGCGCGTAAGGACCACGAAGAAAAGATACGAGAAATTAGGTCACATACGGAGGCGTACGGACAGTCGTTTTTCCCTAGTACTGGTACAGAATACCCTCCACCACGCACCATAGGGTGGCTTGCGGAGTATCTATGTAGCTGTAGATGCAGATGTAGATGTAGAGGTAGCACCAAACAGAACACTAAAATTATTCAAGATTTAGGAGGTGATTGAGGGGAGTGTGAAGGAATTCGTAAATCGCTGCGGAGACGAGTGCAATATTGCATCCAAATGCGAGGAAGACTGATGAAATACATCCTTTAACAGGTGCGAGTGTACTATGCCTGTAACTACTTACGTTCTGAGGTAGTATTGTACTTGTTGTTAAGGTAGGCCGTGCGTGAAAATTCCGGCTTACTAGAAGTATCGGACAGATTACATCACTAATACGAGTGGCGTTTTATAAGTATTGGCACATATTTCTCCGCCAGTTTCGGTTCAAGAAATGCGGAATTTATTAGGGAAGATAGTGGAATATTCCTGCTTCAGTCCCTGTAGTTTCATGAACTTCCTATGTGTCGATGCGCTAAACGGAGCCTTCAAATGGCGTCTGTAGTGGAAGTGCGTTCCAAGCACACAGCTGTCATTGAGTTTGTTTGTGTGGAAAACCAAGGCACTGCAGATATTCATAGGCGTTTCCACAATGTCTACGTAGAACTGTTAGTGAGCAAAATCAAGGTAAGTCGTTGGGCGAGACGTCTGTCATCATCGCAACAAGTTCGCGCAAAGCTGTCCGATTTCTTCTGCGCCGGCACCCGCACCCAGCTGTGACTCCTGGAATGTTGAAACGTGCGGACACTCTCATTCGAAGTGATCGACGAATCACAGTCAAACACCCTGCTGCTGAACTGGACGTCTCTTTTGGCACTCTGACACATCCGTCCACCAGCTGCAGTACTCAAAGGTGTGCGCCCTCTTCGTTCCTCGCCGCCTAACAGGAGACCAAAAAGAGAAGGAAGCACCATCTGTGCGGAGTTGGTTGCGCGCTATGAGGTTGATCCGGATAATTTTATGTAGAACGTCGTTACAGGCGGTGAAACATGGCTTCATCACTTCACACCGGAAACGAACTGACAATCCATGGAGTGGCGCCACACTACCTCTCCTCGGAAGTAAACGTTCAAAGCCGCATCTTCAGCCGGTAAAGACATGGCGACGTTCTTATGCGACGTTGAATGAGTTATTCTGTTTGATGTCCTCCCGCATGGCACAACGATCAAGTCTGAAGTGTATTGTGCTACCCTCAGGAAACTGAAAAAATGACTTCAGCGTGTTCGTCGCCACAAAAATGCAAACTAACTTCTCCCTCCCCTTGATAACGCAAGGCGTCACACAAGTCTGACCGCCCGAGAGAAGCTCCCAGCACTTCATTCCATTGTTATTCTCATCTATCCCTCAGTCCGATCTAGCACCTCACGACTTCCTTTTGTTTGGCCCAATGAAGGGTGCACTCGGCAGTGGGAGGTAACGGGCGAGTTGTGGAGCCCTGAAAATATTCCAAGTTCGGAGTTAGGCGTGGCCGCGCTGGGGCCTCTCGGCGGACCGCGGCTCGTTGGCGGCCGCATGGTGCCGAACGATAGCCGGGGTCCAGGCCGGACCACGTGGTCCATCGGCCGCATGGCTGGGAATTCCATGGTGATGCTGTGTCGATGAAGGAGACATGCCGGGTGTGCCAAATATGACGGACTTTGTGAAACCTTAATGGCAGACATTTCACAGTTCGTATAGAAATTAATAGTAGCCACATGAATCGTGATACCTCAAAAAGAAACATGTAAATTATCATTATTTGTACGACGATTCTGATGGTGTAATCAGATTTTCAATATGTTTATTAGTTTAAAGTTTAGTATTTGACTGTAAATTATACAAGTAACACCCAGCAACGAATTTCCAAAATCTAAACGGTTCATCCGATTTCGTCGATCGACGTGTCTTTAGAAAGCTATTAAGGAAAGGCAAACCTACGTTTCTAGCATTTGTAGACTTAGAGAAAGCTTTTGACAATGTTGACTGGAATACTCTATTTCAAATTCTAGAGACGGCAGGGGTAAAATACAGGGAGCGAAAGGCTATTTACAGTTTGTACAGAAACCAGATGGCAGTTATAAGAGTCGAGGGGCATGAAAGGGAAGCATCGGTTGGGAAATGAGTGAGACAGGGTTGTAGCCTCTCCCCGATGTTATTCAATCTGTATATTGAGCAAGCAGTAAAGAAAACAAAAGAAAAGTTCGGAGTAGGTATTAAAATCCATGGAGAAGAAATAAAAACGTTGAGGTTCGCAGATGACATTGTAATTCTGTCAGAGACAGCAAAGGACTTGGAAGATCAGTTGAACGGAATGGACAGTGTCTTGAAAGGAGGATATAAGATGAACATCAACAAAAGCAAAGCGAGGATAATGGAATGTAGTCGAATTAAGTCGGGTGATGCTGAGGGAATTAGATTAGCAAATTAGACACTTAAAGTAGTAAATAGCCTTTCGCTCCCTGTATTTTACCCCTGCCATCTTTAGAATTTGAAAGAGACTGGCAAGGAAAGCATTCTGAAGAAGAGAAATTTGTTAACATCGAGTATAGATTTAAGTGTCAGGAAGTCGTTTCTGAAAGTATTTGTATGGAGTGTAGCCATGTACGGAAGTGAAAAATGGACGATAAATAGTTTGGACAAGAAGAGAATAGAAGCTTTTGAAATGTGGTGCTACTGAAGAATGCTGAAGATTAACTGGGTAGATCACATAACTAACGAGGAGGTATTGAATAGAATTGGGGAGAAGAGGAGTTTGTGGCACAACTTGACAAGAAGAAGGGACCGGTTGGTAGGACATGTTCTGAGGCATCAAGGGATCACAAATTTAGCATTGGAGGGCAGCGTGGAGGGTAAAAATCGTAGAGGGAGACCAAGAGATGAATACACTAAGCAGATTCAGAAGGATGTAGGTTGCAGTAAGTACTGGGAGATGAAGAAGCTTGCACAGGATAGAGTAGCATCGAGAGCTGCATCAAACCAGTCTCAGGACTGAAGACAACAACAACAACAACAAATTGGTATGAATTACAGGCGTAACTTGAACAGTACATGAGTTATTGGACGTCAAAGTGGTGATTACTACTGATGGCGTCAGGCCATAAGTACTCCACAGTTTCGCGAAAAAACGGTAGCAGCATGCTTATAAATATATTTATTCATCTATGTTTTTGTTTATATCCTAAATACGCTATTCATGAAGAAATTGGTAAATTATTTACTGTATTTTAGAAAGCACACAGACATTAGGCTACTGGACAACTTTTGCTTCTATATATCTATTAATTTGTTTATGTATTTAATAATGTGTGTTAGAGCGTGTTTACGGTCCAGCCATAGGAATATTTATTTAATTTCAAGCTGTTTAAATGTAAATCCAGCATTTCGTGTGTGTTTCAACACGTTTGTGAGTATGCGTTATCTTTGAGATGTGGCGGGAGCGCTCTAGTCAATCACAGCACTAGTGAATGGGGAGACTTGATGGAAGTGAGAGAAGAGTATCATTTCGAGAGAGGACATGGGACTTCGGAACAGTGCGGCGCGAGGAACGGTCGCACAGGACACGGAGAGAGTGCGGGACGTGACGGCGCGAAGGATGCACGGTCGTGGCAGAGACTTGGAGAGTGTGGAACGCTTGCGCGTGGTCGAGGCAGACAGAAATACATCGGAGTGCAGACTTGTGCACTTGTGAGATTTCCGTGGCTTCTACAGTGAAGACGTAGTGCGCGTTTAGAAGTGAATATCTCGCGATCTATGTTGTTGTTTCCCTGTTATTCGACTTATATTTTATTTAATTGCTGGACCGTCGACACCAATAAGTGTTTTGAGGAAATATACCGCATGCTCAAAAGTACTTCTACTATCGTAGTCATCATTCAGAGTCGTTAAGATAGTACCTGCAGATTATATTTAATTGCAGTCTTTCATTTATAAACGTCTATATTACGTTCAAAATTCACAATTGCCGAGTGATAGGAACCTTCAACCATTCGATTCATGTGTATATTCATATAGCGTACTGTAGACTGAGCAACATTTGACTTGTAATGCGGCAACTACGTATCCCAGCCTCTAGACAACGAAACTAGCCAAAACTTTTAATATTTCAACTCTGAGTCGGAGGGTACCTAGTTGAGGGCCACCACACCTCATAATATTTGAAAACCCGCAGCAGGAAGCAGCGCGTATATGATGGAGAGGTTGTCGATTCACCAAGACGTTGAATATGTCGTCGACCAATAGAGTGTTACCACGGGGGTATCGAGACTCTCCAGGGTAAGGCGATGTAAGGCCGTCACACTGAACGTAGATTATGTTGAAAAACAGTGTTTCATAGCCAAAAGAGTTAGGGTACGGTGTATTGTAATACCGAATAAAAGCAACCTGCTTTCAGAAAAAAAAGTTTCGCATTACTTACTGAACGCAAGGGGCGATCAAAAACTTTCCGTTTTAAGGCAGTACAGTGCAGAATCGCTGTGAGCACTGAGAAAACCATCTCACTGACCTACCAGACTGAAGATACCCACTTCTTAAAACACCGTGTCGTGCTGCGTGAAGTCTCTAACTGCTTGCTGCAAATGCTTGTCCGACAGGAATCGTCGACCTGGTCACATGGCTCTGAGCACTATGGGACATAACTTCTGAGGTCATCAGTCCCCTAGAACGTAGAACTACTTAAACCTAACTAACCTAAGGACATCATACACATCCATGCCCGAGGCAGGATTCGAACCTGCGACCGTAGCGGTCGCGCGGTTTCAGACTGTAGTGTCTAGAACCCCTCGCCCATCCCGGCCGGCATTCGTCGACCTGTCAGGGCCTTAATTAAGAGACCAAAGAAATGATAAATTTAGAATTATATATTAATTCCTTCAGCTGCTGACGGTCGTTGATATACAGTGTGGTCAGAAAATGAAACGCTTGTAGGGATGTTGCAGAGCAGGTTGTACTGAGATATGAATGTTACAAAAAAATTCGATACGTTGCGCCGTTTCCGGGTTATTTAGCATTGAAGCTAGCCAATCAGGTCGTCGCGCGCGTAAATTCAAGTTTCAGCTAACGAGACGAAGCACTCGTTGGCCAACACCTCCCCTGGCAGGCCGCTTGAGTGCAACCGGGCGACGCCCCGATTGGCTAAATTCTACGCTAAATAACTCGGAAACGGAGCAACGTATCGAATTTTTTTCTTAACATTTATGTCTCAGTACAACCTGCCCTGTAGCATCCCTACAAGCATTTCACACATTTTCTGACCTCCCTGTATATCAACGGGGACAGGTGAAAATGTGTGCGCTGATCGGGGCTCGATCCCTGGATATCCTGTTTACATGGCAAACGCTTTATCTATCTGAGCCACCGAGGGTACAGAGGATAGTGCGACTACTGGGACTATCTCACGCACGCTCCCGCGAGACCCACATTCTCATATATGTCCACACACTACATTCGTAGTGTCCCTACCCAACGAGTAATGAGTGTGTTGGGTAGAGACACTACCAATGTAATGTCTGGACATATAAGGCGAGAATTTGGGTCTTGCGGAAGAGAGGGGGGGAGAGGGCGAGATAGTCCCTGCAGTCTCTCTATCCTCTGTACCCTCGGTGGCTCAGATGGATACACCGTCTGCCATGTAAGCAGGAGACCCCGGGTTCGAATCCCAGTCGGGGCACACATTTTCACCTCTCCCCGTTTATACACTCCTGGAAATTGAAATAAGAACACCGTGAATTCATTGTCCCAGGAAGGGGAAACTTTATTGACACATTCCTGGGGTCAGATACATCACATGATCACACTGACAGAACCACAGGCACATAGACACAGGCAACAGAGCATGCACAATGTCGGCACTAGTACAGTGTATATCCACCTTTCGCAGCAATGCAGGCTGCTATTCTCCCATGGAGACGATCGTAGAGATGCTGGTTGTAGTCCTGTGGAACGGCTTGCCATGCCATTTCCACCTGGCGCCTCAGTTGGACCAGCGTTCGTGCTGGACGTGCAGACCGCGTGAGACGACGCTTCATCCAGTCCCAAACATGCTCAATGGGGGACAGATCCGGAGATCTTGCTGGCCAGGGTAGTTGACTTACACCTTCTAGAGTTCGTTGGGTGGCACGGGATACATGCGGACGTGCATTGTCCTGTTGGAACAGCAAGTTCCCTTGCCGGTCTAGGAATGGTAGAACGATGGGTTCGATGACGGTTTGGATGTACCGTGCACTATTCAGTGTCCCCTCGACGATCACCAGTGGTGTACGGCCAGTGTAGGAGATCGCTCCCCACACCATGATGCCGGGTGTTGGCCCTGTGTGCCTCGGTCGTATGCAGTCCTGATTGTGGCGCTCACCTGCACGGCGCCAAACACGCATACGACCATCATTGGCACCAAGGCAGAAGCGACTCTCATCGCTGAAGACGACACGTCTCCATTCGTCCCTCCATTCACGCCTGTCGCGACACCACTGGAGGCGGGCTGCACGATGTTGGGGCGTGAGCGGAAGACGGCCTAACGGTGTGCGGGACCGTAGCCCAGCTTCATGGAGACGGTTGCGAATGGTCCTCGCCGATTCCCCAGGAGCAACAGTGTCCCTAATTTGCTGGGAAGTGGCGGTGCGGTCCCCTACGGCACTGCGTAGGATCCTACGGTCTTGGCGTGCATCCGTGCGTCGCTGCGGTCCGGTCCCAGGTCGACGGGCACGTGCACCTTCCGCCGACCACTGGCGACAACATCGATGTACTGTGGAGACCTCACGCCCCACGTGTTGAGCAATTCGGCGGTACGTCCACCCGGCCTCCCGCATGCCCACTATACGCCCTCGCTCAAAGTCCGTCAACTGCACATACGGTTCACGTCCACGCTGTCGCGGCATGCTACCAGTGTTAAAGACTGCGATGGAGCTCCGTATGCCACGGCAAACTGGCTGACACTGACGGCGGCGGTGCACAAATGCTGCGCAGCTAGCGCCATTCGACGGCCAACACCGCGGTTCCTGGTGTGTCCGCTTTGCCGTGCGTGTGATCATTGCTTGTACAGCCCTCTCGCAGTGTCCGGAGCAAGTATGGTGGGTCTGACACACCGGTGTCAATGTGTTCTTTTTTCCATTTCCAGGAGTGTATATATCAACGCCCGTCAGTAGCTGAAGGTGTTAATATATAATTCTAAATTCGTTCTAGACGGCTGGAGGTCATCAGTGATGTCTGTTCTTTCAGACATGTCCGAAAGAACAGACACCATATCCATATAAGTATGATAATCGCATGGGGAGAGATGAGGACTAAAGTGTGGGTAGTGAAGTGTCTCCCACTTGAGTCGGCGTAATTTCTGTGTTATATCATTTGCGATATGGGGACATCGACCGGCGTCTTGTGTCGAATGGCGACGAGAACGGAATTTGGCGAACCAATCCACAACAACGGTTTTCGACAGACATACTGCCCCATATGCATTATTCATTCTCCGATAGATGCCTACTGGTGTTTGTACTTCGGCAGTCAAGAACAGAATAACAGCACATTGGTTCTGTTTGGACACATTTGGTAACAACGCCGTCGTAGTTAACATTTCCAAAATTACCGTATGCACATCGGAAAGACGTCTATGCTTATGTATACTCACATCGGAGTCGCGCTACATTGCATTACGTTGCAGCAACGTCCTCAAACGTAAGCTTTTTGATCGCTCTTTAAACATTGGTGCTAACTGGGATAATCCTCCTTACGGAAGTCAGTGGCGGCTCACAATCTCACATTCGCAATTATCTGGCAAATAGTTCGTTTGTAGGTCCATGTTTACTCGTCATTTTTGTTTCTACTATAGTACGGTTTCTCCTGCGTCAGTTGCCGATATTACGAGGGTCTTTCCGGCGGTGGAGTACGTTTGTTTCTCCAGAGATTTTTAATCTGACACTGAAAGAAAATTTATTTTAGCGCATACTTTAATGTTGTACTTACGTTTCCTACATAGTCGCCGTATACACAGTTGCCTCTAAGTTGATGAACCACTTACTAGCGTCATCTCTAAGTTCGTCGTCATTTCCATAGTGGTCCCGGCCAAAAAAAGAAACAAAAACCTTCAATTTTGAATAAAGATGGTAATAAATCGGGGCCAAGTCCAGGCTCTAAGGCAGCTATTCAAAAACTTCCCATATGCTGTCTAGCGAAATCGTGAAGAAGCACAGTGCCACTGCACAACAGTCTTTTGAACGTCGTGGTGTAATCGGTGGAAGATCTGACAGCAGTAGACTGTTGCGTTTTACGGTCTCTTCTGTATACATAAAGTCGATTGATAGGACGCACTTTCGATGTCAGAACACTGGAACCATAACCGTTTGGTGCTAAATCGTGAATGACGGCATTCCATTGACTGGCGTTTTTTATCTGCACATTTATGCTATACCCACGTATCATCACAGGAGGGAAAGTTGTTCAGAAACTCCTCGCCATCCTTGTTGCACCCACTGCATTCGTTTCTCCAAATGTTCATGTACCAAAAGTCGAGGATCCCACCTAGCAAACGCTTTTCTACAGCCCAAATTACCCTTAACAATTTCATAATAATAGACTGATAGTGAAATTTCAGGAAAGTATAAAGGGCAATCAAAGAAAGTAAATAAACTCCATAATATATCAAAAGTAATCGCCACGAATGTTAATATCTTTATGTCATTGTGAGACGAGAGGATCAACGCCTTCATGGACAAAATGTTCGCTGTTGCCTTCGAAACTACATTCATACCCTGGCAATGGCAAGGAAAGCATTTCTGAAGAAGAGAAATTTGTTAACATCGAGTATAGATCTAAGTGTCAGGAAGTCGTTTCTGAAAGTATTTGTATTTAGTGTAACCATGTATGGAAGTGAAACATGGACGATAAATAGTTTGGACAAGAAGAGAATAGAAGCTTTTGAAATGTGGTGCTACAGAAGAATGCTGAAGATTAGATGGGTAGATCACATAACTAATGAGGAAGTACTGAATAGGATTGGGGAGAAGAGAAGTTTGTGGCACAACTTGACTAGAAGAAGGGATCGGTTGGTAGGACATGTTCTGAGGCATCAAGGGATCACCAGTTTACTATTGGAGGGCAGCGTGGATGGTAGAGGGAGACCAAGAGATGAATACACTAAGCAGATTCAGAAGGATGTAGGTTGCAGTAGGTACTGGGAGATGAAAAAGCTTGCACAGGATAGAGTAGCATGGAGAGCTGCATCAAACCAGTCTCAGGACTGAAGACCACAACAAGAACAACCCTGGCGTAGACATTTTTGCCTGGAGAATATCTTTCTTCAGGGCTCCAAAAATACGGAAATCGCATTAGGAGGGATGCGAACTGTATGGAGGATTTGTAAGGGCTTTCCATAGAAACTTCTGCAGCGTAGTGTGGGCGGGCTCAAATGTTGCTTACCTTGTTTCGTCTAAGCTGCAGAAGTTTCGCTGGGAAACATCTTCCTTACAGTGCCCATCTCTCTCCATGCGATTTCCATAGTTGTGGAACCATGAAGAAAAACGTTCGGACCGCCGACTTGCTTCGGAAGAAGAGGTGTACGCCTACGTACAAACATAATTCCGTACGCCACCACAAACATTTTTGAATGAAGGCAAAGGCAGTTGTGTCTCACAGTGGGACAAATGTATTAACTGTTGTGTCTAGTTCATACAGCATAGACACAATGAGGTAGCTAGGTGCACGCTAAACTAACGCAGACGGGCTTGAGGTTCTGGAACATGAGACTTATTAATGAATAAGAAGAAAAGTACGTAGATGTTACTTAACTTTTATTCTCTTGTTGGAATACATCTCTCTTGAATATTAGTAAGCTATAAGCACTGATACAAATGGCGCCTTGCTAGGTAGTAGCTATGGACTAAGCTGAAGGCTATTCTATCTGTCTCTCGGCAAATGAGAGGAAGGCGTCGTACTTCTGGTCGCAAGCAATGTCGTCCGTACACTGGGGCGAGGTCTAGTCCGTGTCTTGTGACCTGCCATGTGGTGGCGCTAGGTTTGCGATTACACAGTGGCGACACGCGGGTCCGACATGTACTACAGGACCGTGGCCGATTTAAGTTACCACCTAGCAAGTGTGGTGTCTAGCGGTGACACCACATTCCTCCCCCGCAAATCGGCGAACGGTCGTGAGATAAGGCTTCCGCCCGCCGTGGGGAGGACCCCATGTTGACGTATGCGATGAGGTGGGGAGCCTAACAACAGGCGAGGCCGTGCCACCCGCACCCGGCCATTCGGTCTGAGGGGAGCTAGGAAACGCCTGCAAACCTAGTCCAGGGTGCACGTCAACATGAGGTGTATGCGCACGTAATGAGACAAGAGGGGCCGAAGGGTCGACCTCCATGTGGTCGGAGCACCCGACGGGCGAAGACGACATCTGGTCCGGAGCGGGCAAGAGGTCCATGGCGGAGGACAGCTGGTCACGGGAAGCGATCGGCGGCGCGTGACCCAGGGAGGCGCCAGGCGGCTGCAGCGAAGCGTCCGCTGCGGGCGGCGCCGGCGGCGGCTGCGGCGGCGGCGCGACGCCATGAGGCAAAATGGAAGGCAGCGTCGGTAACACCTGGGGATGAGGCGAGCCAGTAGATGGGTCCCCAAGGCGCTGACCTGACGGCTCCGTCGCTGAAAGCAGACGGGGAGCGGCAGAACCCAGGCGACGACAGAGGCGCAGCTGATTGAGATGCCGACGCACCTCACCAGAGGCCCCCAAAACCAAATACATCGCGCGGCCGAGGCAGCGAAGAATGCGCCCTGCGAGCCAACGCTGTGAACCGCGATAGTTGCGACAATAGACAACGTCGCCAGGAGCAAAAGCAGGAGTCTGCCGCTGCACAGGAACCTGATGTGGCGGATGCAGCAAAGACATCAAGGTGCGATGAGGACGACCATGAAGCAACTCAGCCGGCGAGCGACCATCGCGAGGCTGAGAGCGATACGAAGACAAAATGAGCAACAAAGCGTCCTCCCGAGAATGCGACTCTTTCAATTTCAACATCTGGGACTTGAAAGTCCGGACCAATCGTTCAGCAGCACCGTTTGACTGAGGCGAAAACGGCGCGGACGTCAGATGGTGAATACCATTGGCCGCGCAGAATGACAAATTCTGCGGACATGAATTGTGGGCCATTGTCGGAAACAATAGTCTGCGGAAGACCCTCAATGCAAAAGATAGCAGACAAGGCTTGGATTGTGGCAGAAGACGTCGTGGAAGACATCCGGACAACAAAAGGAAAATTACTGAAAGCATCGACCACAACCAACCATCGAGCATTCCAGAATGGACCAGCAAAATCGATGTGCAAGCGTTGCCAAGGGGAAGTGGCTTCCGGCCATGCAAAGAATTTCCGCGGCGGTGCGGATTGTTGTTCGGCACACGCCACGCATGAGGAGCACATATTTGTAATCGCAGCATCGATTCCGAACCAAGTACAGTGCTGACGAGCAAGTTGTTTCGTACGCACTATACCCCAATGTCCTTGGTGAAGAAGCTTTAAGACAGAGGACTGTAACGAACGTGGGACTACGACGCGGGATTGATCATTATCAGAACGCAACAACAAAACACCACGTCGTACAAAAAGTCTCTCCTTGTGAGCAAAAAAAACGGCGAACCAAAGGATCCTCGATCCGTGACTTTGACAAGGGCCATTGCGTAGCAACAAAACGCAAAACAGTAGCAAGGACAGGGTCAGCAGCTGTGGCTGTAGCCACACGACGAAAATCAATCGGAAACGATTCGACCACGTCATTGGCTTCCGAATCAATGAACATGCAAGCAAGTTCGGAAGAATCGTATGCTTTATCCTCAGCAACAGGCAAACGGGACAACGCATCAGCGTTTCCGTGCTGAGCAGTGGACCGATACAAGATATCGTAGCGGTACTGCGAGACAAAAAGTGACCAGCGAATGAATTTCTGCGCTGTACGTGGAGGTACAGGCTTGTCCGGATGAAAAAGCGATGTCAAAGGTTTGTGGTCCGTGATGATGGTAAAGTGACGACCATACAAGAAGTCATGGAACTTGGTAACACCAAACACGAGAGCTAAAGCTTCTTTCTCTATCTGTGAATAATTTCTTTGCGCAGATGAGAGCAATTTGGACGCAAAGGCCATAGGGCGATCATGCGAGCCATCTTTGTGCGCAAGCACAGCACCGATCCCGAAATCCGATGCATCTACCATCAACAAAAGGGGTTTCTGGGGATCGAATGGCGTAAGGCAAGTATTTGAAAGTAACGCCGATTTCAACTGGCGAAAGGCGCGTTCGCATTCCGTCGTCCAGACGAACGGAACACCTTTACGGCGTAAGCGATGAAGCGGAGCTGAAATGGAAGAAGCATTGCGCACAAACTTTGCATAATAATTAATTTTACCCAGCACACTCTGTAGCTGTTTCAAATTCTGCGGAGCAGGTAATTCCTGTATGGCACGGAGGTGCTCTGGACGCGGATGTATACCTTGGGCATTTATGACATGCCCCAGGTAGGGTAAGTCCCGAGCAAAAAACACACATTTGTCCTTCCTCAAGCGAAGACCATTCTGACGCAAGACCTGAAATAATGTTCGGAGATTTTGCAAATGTTCGGCTTCTGTCTTTCCTGAGATCACAATATCGTCCAGATAGTTCGCAGCAGTAGGGACCGACGCGCACACAGTTTGTAAATATTGCTGAAACAAAGCAGGGGCGGACGCACATCCGAACGGCAGTCTTTTGAAGCGATACAAGCCAAGATGCGTATTTACCACTAAGACGCGCTGGGATTCTTCGTCCACAGGTATTTGCAAGTACGCATCTGCTAGGTCCAATTTTGAAAAATATTTTCCCGGGCACAGTTTGTCAAAAAGATCTTCCGGGCGGGGCAAAGGAAAAGTAGCAGTCACTAGTTGTGGATTCACAGTGGCCTTGAAGTCCACACAAAGTCTCAGTTTTCCCGAAGGTTTCGGCAAAATTACTAAGGGTGAGGCCCAGAGAGAAGCCTGCACACGTTCAATTACACCTTGAGATTCTAAATCGTGCAATGTTCTTGCGACCTCATCACGCAATGCGTGGGGAACATTGCGCGCTCTGAAAAATTTCGGTTGCGCGTTGTCTTTCAGTTCCAAATGTGCAGCATAGTTCTTAGCGCAACCAAGGCCCGGTGCAAAAATGTCTGCAAATTCTTCACAAAGACTAGAAACACTGGCGGAAGGCACAGTCTGATTCACTGATAGGACCTGATTTACTATAGACAAATTAAACAATTGAAATAAATCTAAACCAAACAAGTTCACTGCAGTAGAAGAACGAAGAACGTAAAATGATACAAGTTTTGTTTGTCCCTTGTATGTTGCAAGAAGGCTGCACTGTCCTAACACAGGGATCGGCTGTCCTGAATAACTATGTAACTTAACATTTGCGGCACGCAATGGCGGTTGGCCCAGTTGTTTGTACGTGTCGTTATTGAGCAATGAAACTGCAGCTCCGGTATCGAGCTGGAATGGTATCACTTTGCCTTCAAAGTCCAAGTCGACAAAAAGTTTATTGTCCTGTTGACGACAAAAGCGACTGTCACGTGCAATTTGAACTCATACAAGTACAGAAGCACTTGCAACTTTACGGGAATGCCGGCGACGTCGACGCACACTTTTGGTGGGACGAACACAGTCACTGTTAGCTAAAGTGTCACTGGACGGATGGGAATGAACTACATGAATGTCCATGGGTGAAGGTCCACGAGCCTGATTGTCCTGGGTTCTATTCCGGCGCGAAGCAAAAGGCCTGGAATTTGTGTGATTGTCTGATCGAAGCTTTTTCTGGCAAACACTTTGAACATGTCCTTTCTTTTGACAGTAAAAGCAAATAGCTTGGCGTGACGGGCAATTTTCACGCGAATGTCTAGTTGCACACCTCGGGCATGATTTCACTGCAGTTGCTTGCTTACGCGGCGCACGTGTTTGCGAGCTAGGCTGCCGCTGCTGTGCGGACGGGCGCGAGGGCCGCTTAGCGTCCTGTGCAGCGGGCCCGGCGGGCCGGTTAATGTGACACACTGCTGGCGAAGTTTCAAAAGATGCCTGAGCAAAGTCAAGTGTGTCTTGCCTGTCCAATATGTCTATCACTTGTTGAAGGGAGGGATTAACTAGTTTCAAAATCTGTTCCCGTATGCGAACATCAGACACGTTCTGTGCTATTGCATCACGCACCATAGTGTCTGAATAAGGAAGTCCACAGTCACATTCAAATGCACACTCCCTAGTAAGTCCTTGCAATGTTGCAACCCACTCCCTATTAGTCTGACCGGCCGTACGTTTTGTACGAAAGAACGTATACCGTTTTGCAACTACATTTACTGTTTCTTTGAAATAGGCATCTAAAGCAGACAAAATTTCGTCGTAGGACAGAGTTGCTACGTCGCTTCGGGGAAACAATTTCACAATCACACGGTAGGTAGACACACCGACACAAGAAAGCAAAAACGGCTGCCGCTCTTTACCTTGACTTCTGTAGGCTGCTAGATGGAAGGCAAATTGTCGGGACCACTCAGTCCACGACTCTTGAGCTGCGTCAAAACTACGAAACGGTGGTGCAACAGCGTTTTGTGGCAGCGGTAGCGAAGAAGCGGCGGCCGCCGCATCGGTTTGCAGCGCACGTTGACCCTGGACGAGCTGTCCAAGGGCTTCCAATAACGCCTGCGTCTGCTGATTCTGCAAGCGAAAAAATTCGGACAGTACATCTGGAGAATGTGGCGAAGCCATGACACAAACGAATGAATACAAACTCTTTTACTCGTCGCCAAATAATGTTGTGTCTAGTTCATACAGCATAGACACAATGAGGTAGCTAGGTGCACGCTAAACTAACGCAGACGGGCTTGAAGTTCTGGAACATGAGACTTATTAATGAATAAGAAGAAAAGTACGTAGATGTTACTTAACTTTTATTCTCTTGTTGGAATACATCTCTCTTGAATATTAGTAAGCTATAAGCACTGATACAAATGGCGCCTTGCTAGGTAGTAGCTATGGACTAAGCTGAAGGCTATTCTATCTGTCTCTCGGCAAATGAGAGGAAGGCGTCGTACTTCTGGTCGCAAGCAATGTCGTCCGTACACTGGGGCGAGGTCTAGTCCGTGTCTTGTGACCTGCCATGTGGTGGCGCTAGGTTTGCGATTACACAGTGGCGACACGCGGGTCCGACATGTACTACAGGACCGCGGCCGATTTAAGTTACCACCTAGCAAGTGTGGTGTCTAGCGGTGACACCACATTAACAGTTGTGGCGATTACTTTCAAAATAATAAATAGCTTACTTACTTTTTCCCGTCTCGTTCTCATTTCACTGCCCCTTACACAAGCTTTAACTGTCTATCCCGCTGAACTTTTTTCTCAATACGTCGCTCTGGTGGCTCGTCCTCATGAATAATCGTTCATCCGCCATTAAACATAATGCGCCATTTTCGAACTGCAGCTTCATTCATTGGATTCCTGTTAGCTTCTGTTACCTGTCTGTCCTCTGCTCGTGGGCTAGTAGTGGTTATCATTGGTGCATCTAGATAGCAGTGTCCCGGGTAATAATACCGGCCGTGACGGGCGTTTTTACCTCTCGGGGAATGGGTGTTTGTGTTGTCCTAATCATATCATTACATTTCATTTTGATGACAAAGACGCGCCAGTCACCGGCGCGGTGTGTAGCAGAAGCACTTGCACCAGGTAGCCGAACAAACTATGATGCGGTCTCCCCAACAATAACGCCATACGGTCATTTTCTGTTTTGTTATGTGTCTGTCAACTTCGGTAGGATGTACTTTTTTCAGTCAGTAACTACATTACACTACGAAGCTCACACTTGGCAGGATCTTTATTCTTGTTACACATTTACAATTGGCGTTTGAAAAGTCCGTGAAAAGTCCGAGAGATGGCACCACCGGCGCGTATCGAGGTTATGTTTAGTTAGTAGCATCTTTGGAAAGAACGCACACCAAGTTTCAGCCATATTGGTCTATTTCCTTGTTTGGCATTCGTGTGAATCAAGGAAGTCGAGTGATTGTCAAAAAATGGACGAAAAAATAATTTCGTGTGGTCATTAAACTTTACTTCATGAAAAGCAAAACGCGTCAATAGACTAAAGAGAAGCTTGATAAGCATTACGGTGACTCTGCAACTTCGATTAGAACAGTTTATTAAGTGGTTTCAAAATTTTCGGAGTGGCCATAGAAGCACAAGTGATGCTAAACGTTCTGGACGTCCTGTGAAGGTTACGACTCCAGACATCATTGATAAAATCCATGATACAGTGACGGATGACAGAAGAGTTAATGTGCGTAAGATTGCTAGTGCTGTGGGCATCTCGATTGAACGGGTACATATTTTGCATAAACATTTGGACATGAGAAAGCTATCCACAAGATGGGTTCCGCGATTGCTCACGCTTGACCAAAAACGGAATCGTGTGCAATGTTACAAGGATGGTTTGCAGCTGTTCAGGAAGAACCCGCAGGACATTAAGAGACGTTTTGTCACTCTGCAGGAAACATGGATACATTACTATACTCCTGAGACCAAAAACAATCAAAACAATGGGTTGCCAAGGGAGAATGGGTTACCAAAAAAGGCGAAGACCATTCCTCTGCCGAAAGGTTATGGCGACTGTCTTTTCGGATTCGCAAGGGATAATCCTCATCGACTATATGGAAAAGGGTAAAACTATTACAGGTGTATATTATCGTTATTGGATCGTTTGAAAACCGAGCTGCAAGAAAAACGCCGGCGATTGGACAGCAAAAAATGCTTTTTCCATCACTACAATGCACCAGTACCCACTCAGCAGTTGTGGTCGCAAAATTAATGGAAATAGGATTCCAAATCGTTTCACATCCCCCCTATTCTCCAGACGTGGCTCCCTCAGAGTACTATTTGTTCCCCAATTTGAACAAATGGCTGGCGGGACAAAGATTTTATCCAACTGAGGAGGTGATTGCAGCAACTAATAGCTATTTTACAGACTTGGACAATTCCTATTATTCGGAAGGAATCAACAAATTAGAACAGCGTTGGACGAAATGTATAAGTCTAAAAGGAGACTATGTCGAAAAATAAAAGAGACTTACCCCACACACGTAAGTAGTTTTTACTTTTGCATGGACTTTTCAAACGCCCCTCGTAGATGGTAGCAGTTGAACCGTAAACGACAGTTCCTGCCTCCTGTTAGCGTCATACCGGCAACATAGATTAAGAAGCTTATCACAGGACTGTGGGTGTGCAAGGAAAGTTCCGCAGATTATCAGATCAAAACGATCCTCACTTTTGGAATGGTAGAGCCTGTACTCCGCTCACTGGCCTAAGAGCAGGAAGATTGTGTAATGGATATTACCACGGCGTAATTACGAGCGTGTGCTGAAAAGCACTGCCTCCGAATTTTTTACGTTAAAACTCTTGAAGGTTTTTTCCTAAAACAGTGGCTGTTAACATTCTACGTCTTTATTATTCACGTCTACGTATCTGCAGCCATCTGATGCTAGACGGTTCCGAGGTGTAACGTGTAGCATGGTGGTGTGTAATTTAACTTTTGCGGCGCATGAGAAGCAGTGTGCTGTAATCGAATATGACAACGGCAGACCACACATGAGCTTGCAACATCTGCAACAACCCGACGCCTTGTGTTCGTAATTTAACGAGGGATAATATGGCCATACAACAGCTTTGCTGGCAATGGAAATATCAGCTATGGAAAAAATGGATGGGATGTGAAAAGCACAAAGGAAAGTCAATATATTGTAGACTCATCTTTCCCTGATAAAGAGAAGGCAGGATTCAGCAGTTTCAGATGGTTTAAATTACTCGGCTACATAATTGCATATAATTACTGTACATGAGTTAGTTCTTAATTAAATACTGTAGGGTGTGCTTGTAATGAGTCCTTGGATCATTGAAATAGAAGTCATGTGAAAACGAGCACTTCCAAGTAGTTCGTCATTTAAATTTAAAGCACAGCAGCAGAAATAATATGTTGGGCTGGTGTACTTCAATCTAAACATTTAATAGTAGAATTAAGTTATAAAGATGTTTAGAACAACTGCAGAGTAAGTCATTAGTTTATTATGAAGACACCATTCAGTGTCGATCTTTGTAGTGCCAGACAAGTATTTGTATGTCTCATATTTTGTGCAAAGACGTCATTAAATGAAGGGAGAGGGTGAAACTGTGCCAAAACATGGAGTTATTTCTAATTATGTAAATCTCATAGCGTGTTATAAATTAGTTCTGATTTTAATTTTCCATGCTTAAGAATGAAATTATGTATTAAATGCAGAGAGAAGCTAGTGTAATGCAAAATGGACATGAAAATATTTGTTTTGTGTTTTGATGAGCGTTCGTAGTTCCGTTACAAAGTGTTTTTTTTAATTGCAACGAATTATAAAATTATGTGGTGATAAATGTGTGTAAAATTATATAATGTATTTAGGTTTAAGTATTTAAATGTTACAAAAATTGTAAACGAATTGTGGCCATGTTTAGTAATTATTTTTATTAATGTAGTGTCACGTGACCCGACCCAGGACTGGGGATATGTGCGGGAAAAGTGGGTCTTTGGTCGTTGTGCGTTGTGGTGGTATGTTCGGAGCTGCAGCGAATAAACTATGATGGAACAACGTGAAAGTGTGTAGGTGCGAGACAATAAACCATGTGTACGAATTGCACCGATTATTATTTATCGAGATCGGATTTATTTGTGAACTTTAATACGCATGGCCACAAAGATAGAAGTGTTTCTTTCTTTCTTTCTAAGTTTCAATCTAAACTTGTATAGTGTACCTCATTTTGCGCAAGGTTGTGGTATAGACAATTGTGTATTCAATTCACTGCTGTTCAAAGGCTAGCCAATATATGACTCAGTATTAGGGGCGCAAATGCAACCCCATTTGCAGGTGAGCCACGTGAAAAATAGATAGTGAACGAGCCCGAGTACAGTTGCATGTTCACTGTCATCGATCGTCCTCCATACGGTCCCGACTTGGCCCTATCCGATTTTCATCTGTTTCTGAAACTTAAAGAACACGTTTTAGAACTTCACTTTGATAGTGATGAGGCGGTGCAAGCAGAGGTGAGGCTGTGGTTGCGTCAACAACGTCAAACTTTCTACAATGGCGGTATCAACAAACTTGTCTGTCACTGGAAGAAACGTGTTCTTCACCAGGATAAATATGTAGGCACGAAGAATAAAGATGAACAATGTTAATAAGGTTTGTTTTATTTAAAAAGCTCTAATAATTTTTAACATAAAAAAATTCGTAGGCATTACTTTTGATCACGCCCTAGTATTTATGAGCCGCAGGCAACACAGAATCAACACCGTACCGAAAGGTGGATGGTGCTGAAACTAAACTGCTATTGTTGCCGAGGGTACGGTGGTGACGTAATATGGCGTTAGTGCCGGCGGATGTGGCGGCAAGTGCAGCGAAGTTCTCCGTCGCCTCTCCTCGGCTATGGAATTCGAAGTGGGTCCTTGGAGCCCTCGTCATTGTCTTGCAAGTTATATGGCCAGAGTTCTAGCTCGCAGCTGAAGTCCAATGTAACGGCACTCTGGAGTGGATGAACCATGGTTTGGGGTGAGCTCCACATTCTCGTCCCCACAGGGTGACGAGCATGTTCTGTCGTTGCGTTGAATTGATTTACTCAAATACAGGGATAATAGAGGAAAATAAAATACGGGGTGTATCAAAAAGAATCATCCGATTTTTAAAAAAATCATAACTATTATGTTGTTTTAGATATGTGCGTTAACAACGTAATGTTGCAAAGAACAAACTCTCGAGTTTTACATGGTTCCCGCTAGGTAGCAACACTGTGCGCCCACTTCAGTTCTAATAAAAATGCTGTCGGGGCAACAGAAAGCATTTTGTGTTCTACGTTTAGCGTAGTGCGGATCAGTAATAACTGTTTAGTGTGACTTTCATACTAGATATTGTGTGGATCCTCCTACGGCACATAGCAGTAGACGATGGCATGAACAATTCCGAGAATCAGGTTGTTTGTGTAAAGGCAAATCGCCAGGCCGTCCCTGGGTGTCTGACACAGACGTCGAAAGCATGCGCCATAGTTTCACAAGGAATCCGCAGAAATCCGTTCGCCGTGCAGCTCGACAGTTCAACATGCCCCCGATGTCTGTTTAGCGTGTGTTGCGTCGACGTTTACGCATGAAACCATACAAAATTCAGCTACTGCAGGCTCCTCGTGAAGGTGACAAACAACATCGTGTGTAGTTCTATAATTTCGTTCGTTGCAAGTTGGAGGATGGCAGATTTCTTTCACGCTTAGTGTTTAGTGACGAGGCAACATTACGTTTAAATGGAAAGGTGAACAGTCGTAATTTGAGAATGTGGGGTACGCAACAACCACAAGAAGTTGTACAACATGAGAGGGACTCTCAAGGATTTAATGTATTTTGTGAATTTCACGAGAAAATGTGTATGGTCCGTTTTTCTTTGCCAAGAACACTGTTACAGGAAGTACATATCTCGGTATACTTGACAACTTCCTTTTCTCACAGTTGGACACGGATTGGAAGGTTTCCATTTACCAACAGGATGGGGCACCGCCTCACTGGCATCTGGAAGCGCGAAAATTTTTTAATGTGTATAGTCCGTTTTTCTTTGCCAAGAACATTGTTACAGAAAGCACATATCTCGGTATACTTGAGAACTTCTTTTTCTCACAGTTGGACACGGATTGAAAGGTCTCCATTTACCAACAGGATGGGCACCGTCACACTGGCATCTGGAAGCGCGAAAATTTTATGTGCCTCTCTTACGAACAACAGTGAATAAACTGAGACATTGCATAACAGCAGCTGCGGAAGCTGTAACTCAAGACATGCTCGCTGCAGTGTGATAACGATTTGAATGCCGCCTTGACATATGCCGCGCATCTCAAGGGGGGCATATGAACACCTATGAAAAAGTATGAAAATAAAAGCTTTTTCTTTTTCCCGTTCATCAAAAAACAAAATTCATTGTATACGTTTATTAGTTTCAGAAATATAGACGTGCCAAATCGGATAATTCTGTTTGATACACCCTGTACTTTATAATAGAGGACTGAGTGCATTTTGCCAAGGAAAACGTTTGGTGGCTTGTGGAGTATCGTGAAGGCGAGCGAGCAACGGAACAGCCCGGTGACCGTCGAATTGAAAGGACAACACTGAGCAAGTGGCGTGACATGGCTGAGGAGTGTTGCTGGTGTAGGGTAACGACGTAAGTTTTTGTATAAATGATTTTCTTTTTGACACATGACCATGTGCAGACTTCGTCACCTACGTCAGTTACAACACACTTCAAAATTATTTAAATTCTTTTTAAATTGTCTCTCAATGGTTCTTGAACGAAACAAAACTGTAATTAAAACATCATCATTTGAGTCGTATGCGCAGAGTTACGTCACTCAGTCCAATTGGTTTGCGCAAACTTTTTCAATTTAGATGTCGTTTGTTTCTCCTCAGAAATTATATTAATGCAAGTGATCTGCTTTAATAGATATTAGAACCACATTGAATAAACTTTCGCGATTCAAACTCGCGATGAACGTTGTCAAAAATTAATAATCTTGTCCAATAAATTACGTAACATAATTCTTCATAAATAAATTCTCGGAACACGTATTTAATCTTTAGTAGCATCGACTAGTTTATTATCTTCCTACATATAGACGTGAACCTGAGCTTTGACAAGACAGAACTGAACATTTACAACACGATTAAACTTTCTATGACGTCATTGTTGTAGAAACATTACAAATTCTTAATTTTCAATTTTTAGAAGCACGACGCAACAACTCGGTTTCAGGATCTTCTGTTGCTCTTTGGCTGTCGACCCGCGACTTATAGTGGCCAGCAATTTTCTCTCTGGTCCCGGCAGTGAAGATGCTGTCTCCGTTCGTTGCGCCGCCCTCTCCGTACATGAAACATAAAAAATAAATACAAACTTTAGACAATTCACAATCATTACAAATATTACAAAAAATACATAAACAAAACTAAATTAAACTTACGAGGCCTGTTCAGAAAGTAAGCTCCGATTGATTGCCAAATTGAAACCACAGTGAACATCAGAAATGTTTTACTTGTAACAATTAGCTACACCTTTCAGCTACTTCTCTACGTAGTCGCCGTTCTGACTTAGACTTTTGTCATAGCGTTGTACCAACTTTTCAATAGCCTCATCATAGAAGGCAGCCGCCAGTGCTTTCCGCCAATTCTCCACGCTGGCCTACACCTCGTTGTCTGTGTCAAAATGTTGTCTTCAAAGACAGCGGTTCATGTGACCAGAGATGAAACTCAGGGGGAGACAATTGCGGACTGTATTGTGGGTAATCTCACATTTCCATTTGAAAACGATGCAGGAGCATCTTCATTGCCCCTGCAGAATGCGGCTGAGAATTGTCTTGAAGAAGAAACAGCACGACAGTTATGTAATGTTAGCTGCATAACTTCAGGCGAAATTTCTCACCAGGCCCTCGTACTTGGCGGCAGACACTATTTTCTAGACATCTTTACGCACTCACTGCGAGCTCAGAAATGAGAAGAGCGACGTGATGCTAACTGGGGTTATACTAGAGACACTACCCAACGCATCTGTGCAAAGCTTTATCGGATTTTCATAGTCGTTTCCATTTCGCGACCGATCGGAGCTTACTTTCTGAACGCCCCTCGTATATTCACCTGCGAACTGGGCTGACACTGGTGGATGGGTGACGCTTCAATTTCGCGTCCCACTACTCTGGGAGTGTTCCTGTATCTTTTGTGTTGTGTGCCCAGTTCTGGTTAATCGACAGTCCACTGCCTTATCAAAGTTCATCAAAGTACCTGAATGTGACATAAGGCATTGCGTAATGTTGAATAGTCGTGCATATTAGCTCGCATACATCTACACCTACATTTATACTACGCAAGCCACCCAACGGTGTGTGGCGGAGGGCACTTTACGTGCCACTGTCATTTTTCTGTTCCAGTCGCGTATAGTTCGCGGGAAGAACGATTGTCTGAAAGTCTCCGTGCGCGCTCGAGTCTCTCTGATTTTACATTCGTGATCTCCTCGGGAGGTATAAATAGGGGGAAGCAATATATTCGATACCTCATCCAGAAACGCACCCTCTCGAAACCTGGCGAGCAAGCTACACCGCGATGCAGAGCACCTCTCTTGCAGAGTCTGCCACTTGAGTTTGCTAAACATCTCCGTAACGCTATCACGGTTACCAAATAACCCTGTGACGAAACGCGCCGCTCTTCTTTGGATCTTCTCTATCTCCTCCGTCAACCCGATCTGGTACCGATCCCACACTGTTGAGCAATACTCAAGTATAGGTCGAACGAGTGTTTTGTAAGCCACCTCCTTTGTTGATGGACTACATTTTCTAAGGACTCTCCCAATGAATCTCAACCTGGCACCCTCTTTACCAACAATTAATTTTATATGATCATTCCACTTCAAATCGTTCCGTACGCATACTTCCAGATATTTTACAGAAGTAACTGCTGCCAGTGTTTGTTCCGCTATCATATAATCATACAATAAAGGATCCTTCTTTTTATGTATTCGCAATACATTACATTTGTCTATGTTAAGGGTCAGTTGCCACTCCCTGCACCAAGTGCCTGTCCGCTGCAGATCTTCCTGCACTTCGCTACAATTTTCTAATGCTGCAACTTCTCTGTATACTACAGCATCATCCGCGAAAAGCCGCATGGAACTTCCGACACTATCTACTAGGTCATTTATACATTTATATATATTGTGAAAAGCAATGGTCCCCTAATTTCTCCCCTGTGACACGCCAGAGGTTACTTTAACGTCTGTAGACGTCTCTCCATTTATAACAACATGCTGTGTTCTGTTTGCTAAAAACTCTTCAATCCAGCCACACAGCTGGTCTGATATTCCGTAGGCTCTTACTTTGTTTATCAGGCGACAGTGAGGAACTGTATCGAACGCCTTCCGGAAGTCAAGGAAAATAGCATCTACCTGGGAGCCTGTATCTAATATTTTCTGGGTCTCATGAACAAATAAAGCGTGTTGGGTCTCACACGATCGCTGTTTCCGGAATCCATGTTGATTCCTACAGAGTAGATTCTCGGTTTCCAAAAACGACATGATACTCGAGCAAAATTCATATTTAATTTTTTATCGTTTGTGGGTAATATTTCCTGCTGAAGCTACTGACATGATGCAGTACTAGTATTCCGTTTATTGTTTTTAATTATTTTGCTGCCTTAATTTAGATCTTTGTCGTTATACTGTTCTTAAATTTATTATTGTTGGATTTTAATGCCAATCACACTCCTTGTATAGAAGGGAACCAGCTGCGTTGTTCGCCATGTTTGATATCCGCCACACAAAGTGATTGGCCCTATGCCTTGTTACTACTCATAGCCAAGGCAAGCCACTTGGGAAACTGGAATCGCTTTATATCGTAGGGGATATTTAAATCACCAAGTGTCAACGAAATGCAAGGAATGAATACATCTTCACCTTTGGCATATCTCGTGATGACGGTGGCCTCTGTTACATTCGGCAGTAGGATTTTCAAGCCCAGCTTCTTCCGCTGCATACGTAACAGTGGCAACTAATCAATGAATACGAGTTTCCAATCACGTTTTTGAGAAATTCTCGAGCTATCGTTCATGTCGGGGTGTAGTGGCGGCTGGTGGCCGCTGCAATTTATTCTCACGATAGGACTTACAGTCTTCTACAACGATATATTTGCTTTGTTAGGCATTATTTATCAGTTTTCATCATTGTTTCATCTGAATGTAGAAATTTGAAGTAAATCGGCCAAGATGTTTGAAGTATACCGGTTTTGTACTTTTTAAGATGTTTGGCATCAACAGCCTTCCTTTTTACATTACAAATGGCTCTGCGCTGTATGGGACTTAACATCTGTGGCCATCAGTCCCCTAGAACTTAGAACTACTTAAACCTAACTGACCAGAGGACATCACACACATCCATGCCCGAGGCAGGATTCGAACCTGCGACCGTAGCAGTCGCGCGGTTCCGGACTGAAGCGTCTAGAACCACTCTGCCACAGCGGCCGGCTTTTACATTACATACATACCATATGTATATATGGTATATGTTTCAAGTCAGACTTCGACATCGTATGTAGTCAGTGATCTTCTTCTTTTCTTGAAGGTAAATTGTGCAAAATTTCGTCAAGATCGGAGTAAAACTGTAGATTTTTATGAATTAAAAACAAACGAACGGACACTCTTCTTTATGTATATATATCGTGGCTGTAGTTTTTTTCTTTTCATGCTAAAGTTGTGTTACCTAATAAAAGATAGTCATGCTTCAACAACTTCCAAACTCTTCCAGTCCAGTAAGACACCATCCCAAAAATTCTATGGACTTGAATTCGGGGCTATGGAGATTAAAAGATCTAGCGCGCCTTCCTTTGAAACAGACAATGCTGATTTACTTCAATATCCGACCATATCTGGCCTTCATCTGCGTAATGACATTTCTGTTGCAGCAGCGGCCTATGATCCTATTTTACAGAATAAACAAAGAACTACTGGCTGGCCGGTACAAAGATCTAAGATAATTAATTTTGGCCTAAATTTAGACATTACAAAAGCTTACATTCTACTTTGACATGGACGCCTTAAGGTATAGCGCATCCTATTCCTCAACTAACCCATCCACTCCTGGATGGGCCGGCCACTGTGGCGGAGCGGTTCTAGGCCCTTCAGTCTGGAACCACGCTGCTGATACGGTCGCAGGTTTGAATCCTCGGGCATCGATATGTGTGATGTGCTTAGGTTAGTTAGGTTTAAGTAGTTCTAAGTCTAGGGGACTGATGACCTCTGATGCTTAGTCCCGTACTGCTTAGAGGCATTTGAACCACTCCTGGATGCTGTCTCAACAACTCCTACGTGATTTGTTCTGTCTATGTGCTCTGACCTGGCCGCTAATTGGACATTTGAGTTCATGTCATCAGTTCCTTCCCACTGAACAATGACTGCGAGGACCGGGAGCATAACAAGACATCCGGCGCATTGTGGATGTGGTGAAATACATCCATTAGCCCTCATTCGAGAAGATATTTTCTTATTCTCTGATCAAGTGAGGCCATCAACAATTCTATTTCCGCAGAATGTAATCACAGTAACCCATATTTGCACTACGTTTCCTAGGAGAAGTAACAAGTTCACAGAATTATTACAAATTTTTTCTGGTGTTGGTTACTGTAGCTTACTGTTACACCATTAGATACACATAGTGTCATGGAAACTGACTGAAAGTGGGTGTTAAGCGAAAGTGTAAGGCCGGCCGTGTTGGCCGAGCGGCTCTAGGCGCCACAGTCTGGAACCGCGCGACCGCTACGGTCGCAGGTTCGAATCCTGCCTCGGGCATGGATGTGTGTGATGTCCTTAGGTTAGTTAGGTTTAATTAGTTCTACGTTCTAGGGGACTGCTGACCTCAGCAGTTGAGTCCCGTAGTGCTCAGAGCCATTTGACCTATTTTGAAAGTGTAAATATTTTCCTATACTTATAGAGAACCAGGACTATGGCCTCTACAGTCATCATCACATAGAACTAAGATGGGGCAGGTGGGAATATAAGTACTTGTCAGTCTATAGCAATGACTTTATTCTTCTTGGGAATGACTGAATGTGCCCTAGGTTTTGGAGCTCATCTGGACTCTTGGCGCTTCGAAATATCGCAATGTCGCCTTTCAGACGACGTTTCCTACTGCGTCCGTAGCAGAATATTTACTCTTGCTTTAGATCTGAGCTTTCTTGCGACACTTTCTGCATTCAATATTATAGCGATATCCCCATGTCACCATTATGTCATTTTGTCATGTTGTTTGAGCGCCATCCCATCCAAGGTGTTGCAATAGCCTCATGTTTGCTGTTACTCCATCAGCTTTTCTCTCTCCCTGGTATTTTGCTTGGCTGTCGATTCATTCTGCCGGGCCTCTGGCATCGCCAGGGAAGACTTTAACAATTTTAATAGCAACCAAAAATAGTATTCGGGGGATGCAAAATACCTTTAGCCTTATTGCTACTGATTTAGTTCTTCCCGCAGATACAGCCATATGGCACAAGGGAATGAGAGTCTTTAAAATGAGTCTCATCTAAACCCGCACACGTTCATCTACCTCTAGCTTTCTTTCACATGTTTCTGAGTCCTCTTATATTCTGTTGTAAAATAGGATACACCATAAAGACGCCGATTTATTTTCATTTTGAACATCATATCCATTTATAAATAGGTCCTTGTCCGATTTGTCACGAAAGGCCAGTGAATTCTGTTTTGATGGCCTAGGACTCAACATTTTGGCTTTTGTCCTTTCATACAAGCCTCTTAGCTGATAAAGACGTCTATGGCTTCGTATGTGAGGACAGTGAACTACAATTGTTCCTTTCTGGCTGCAGGAAAGAAACTGTGAGCTATAATAAACTCTTTGTTTCAGCCTTTGTAGGTGACGTGTAAAAAATCTTTGTTTTTCTGTGATTTCACCACTGCTGGTGCACTTTCTCTCTTCGTGCCAGATTCTTTTCAGAAATTTTCTTGATATCTGAGATGAAACGTTCTGAATAATTTTGACCTGATACATTTCAAAGAAATAAAAAGCAGCTACAGTTGATTAGGTGTGCATGTAAAGCAGAGTGGAAGCAATGAATAGCTCATGTAACAGGAGAAGCTACGGCTGCCGCCCACAGTGTGATTGAAATGGTCAATATCACGTCACACTTGGTAATTGAACAGCACTCAAATGAAATGGAAACGTGAAAGCAAGGGTCTGTATACCTCGTTAATGTCGAAGGGTGTACGTATACCACACTGACCCTATTAGAAGTTACAACGTAATGGTATGGGGAGAGAGGATGGGCTCATAAGCGATGGAACGAGGCACTTCAGTGGGGCGCTCTTAATGGCCATCGGTATGTATGAGATACTGCTACAGCCACTGGTAGAAGCAGGAGGAGAATGCAGCAGGAGGCCCGAGCAAGGCGCCCCCAACTTGGTGACCCAATTGGCGGACTAAAAGAGGGCTACGAATTTTATTACCTTGCATTCAAGCTGATGCTGGTCGATCTCAGTAAAATATTTAGTTGATCTGATTTTCGATGAAGAGGCTGGAAGGGAACACGGCATTCAGTGATTGGTGATAAAGAATTGAATGGAACTATACGATACTTCTCTGGGCGGGAAGGTGTGAAGGTCCCTGGCACGAATCAAACTGGCGGATTAGTGTCGAGGTCCAGTGTGCCGGCCAGTGTGTGGATGGTTTATAAGGCGGTTTTCCATCTGACTCGGCGAATGCGGACT
Organism: Schistocerca nitens; assembly: GCF_023898315.1. Taxonomy (NCBI): domain Eukaryota; kingdom Metazoa; phylum Arthropoda; class Insecta; order Orthoptera; family Acrididae; genus Schistocerca; species Schistocerca nitens. The sequence continues at coordinate 229,389,136 of NC_064621.1, read as the reverse complement.
GGTTCCCTTATTCCGCCTCAGTTACACTAGGTCGGCGACTGCTGCGCAAACACTGTCTCCACGTACGCGTACACCATAATTACCACGAAAACGTTTGGGGTTACACTCGTCTGGTGTGAGATGTTCCCAGGGGGTCCACTGGGGGCCGAACCGCACAATGACCCTGGGTTCGGATGGGGTGGCGGTGGGATGGTGGACTGTTGTAGCCTGTTGTGGGGTTGTGAACCATTGAGGGCTACGGTGGAGACGAAGCCTCTCCGTCGTTTCTAGGTCCCCAGTTCAATACAATACAATACAATACTTATAACCAGCTTATTCCTTTTGAGGACCTTTGAAGGTGGTTATTTCGCTGGTATATGTGGACTATATATGACACACGATGCATGACATGATGGCTATTTTGTGGATTAGTTTCATTGAAGGGATTAAAAACGCCAGTTGGCCAATCGATCACGAGGCATTCTTTGTGGGAGGGTTCCTAATGCTAAAGCATGTGAAACTGAGACATTTTGATTTGTGCTTTTTTTTAAATTAGGCTATATCCGAAGATTTCTGCTTGAGACGTAGCTTAATTCTGGACGTCACTGCTGATGAAATGGCTATCTGCATTGCTGGTTTGGCTCGAGTTGCATGTGGTTCCTAGGGCTCAACATCAAGTTACTGTGGATCTGCCGTGGCTGTTCCGTTGCCGATTCATTCAACGCAACAAGCAGCACCTGGTAACTAACTGCTCCGATGCATAGGAATAAAATATTGCTTGCCTGTGTTGCTTTGAGCAAATGACCATTATATCATACTGACTAAAAGAAAGGCATTTCAACTTATCAGATGTAAACTATGAGACTCAAGTTATCAGAATATGCATCAGGGAGTACAACATTATTCTAAACCTGTTATCGAAGTATTACCATTAGCAGTTGGAGAACCAGCTCTAATGGGTAAGGACGTACATCTGGAGACAAACAGAGACCCCAGAGTTTCAAATTTAGTTTCCCTGATGGTCGAAAGAAGTGACTGAATCAGAACTTCCTTGGAACTGCACATCACACGTTGTTCTTAGCGGAACAAAAAAGTCAAATGTCAAAGCAATTTAGGGAGTACCCGAAGCATATGTTATAGGGCTGCTACTGTTTACAATGTATACAGGGTTATTCTAAATGATCAAGACATTTTCAAGTGACTCCGAAAAATATTTGTTTTGAGGTTACATAATATATCGTTTCATGCATGGAAGAAGCAGCTCAAGAAGCTTTTTTCTGTCGTGTTCACAAATGTTCAATGTGTGAACCGTTAGTGACAGGGCACATGTCCAGTCGATAGTCCAATTCGACCCGACACACCCTAAACGTCCGCATCCGTCTCAGTCACAGCTGCCCTGATACGTCCTCTAAATCAGCTATGTTGTGGGGAAGTGGAGGTGTAAAAACAGTGTCTTTGATGTAAACACACGGACAAAATCTATCCGGTGTCAGGTGTATTGGAACAAGGGGGATACAGCACCAAAGTACCGTTATCCAAGATGGTGGAGATGGTGTCAATCAAGGTGGCGGATTTTAATAGGAAGTTTGAATTTTGGCGGGAAAGTGCAACGCCCCCCTCGCCCAGAAAAATGGCCCGAAGTTCAAATTCCAACATGATAATGCATCACTCGCGAGTTGACTACTGTATTTGATGCTTTTTGGGATGGCAGAGAACTATTCATTTCTAAACTTACTTCCATCTGCGTTAAAAGATAACAGAGAGTGGAGTGGGTGATTGATTGAGATGGAGTTGTAACGAGGTACGATTTAATGGGTGACAGATTCATTCTAGAGAAGGATAAGTTGATGGAGGTCAATTTTTTTCCAGTGTTCTGTCCATATGCATCAGTCTTGTGACACAGCCTGCATTCTACTCATATACAGTTACGTGTTCTGTATGTGTTTTAAAGCACTGTCTACTTGCGATCGTTAACTGTAAACCTGTCGGTCATCAGAGGACTTCCATCTCATGCGTGAAGAAACTTGGCACACTCCTCCAAACGAGCTTTGATTTATGCGATAGCCCCTGTAGCATCCTGTGTGTGAAATCGAGACTCAGCGTCATAACTAAGTTAGCGGTATGAGCTTGTGACGCGCTGCAATCCCCCTGTTCACATTTGCCTGACAGATGTTGTGTTTACAGAGTTAGTGGCGGAATGACTTGTAATTTTCACATGTCGGACGCAGCTGCTATGCGTCTATCTGTTTCCTTGTAGGATGTATCCGCTACTATCATTTTATATATGTTCGCGGGCATGATTGAATTATTTTGTGAGCAGGTGTGTAGGCTGTGCTACGAGTTATATGGACAGTTTACGAGTACTGAGCGTGTCTAGACATACCTGTGCTGTATTATGTAGTAGGAGTATGAACGTCTGTAATTAAATTATTTGCATAAATTAGGAGTTGTTTGAGTGTCTCCAGACTGTGTATTGTGAGCGCAAGCATAAGATGGAGAGTGATTTGCCTCAGTGTGATAAATATATTCTATCTCTAAATAAAATGTTCGAAAGTAAATAGAGTGGAGTGCTTCCTTACTCTCCCCATCAGCCTAGCGCAGCCTGAGTAATTTTAGCATGATTCTCGCCCCCACAGACCGCCATCTGGGATTAGGTCATAGGAGGGATGACACTACGATCTACTGGCAGTAATGCTTACTATATCAGTGGGTCAGTAAACCTCGTGGTGGAGACACCGCCTACAAAATAAAGACTTGTGTTCAGATCTGTTTTCCGGTCATTTCGACCCATGATCTTGGATGACGTCATGTGCTGTGCACGTTAGTACACGTTAGTACAGGTTAGTTCACGTTAGCCTGACAACATGGGTCGTTAAGGGGTCTTTCGGCTGGGTTGAGGATCGTGTCCAGGTGGATGTGGCATTGGTGAAAATTGATTCCAAGTCCTAGGTACTATGAAGTCGAATCACATGAGTAATGCAGTAGCCAATAGTAGTGCAGCATTCTAGGGGTTGGGGGTGCTAGGTCATAAATGAACATCGCACTGATAGTGGGAAAATGTGGAACGTCTCATTTTATCATTGATTATTGAACTTGTAAATTGACTTACTGAATATGATTAAAATTGAAATGGAATTAAGTACTTAGGTAATTGATAGGTTAGATGCGTGATATGGGTGTTACTTTAGTTAGCATATTTACAGGAGACTATGTCCGGCGCGAGTATAAAGGTGTGGGCTTGAGGCTGTAATGTAAGCGGTCACTCACGGGCCGCTGACGCAGCGCGTGTCCAGTTATAAGCCGCGCGCGAGAGAGAGCAGAGGATCTTGTGTCTTCACACAACTTCACGGTAGTGGCGTATGGTGGCCACGATATGAACTAAGTCAGCTGGGCTCTGGAGGTCGCGGTGAACACAGTGGGTGCCGTCATCTTGAATACCGGTACTTGTGTCATGATCTGACGTTAGGAGAGCGCCCTCTGGTGGCACCGATATGAACTAAGCCAGTTGCAGTCTAGACCCAGTAGAGAACACATGTGCTTAAAATTGGTTAAATAATAAAGACTGGTCCTTTTTCTCGCCATTTTCTTTGCTTAGTATAGATAACCGGGGTGTGATGCATTATCATGATGAAATTTGAACTTCGCACCATTTTCCTGGGTGACGGGGGTGGGGGGGCGTAGCACTTTCCCGCCAAAATTCAAACTTCCCGCCAAAATCCGCCATATTGATTGACGTCATCGCCGCCATCTTGGATGATGTCATCACCGCCATCTTGGATGATTGTACTTTGGAGCTGAACCCCCCCCCCCCTTGTTCCAATACTGTCAGGTCCACAGAATGTGGGGGCCATGCCAGTGTATGAAGATTGCCAGCTACGTACAACCAATCCACCGTCGTTGTAGCTCAGAATCGAAGCACTCACCATCGTCACTATGGAAGTGCAGTGGTGCGCCATGCTGTTGACAAGTGAAAATATCACTGTCCTCTTGCTGTTACAGTATGAACTACGCAGAAAGCCTTCTCCGATGGCCTGGCCACGATTTTGCTGGAGGCCACCATAGTCACACACACTTCAGGTGTTACACACTTCTTGCGGATTTTTTACTAATGTAATCACATGATACCTTTTCTACAATCACTTGAAAGTGTGTAGATCATTTTGAATAACTCGGGTCGCGGTCCACTTGTTGGACGCTGGTCGAGAGTCAAGATGAAAATTATCATGAGCTTCAGGGCTTTCACTCGTCATTAGTGAAATTCAGTGAGTACAGAAGGAAATAAAAGTTGAAATCCCTCGTCGCAATCCTATACCAGTGCGGCTAGAAGTACACATCCCTACAGATTGGGCTACAGGGCTGGCGAGCAGCTTCCGTTGGTTGCTCACGACGTACACACGCAACATACGACATTCGATCGTAATTTTTCTGCCTAGTAGTTTCCTGGAGGCAGTTGTTCAAGAGACCGACTCGCTTGAATTTGCTGATCTAAAGTCCAGACACAACAAGAATAAAGGAAGAAAGGAAGACTGTTTTAAAGCCCGGCCACAGATAACATTATTAGAGATGGAGCACTGCTTTGTTTTATTACTGCTGGAGATGAAGGAAGCGGCCATGACACTTTTAACAAACCACAGCAGCATTGGCTTGGAATGATCTGGGCGACTGCAGAAAACCAATATCTACATTGCCAACCCGAGAATTGAATCCCGCTTTCCGAAATGTGAACTGAGGGTGAGCAGTTCACCATCTCGCTCAGTCCCAGTGCAGATGAGAACTGGTTCAAACGGTTCGCGTATCTGGCATACTTTCGGTGCCCTCAACGGTTTTAACTCTGCAGGGCAAAGTGAAAGCAATGATGTTGGCACTTCAGTAACGTGCTCAAAAAGTGGAACATAATTCCTTAGACGTGTTTTCAGTCTTACCTGATTTTCTGAAAACCAACCAAATCGAAATCGATAAAGCCGAATTCGCTTCTCTTCCAGCTGATATTATGGGACACACCGTTTTATTATCAGTTTGACAAACGCTTCCAGCAGGTTTTTATTTTATTACTGACAACAAGGTCGGGGAGAAGCTTCAAGAAAGCGTTGTATTATGACGTGAACGTCGGCTAGACGCTGCAAGGAAAGTGTTAAATAATATTGTAGGCACAATTATATAACCTGAGGAGAATGCGCCTAAACTGGCGTAAAACCGCTCGTGGCTCTAATAAAGTATGTACAGCCAGAGCAGTGTTTTGTGCCTTCATATAAAAGCAACCATAAAAGATCATCACAAATCCTTGGTCTCTAGTCTAAAGTAATTTACTATGATATACTTCCTTAAAATTTATGTCAATATTTTTAATACGCGAAAATGTAAACGCTAGTGTTCTTTAAGCAGTAACGTTATCCAAAACAGTTAACTTTTCAAAAAGTATAGTTTTTAAAACTATTAATTTTAAGTTACTTGTCTTGTAATGTGATTATACATTTCAATCTTCATTCATATAATAGAGAAATCTACTTACTAGACTTACGACAGCTATATCTAGGTCTTCTTAGGTTTATTTTAGGAAGTATTTCCCTAATACTCAGTGTGAAATACGATGGATCACAAATCCTCTGAGAAGAAGATTACTTTAAAAAAACCGAAAATATTACCATTTGACGAAGACTCTTTAACTGAACTGTTATGTGATCAAACTCAAAAAGCATTTTTTAGAACAACGTTGTTGTTCTCGTTCCGCATTGGTGTTCAAAATGCAAATGGGTCAAATGGCTCTAAGAACTACGGGCCTTAACATCTGAGGTCATCAGTCCCCTAGACTTAGAACTACTTAAACCTAACTAACCTAAGGACATCACACACATCCATGCCCGAGGCAGGATTCGAACCTGCGACCTTAGCAGACGCGTGGTTCCGGACTGAAGCGCCTAGAACCAGTCGACCACAGCGGCCGGCCGTATGGGTGTTCAGCAAGACTATCTAGCAACTGCCAATGTTGTACCGAGACACTTGATGGGCTTTTCAACAATTTACGTCAACGAACACAGTAAAAAAAAACAAAAAACAAAACACATGGAGTTCTTTTTAACATTGCGCACCCGATTCTGAGTTTTCATATGGTTGTGACAGTGAATTCAATAAAAGTCTTTTCCTCATAGAAAATATAGATTTTTTCAGTCCTTCTTATTAACGTTTAAAAACTTCCGAAACGACGTAGATACCCCAAAAGTAAACGACAAATGTTGAACACGTGACGTTAGCAGATGCCGTATTTCACCGCGTCTGCAGTGATTGACAGTCAGTCTGTCGCACATGATTATCCCCACCAAGTCAAGCATTCACGTCGGTGCGGCTCCCGGCTTACGTGCACCACTTTAGTGCATGGGGCTTAAGGTTCGAGTCTTGCGTCTGGCAGGCAGCGTTTTCTTGCAGTACGCTAGACAGTTATGTGTTTACATTGAGGTATTGATTTATTAATTTATTTACCAGTCTCGTGGTCTCCACTGGTTTACAGTCTTGCAGTCTCTGCTAGTTTATTGCGAAATGCAACATCACAATAACCCATGATATTGCGCCACAAGTAAATAATTTTCCAAACTGCACCGTTACCAGTGGGTGACGTATGTTTGTGAGGTGCTGGGATTGAGAGGTGGACATGTCACCCAGATTCATTAAGGGAATCTGTATTAGGCGAAGACACTCAAGCCCTCTTTAATTAGCACAGTTGATATCATGTAACATACAATTTAAGGAGGAAATTATGATGCTGCTCTGTCTGTGGGCAGTTTAAGAGTGTGCCTTCGATATAATTCTATTTATGATAATTTAGTAGCTGATCACTCGTATCTAGCGAAGAACTCTGATAATAAAAGTGAAATTCAACTAATAAATAATACAAAGATTTTGCTTTCACAAAGTGATTTATTGCGAGAATTCCTAAAGTATATTAGACACAAATATTGACAGGAGTATAAATAAGAACAATGTAAGTTGGATAATGAGATGTTGGCTGAATTCGCCAACAGGAGTGGGAACAACTATCATATTATATAGCCATACCAACTTTGCGAGTGAGAGTATACCTTAAAACGTTACCCCTGAATATTTCGAACAATATGAATCAGTAATGAGAGCACTTGGTAGAGATCACACATGCAAGCTATGGCGACAAGTACATGGATGATGTTGCAGCCACTCTCAGTGGTGGTCCGCCACCGTAGATATAAACCCGACCGAAATAGTTGGGGCACCAAACTGTTGCCGCCCAGAGAAAACAGAAAGTCTCTGCCTGGGCTATGTGACACTAATACTTCTGACTCTTTGTTGCGAATCTCAATCAGCGACGAGTACAAATTAAATTTATTAGGACTCATTCAGCGAGAGAGGCAGCTGGGCGTACACTCCGGTACGGAAGCATTGCGACAGTATTTGTCGATGATACGGGCCAACGCCGACAAAGCGGCGCTAAGATACAAATAGCATTACGTGACTTACTGGACGCTGTAGCCGAATGCGTAACAGGGGACGCTGTAGCCGAATGCATAACAGGGATCAAAGTAGCTTTCTCACATCACATGATGATGGAAATATAACAAGTACGTGGTCAGGCTCCAGGGAGGAGGTATAGAACATTCTAGAAGCTTTCCCTGACGCACGAATGTAGTATAAATAGGATGTCAGGAGGACCCTATAGTCAGTCGAAATCTGCTGAGCATACTGACACGGAACCTGTGTCGTTTTACGGCAGACATCGGGGACTTAGTACGATTCGCTAGCCTCGGCTCCGCAACAACCGGAGAGATACATTCCAGAGTAAGAGATTCAACTGACAGAAAGTAGTGCAAGATAGCGCCAGTAGGGATTCTCAGTTATCAGACTATAAAGGATCTTATGAATTCCAACCTGCAGCAGTAATCACTCCTCACCGAGTTCCCTACCCTGCACCTTAGCCTTAGCTTGCTCCTTCTAGCTGTTGAAGAATCTGCCCCCACGTACTTCTACTCTTCGAGAAGATCGAACGAGGTGAGACCCCTGAATCCAATTCGCCTCAATCTCACTCCCTCTCGGGACACGACATCTTGTGATCACCTTCATTCTGGCTGACCAGAACTGAAGAGCTCTAACGTTCGCTCTGGCGGTCCAAAAGTGAAACACGACCTATCTCTCCGGCCTTCCGGAAGCAAATCCCCAAACTTCTCACTTGACCTTCATACCAAAAGATTTGCGCCTTATCCCCATCGCGTGGGAAAATCTCCAGTCATAAGAAGACACAGAAACAGCCGCCAGTCATACTTTTAGATTCTGTCGCTCCTTTCTACCCCAAACGATTGCAACAAATTTTCGCTCCCAATCCGGAGTGCGCTCTACTGCGTCAGCGCATGTCATAACGGTCCACCAATCAGGTGGAGTGTTTGGTGCATGGGTGGGGAAGGATAGACCTGAGACGTCTCTGGCCATTGGACGGTACAGCAGTATACATAGCAGCCGTGCTGTCGAACCCCATGGACGGAGACATTAAAATTCTCCGGACCGAATCAGACAATGCAGGTGTCCGGCGTCGCTTGGTAGGTGAGCAGCCATGCCGCAGTGCACTAAAACGATTTGCAAAGAGCCGGTTCCGACGCTGCCCACGTCCCGGACACTCTGCTCGCCTCGCTACAAAAGGCGGAAACGCCGGGCTCCCCCTGTGGTGCGACAAGCGGGCCGAACTCTGCTACTGTGCGAATCTGGCCGAACTCTCCAAACACTGGGCGTATCTGCCCGTGTCCCTTGGACTCCTGTCGCTGAGGCAACCGTGCCGCCACACATCGTTCCGCGCCTAACAAAGTGCGCCAGTCCTGTCGCCCAATTTTTTATGTTGCAAAAATTAAAGCTCCCATTCCAGATTTCATTACTCCAATGCAAAGGAAAGAAACACAAAATAAGAACGTTTTTTGCTTGGTTACAGCAGGAACAACAATTTTGTAACTTCTACATTCACAGCAGATCTCATTCACAAAAGATATTCGAAATTGGCACCCTTTACTTGAATGCAAATATTGATCACTCAATCATACCATCATGCTCGAAAATACCCTCTATATTTTTGATGTGACGTCACCTGTTCAACATTCATCATTAACCTTTAGGTTACTTCTTGACATTTGCGGCTTCATGTGTCTTGTATTAAATTGTTTCGTCGTTATTTACGTCCATTTGGAGGCTTTTAAACATTAGTAAGAATCACCCTATTTTTATAACGGGTATAAGTGCAGAGATATTTCTATTGGTGGCTGAGGACAGTGCCCTGAACAACATTAAATCAGGATTTACTTCATTTGCAGACTAACAGAGGAGTAATTGTAGCTATTACGAGTGCTATGTTTCTAAGTTGGTTAGTATCTCCAATTACAAGAGGCACAAGAAAGCCATTAATATTTCTTTTCCCCTGGACAGCAGGTCATGTACTGAAGTGTGAACGCGTGGACGCAAAATGGGCAATCTGTACTGACAGGCTTTGCAGTTACAACTGTGCAAAAACATCAGTTATTATATGATATCTGCACCTATAGCCCTGTACACTGTATACACAACATACGTACAGGGTGGTTATAAATAAACGATCCCTGTTTAACGCGTTATAACACGAAAAATAATTACCGTACGAATACCAAACTTGGGGAAGAGAAATAGTGCAGAATCAATTCAACCGAAACACTTTTAGTACATCATACCATTACATACCTGTGCCATTACTGCTTTTGGTGCTCAATACGGCACCCATCAGTGTACAGAAGAGTCAGAAAGCGCAGGATTGCATTCTGCACGGCAGAAAGAAGCATGTCCGCAGGTACGTTGGCTACCTCTCTTGATATGCTGCGCTTCAGACCAGCACATGTGTGAATGTTCCCATGATAAACCCTGTCCTTCAAGTAGCCCCACGACCAGAAATCACAGGGAGTGAGATCAGGCGATCGTGAAGGCCAAGCATTTGGAAACGATCAGCTGATAATTCGGTCGTTTCCAAATGTGTTTTGGAGAAGCAGGTGAACTTTACCAGCTATATGCGGTGTGGCCTCATCTTGCATCAAAACTGTTGAGTTGAATGCTTGGCTCGGGTATGACATGCTGGTAAGCATATCACAGTAACGCTGGCCAGTCACACTGCCCATCTTTGTTCCTTGAGCGCCAACCTGTTCAAAAAGGAATGGGCCAATGATGAACGTAGCCGTGAAGTCACACCATACGATGACATTTTCACCATACAGAGGAAGTACATGCACAGTGACTGGAGGTGAAGATCCCCACACTCGGCAGTTCTTGGTATTCAGCTCACCCGTCAGAGGAAAAAGCTTCGTCTGTCCGTAGGATGGTCGAGGGTCAACCTTCGTCAACTCCAATCCTTGCGAGAAAGTGGAGAGTGACGTCAACACGACGTTGTGCGTCCTGTGGTGCAAGCTGCTCTACGACATGGATCTTGTACGGATACCATTTGAGAATGGTTAGAAGCATCTTCCGTACAGTTGACCACGGGGTGTTTGACTGTCGTGACACAGCACGCGCACTGCGTGACAATCGGGAATTCAAATGGTTCAAATGGCTCTCAGCACTATGGGACTTAACATCTGAGGTCATCAGTCCCCTTGAACTTAGAACTATTTACACCTAACTAACCTAAGGACATCACACACATCCATGCCCGAGGCAGGATTCGATCCTGCGACCGTAGCGTCGCGCGGTTCCAGACTGAAGCGCCTAGCACCGCTCTGCCACAGCGGCCCGGAGATCGGGAATTGCGCGCAGCGTTGTCTGCCATACCAACAGCGATTTCATCAACCACTTGTGGTGCAGTCGGTCGTCCGCCTCTTCTCGGAGCGACGACCTGTTCTCCAGATGATTCGAACTTCATCATCCTCCGCACAACAGGTAGAGAAAGAGGACCCTTGTGTAATCCTTTTAGCCGGCGATATTCTCGAAGTGAAGCGGCAGCATTACTGTTGTTTTGATAATAGAGCTTCACAATACGATGCTCTGCTTATTTTGTTCAAGCTCATGTTGTTTCAACAAGCGCAGTGCGACTGGTCGATGTGTAAGATTATGAAACACGATATCTGATTACGGCACAACAGTTGGAACTGGATGTTGGCACTGTGACGCATGGAAATCAAGCAGCCCATAATCTAGACATCAATGCTACCAAGTTTGGTACTTGTACGGTAATTAGTTTCAGTGTATAACCTGTTAAATAGGGAAACTTTAATTATAATTAGCCAGTATTAGGTGTCTATTTGTGTTCATGTTTAACATATATATCTAGTTACTAGGCCTCTAAGCTTTTTTTTTTTTTTTTCAAAATGTGTTTTCGACAGATCTAAAGAGATCGGGAACCGCTGATGTAATGGATAACGCAGGACGCTACGTAAGGCTGCTCACTAATGGCGCTCTTGGACACAGGAAGGTTGCAACCGCAGAAAACAGAAGCAATTGCAATAAGCCCTGCAGAGGATCGATGATGAGTGGTGGAAGGACTGGCAGCTGACTCTGTCCGTAAATAAATGTACTGCGACGCAATACACATAAATAGGCGAAGAGATCCACTGCTGTACGATTACACTATTGACGACAACTCTCTGGAAATAGTAACTACCATTAAATAATTACGTATAATGGTGCAGACCGACATAAAGTGTAATGACCACATCATACAAATTACAGAAAAGTAGATGCTATGAGAAGACATTGGGAGACTCTTGTCACGCGTGCTGTGTCAGGAAATTCAGTTCATCCATGAAAGAAGTTGGTTCAAATGGCTCCAACCTCTATGGGACTTAACATCCGGGGTCATCAGTCCCCTAGAACTTAGAACTACTTAAACCTAACTAACCTAAGGACATCACACACGTCCATGCCTAAGGCGTCCGCAGCTCGCGGTCGTGCGGTAGCGTTCTCGCTTCCCGCGCCCGGGTTCCCGGATTCGATTCCCGTCGGGGTCAGGGATTTTCTCTGCCTCGTGATGACTGGGTGTTGTGTGATGTCCTTAATTTAGTTAGGTTTAAGTAGTTCAAAGTTCTAGGGGACTGATGACCATAGATGTTAAGTCCCATAGTGCTCAGAGCCATTTGAACCATGCCTGAGGCCGGATTCGAACCTGCGACCGTAGCACCAGCGTGGTTCCGGACTGAAGCACCTAGAACCGCTCGTCCACAGCGGCCGCTAAAGAAGTGGGTTGCATGACCTATTATTGCGTTTTGCCTATCATCTTTAACCCTTACCAGGTTGGATTAGTTGAAGAGGGCATCAAATGAAGAGCGGAGACTTTCATCATGGGATCGTTTAGTCGGCGCGACAGCCGAACGGCGATGAACAGATTCCAGTGGCAGACGCTAAAAGAGTGGCGTCGCGCTTCACGCAGAGGTTTACTGTTGAAATTCCAGAACATATGTTTTGTTGTGGATTGGCAGGAGACCAACCCACTAAATTGAGAGGAAGCCGAAAGGCACGCGTTTAAGCTCACGCAGGCTGGCGTGAGGTCTGGAACAGGACAAGGTAATCAGAACTCAGAAAAACGGACGCAGATGGTGGAATACTTAACTTTAATCCATTAATGTCGAACGTAGCTCTTGTCTGTACATTCTTTACAATATCAATAGCAACTGATAATGGCGCCTTGCTAGGTCGTAGCAAATGACGTAGCTGAAGGCTATGCTAACTATCGTCTCGGCAAATGAGAACGTATTTTGTCAGTGAACCATCGCTAGCAAAGTCGTTTGTACAACTGAGGCGAGTGCTAGGAAGTATCTCTAGACCTTCCGTGTGGCGGCGCTCGGTCTGCAATCACTGATAGTGGCGACACGCGGGTCCGACGTATACTAACGGACCGCGGCCGATTTAAAGGCTACCACCTAGCAAGTGTGGTGTTTGGCGGTGACACCACATGTTTCAAGAAGATTCGGGCAACGTAATACTTCCTCTCACCTAAGTCACGCGAAATGACCACAGCGAGTGAGAGAAATTACAGCGCTCACGGAGGATTACCGGCAATCGTGCTTCGCCCTCAATATTGTTGGGGGAATAGGAAAGAGGAACAAAGATAATAGTACCAGCAGTACCCTCCACCACATACCGTAATGTGGCTTGACGAGTACGGATGGCGATGTAGATCATACCACTCTCTCTCTTCGCCCGAACAGACCTCGATAGGCCGACCGCCGTGTCAGACTACAGGCGTCACGGGATGCAGATACGGAGGGACATGTGGTCAGCACACCGCCCTCCGGGTCGCTGGCAGTTTACGAGACCAGAGTCACAAATTCTCAATCAAGTGGCTCCTCAGTTTGCCTCGCAAGGGCTGAGCGTACAGGACTATCACCCATCCAAGTACAAGCCAAGCCTGAGAGCACTTAATTACGGTAACCGACCGACATAGGGAGGAACGATCACCACGACAAAATAAGGGAAATCAGAGCTCGTACGGAAAGATATAGGTGTTCATTCTTTCCGCGCGCTATTCGAGATAGGAATAATAGAGAATTGTGAAGGTGATTCGATGAACCCTCTGCCAGGCACTTAAATGTGATTTGCAGAGTACCCTTACAGATGTAGATGTAGAACCGGTGGTACGACTGCGGCAATGCCGTTGACTTAAAGCTATCACTACAAGTCTTAAAACATATTAAGGAAGCTAGCAAAATCTTTCTGCTTAGCTAGTTCGCGGGCATCAGACTGCAAATTTCCTGGAGAGTCATTATCAGGCGTTCCTAGTTGTTGTAAAATATGTCGAGTATCAAAGGTGGAAAGTTAAAGATTTTAGTATAAATATGCTTTAAATAATGACGGCCCGAGTATGAGTATAGGTCATCAAAAACACCCCTCGGTTCAATAGCCGTGTTAGAAAGGTGTAACAAAAACACAACGAGCTTTGTCATCGCTATTAATAATTTAAAATATTTATTGAACAAAAAAGTGAAACTGAGCAAAAATGAACTGCAAATTTCCTGGAGAGTCATTATCAGGCGTTCCTAGTTGTTGTAAAATATGTCGAGTATCAAAGGTGGAAAGTTAAAGATTTTAGTATAAATATGGTTTAAATAATGACGTCCCGACTATGAGTATAGGTCATCAAAAACACCCCTCTGTTCAATAGCCGTGTTAGAAACTTGTAACAAAAACAAAACGAGCTTTGTCATCGCTATTAATAAATTAAAATACTTATTGACCAAAAAAGTGAAACTGAGCAAAAATGAATGTGAGAGGCCTTTAATGAATTGTAAAGTAGATTCGTTAAAAAGACTTTACGGATAATTCCTAAGAAATTTTCTTACATTAAAGATACTGGAAGAGGAAAGATAAAACTACAAAATTCCGTCTTTCGAAGCTTTTTAGCCGAGGAAGATAGTATTACCGTTGTTTCTTGAAATCATATATAAGGTCGCGAGAACAACGAAGCGTTCCAGAAAATGGAGAAAAGCTGCACATGTTGTTCTCTGTTTCATATAGGGCCGTCGAATCATTTAACACAACCATAGGTATAAACATAGGATACCCATAAACAGTACCTGCAGCGATTTTCTGTCAAAGGCCAGCGCAGTGCCAGAGGCACGCCCCCTGGGCTTAGCTCGGTGGGCACGGCCAAAAATAGTAGGTTTACAGATTCACTGGCACGCCTGTAACGCTGCGGGAGGTAATTTCTTAGAATAGTTAGAGTAAAGAGACTATAATTCTTACCCATAGAGTAACTAATATCTTACATCCTGTAGCATGTAAGAAGGTTAAAACTCAGAATTAGTAAATGCTGCAAAATATAATTGAATGTATTGTAGATCTGTCTGTACAGCTGTTACGACTGCATTTTTCCAGGAACAGGCAGAAGTAGGAGGGAGCCGGGCAGAGTGGCCAGGCTAAGGTATTCTTATTTAAAGCTGTGTGTCAATAGATAGAAATGCTCAGAAATGAGTGAATCTAATTGAAAGCTATTGAAGGATAATATCGCCACTTTTCCCCATCATGAGCGGGCAAAGTGTTCACTTAGTTTTAAACTCAAAAATAAGGGGTAACAAACAGTTTTAATCAAGAACGAAACATATATTATTGTGAAACGTGATTCGAATTTCAATTTTCACAAATAAAAGTGAAACTGTGATCATCAAATACTGTACAGAATTCGAGACCTTCAGAGGGAGCACAATTTCTGCTAATCCACTGCTCTTTTGGCCTTGAATTTGTAAATTTTTCTTCTCAGTACATTCACTCTGTGTATTCGTCCTTATCATCGAAATGTGCTCTTCTAGGGTTGGGTTTCCTGCTCTTCGTACTATTCTTGCTATTACCTTTCTTCTCTACGGCTGCTTTCCGTTTCCCATTCGTTTTACTTTCTCTTTCTTCTTGTCCTTATCTGCTGCTCCTAGGTCACTGTTATAAGGAAATGCTGTGAGAATCGCCGCGGAGCCCTTCTTCCGGCAAACTGCTTTTACGTTTTCGCCCAACACAAAGTGGCCAGAAGCCACTGCCGAGATGACCACTTTGCCCGAATTGACACCTTTACACGAAAGCCTTCTAACGGTGTGACTGAAATCTGAGTAAGGAGTCAAGACATGACATTCAACACAATTTCATTAAAAAGACGTAACGATGGTAGGAAATGGAAACCTCGTAATTCCATCTATTTGTGGAAACTCGTAATTCCGGTAAGCAGTATAATCATAATCAAGGAGAGATTTGAAAGTGCATGGGTGTGTCTAAACTGTCAATAACTAGGCTTCCGCTATACACCTACACATTTAGCAACTCTCTGTACACACTTTACATTATTTTTTAACAAACAGTTTCTGCTTCGCCTGCAAAATTTAACAAAATGGAGTTATAAGGTATTCGTTGCCCACCATGGAAATCATATACCATCTCCACAATAAATACACGAGCCGACCACTTACCTTACATCAAGATAACTAAAAACCACTAAAATCATGAGAACTTTGAAGAGCAGCACAGCAAAGAGATTATCCTTCATGAGGTGACTGGAGTCAACAGGGAGACTAAGTTAGTGCATTTCTCGCACCATGCCCGCACCTTATAGACCCCATGACTCTAATAGCCAAATTGCCTGCCGTGGTTACTTTGCCCGGCTCTCCGCTACCAGGTTTTAATTTATGTCAGATACTGAGGTGTACGATTCCTCGGCGGAGTAAAAAAATGAGCCTACTACGTCAGTGCAATCACAACGTACGTCCATATACAATGAAGCGCCAAAGAAACTGGTATAGGCATGCGTATTCGAATACAGAGATGTGTAAACAGGCAGAATACGGAGCTGCGGTCGGCAAAGCCTATGTAAGACAACAAATGTCTGGCGCAGTTGTTAGGTCGGCTACTGCTGCTACAATGGGAGGTTATCAAGATTTAAGTGAGTTTAAATGTGGTGTTATAGTCGGTGTACGAGCGACGGGACACAGTTTCTCCGAGGTGGCAATGAAGTGGGGATTTTCCCGTACGACCATTTCACGAGTGTACGGTATCAGGGATCGGGTAAAACATCAAATCTCTGACATAGCTGCGACGTGCAACCCTTCCGCAAATTGCTGCAGACTTCAGTGCTGGGCCATCAACAAGTCTCGGCGTGCGAACCATTCAAGGAAATATCATCGATATGGGCGTTCAGCACAAGGCCTTCTCGTGCACCCTTGATGACTGCACGACAGTGCAGTGGGTGTCATATGGGACCCCTGATATGTCTAGATACTACTCTGACGGGTGACACGTACGCAGACATCCCGTCTGATCACCTGCATCCATTCATGTCCATTGTGCATTCCAACGGACTTGGGCAATTCCAGCAGGACAATGCGACATCCCACGCGTCCAGAATTGGTACAGAGTGGCTCGAGGAACACTCTTCTGAGTTGAAACACTTCCGATGGCCACCAAACTCCCCGGACATCAACATTATTGAGCATATCTGGGATGCCTTGCAACGTGCTGTTCAGAAAATATCTCCACCCCCTCTTACGGATTTATGAACAACCCTGGACGATTCATGGTGTCAGTTCCCTCCAGCACTACGTCAGACTTTAGTCGAGTCCATGCCAGTTTGTGTTGCGGCACTTGTGCTTGCTCGTGGGGGCCCTACATGGTATTAGGCAGGTGTACGAGTTTCTTTTACTCTTCAGTGTATTTCATATATTTTGATACTCACAAACTCTATCATGAAAATCCGTTGATGAACTGTCTACATACCGGAAAAATAAAGAATATCTGTTGGTCTGTGCGGCAGTGGCTAAGCAAATCATTGCGTTGTCTACGCTCTCACCGCTACTGAGCCTGGCTGAGACGGCCGGTGTGGCCGAGCGGTTCTAGGCGCTTCAGTCGGGAATCACGCTGCTGCTACGGTCGCAGGTTCGAATCCTGCCTCGGGTGTGGATGTGTGTGATGTCCTTCGGCTAGTTAGGTTTAAGTAGTTCTAAGTTCTAGGGACTGATGACCTCAAATGTTAAGTCCCATAGTGCTCAGAGCCATTTGAACCATTTTTTGAGCCCCGCTGATATGTGTGTTCCGCCGCGCCTGGCGAGGAGCGAGAACGTGTTAGCTTCGTGAACGTCAGCAGGGATTTGTTTAGCCGGATAGCTGTTATGAGTACGACGTAACAGTAACGATAACATGGACAACTTGTTCCACCAAACTACGATGAATTTTGCTTTTCAATATGGATTTGAGCACCCAACGATTTCCGAACTGGACGACCGATTTTTTGAAAAGATTAGGTTGTAACTTCTTGACGTAACTGGCTTGTAGTACAACTTTGTTACGAACATAGTACAAGTGAAACCATACAATGATGAAATTTGTGTTAGAATAATGTCTCAAACAGGTGGATCTGGCGACTTCTTTCGAATGGCGAGATAAGCAAGGCTGTAATCAGTTTGCTGGATTCGGCCTACAAACGGTACGTGTCTTCAACTTGACTTCAGAAAAAAAAGCAGATTATGTTAGAAAGTCATTCTGTGTTTAAAGGACATTACTAACAGTAACCAGCGAAAAATGGACGGGAGATAAGCACTTTAATGTTGACAAAGCCGTAAAGAGCGCGAAAATTGATCTCAAGAAACGTATCCCATCGTTTGTTCTAATGCAAATTTTCCAGGCCTTAATAATCTATGACGGCACTCGCGAACATTCGCTAACTGCGGCTCAACGGAACATATGAACCGCTTACTACAGAAAGGTAACACGTCCACATTTACTACTTTTACAGTAGACACAAAAAAGTGAAAGTTTTAATGCCATTTATCTCCTGACATGTATTTCTGGTTTCCTCGTGTAGGTAAACACAGTGACCCAAAAGTCCGGTAACGTTTGAAAATGCACTAAATCACGAACTACTGCACGTAGAGAAGTAAAACTTGATGACTTACCTTAAATGACATGGGATTTTATTAAAACCAGGAACGAGTATAAAATTATCTGTAGCGAGTGTAAGAGTCAGAAGCGAAAACAGTCGCAGCATGTTGACGTTAGCAACATGGTGATTGGTTGTCTAAGGTGTTGTGGACCGAAGAAGTCCATTTCAGACTCCGAGGGTCTGTCACCACCCACAACTGCTGAATTTGGCTACCGAAAGTCCGAGAACTATCGTGGAAACCTCATTGCATGATGGGAAGGTCATGGTGTGGTATGGATTTACCACATCGGACCCTTTTTTTACGTCGAGGAAATATAGGATGCTGCTTTTCAAACCGTCAGCGTCAGGTGTGCGAAGTACGCCAATATGTTACAGTACCACGTTATGCCTAGCCTGAGTGATGAACATCTACATCTACATTTAAAGTCGGTTCTTGAAACTTTGTTCGTAGACTTTCTTCGGGTAGTTTACGTCTATCTTGAAGAGTCTTCCAGTTCAGATCCTTCAGTAGCTCTGTGAGGCTCTCCACGGATTAAGCAAACCTGTGACCATTCGTGCTGTCCTTTTCTGTATACATCCCATATCCCCTGTTAGTTCTGTTCTGTCTGGGTCCCACACACTTAAGCAACATTCTACAACCGATGTCAGCATGCTTAGCTGGGTGGTAACGTGCTCGCCTCCCATGCAAGTGGTCCCGGTTTCGGTTCCGGATCCGGTTGGAGATTTTCTCCCCTCTGGGACTGGGTTTTGTGTTGTCCTCATCATCATTTCATCCTCATCACCGGCGCGCAAGTCGCCCAGTGTGGCGTCGAGCCCCAGATGAGGCCTGCCGGCCAACGACGCCATACGCTCATTTCCATTGTTTTTCTAGACTCGATCGCACGAGTGATTTGCAAGCAATCTCCTTTGTAGACAGATTGCACTTACCCAGTATTCTACCAATAGGCCGATGACTCTCACCTGCTTTACCCATGACTGAGCGTATGTGATCATTCCATTTCATATCCCTACATAGTGTTTCACCCAGGAATTTGTATGAGTTGGCCGATTCCAGTTCTGATTCAATGATATTATATTCACGGTATATTACGTTGTTTTCGTTTTGTGAAGTGCACAGTTTTACATTTCTGAACATTTAAAGAAAGCTGCCAATTTTTGCACCACGTGAAATCTTATTAAGATATGACTGAATATTTGTGCAGTTCCTTTTAGTCAGCACGTCATCATAGATAACCGCATAATGTGCAAAAATACTGAGGTTACAATCAATATTGCCTGCGACGTCATTAATGCACAATATGAACAGCAAGGGTCCCAACACACTTCCCTATGGCACACCTGAAGCTACCTTTACATCTGATGATGACTCTCCATCCAAAACAACAGACTATGTCCTCCCTGCACGAAAGTGCTCAAAAGCACTCCGTCTTCAGGCCACAAGTGGCCCATCGGGACCATCCGACCGCCGTGTCATCCTCAGGTGAGGATGTAGATAGGAGGGACGGGTGGTCAGCACACCGCTCTCCCGGCCGTTATGATGGTTTTCTTTGACCAGAACCGCTACTATTCGGTCGAGTAGCTCCTCAATCAGCATCACGAGGCTGAGTGCACCCCGAAAAGTGGCAACAGCGCATGGCGGCCCGGATGGTCACCCATCCAAGTGATCTGACGTGAACCGGCGTATCGACTGTGGCAAGGCCGTTGCCCAAGAAAGTGCTCAAGCTAGTCACAAATTTTACTTGATGCCCCATATGATAGTACATTTGACAATAAGCGTAGATGTAGTACTGAGGCAAATGCTTTTCAGAAATCAGTAAATATGGCATCTACTTGACTGCCTTGATCCAAAGCTTTCAGTATGTCTTATGAGAAAAGTGCGAGTTGGGTTTCACATGATGGATGTTTTCGGAATCCATACTAGTTGGCATCGAGGCGTTCATTCTGTTCTAGGTACCTTATTATGCTTGCGCTCAGTATGTGTTCCAAGATTCACCAACAAACCGATGTCAAGGAAATTAGACTGTAGTTTTGTGGATAACATGTATTCGTACTATCATTCTTGTAGACCGCCGTGACCCATACTTTGTTCCAAGAACTGTGCATGGTTTTCTGTTCGAGGGACCTACGATAGATTATACTTAGAAGAGGGACTAACTCAGCTGAAAATTCAGTATAGAATCAGGTAGGGATTCCATCGGGCCCTGGAGCTCTGTTCATTTCAATTTCAGCTGTCTCAACACCATGGACAGTAATACTTATTTGATTCGTCTTTCCAGTGGTACAAGGTTTAAATTGGGGCAGTTTTTCTGGGTTTTCCTTTGTAAAGCAACATTTGAAACTGGAGTTAAGCATTTCAGCTTTTGCTTTGAAATGCTCAATTTCATTTCCTGTCTCATTCGCTAGGGACTGGACACTGACTTCGGTGCCTTTACATACGACCAGAATTTCTTTGGGTTTTTAGAGATATGATTTGACAATATTCTGCTATAGTAGTCACTGGAGGCATCACGCGTTGCTCACTTGACAACCAAACGCGTTTCTTTCAGCATTTCTCTATCTCTAGACCTATGTTTTGTTTTACACCTTTCATGCAGTAATTTCTGTTTCCTTAGAAATTTCTTTACAGTGACTGTATACCATGCACAGTCCCTCCGACTATGAACTGTTAAACTGGGTACATTTCTATCCAGTGCATGGTCAACTATTCTTTTAAACTTGAGCCATAGTTCTTCTACATGCTCCTGCCCTGTGCTGAAAGTTTCAATTTTGTAATTGATATGTGACACTACTGATTTTTTATCTAGTTTACTGAACATGTATATCTTTCTGCGTGTTTCAGTTGTCCTTTGTACTTTGGTAATCATTTGTTGCCACAACCGAGTCATGGTCACTGCTATGGTTTTCGACGTGGATAATCATCAAAGAGGTCAGGTCTATTTGTTGCCATTATATTCAATAATTTTCATCATGAGTTGGACTCCTAACTATCTGTTCTAGGTTTTCAAAGAAGGCACCAGGAACAAAACTGTAATTTTCCCAACTGGTCGTTAGGTGATTAAAGTCACCACCAATGATTACAGTACTATTCGGGAACTTAGATACGAGGAAACTGAGGTTTTCTCTAAAGCTTTCAGTTACATCAGGAGATGAGCCCGATGGGCGATAGGAGGATCGAATTATAATTTTATGCTCACCCCTGATTTTGTCTTGCCCAAATAATCTCAAATGCAGCTTCAATTTCTATCTCAGTGGATTTGAGTTTCTTGCCTACTGTGTCAAATACATCACGTTCAATTTCGCACTTGCCTATGATTTGGTATACACTTAAATTTTCCCCCAAAAATCTCACTGCTGCCCATTTCAGGTTTCAACCACGTTTCTGTACCTGGTATTATGTGAGCTTCACTGCTTTTCAGGAGCGCTTCGAACTCTGGCACTTCCTTGAGATTGCTTTGGCAGTTAACCATTAGTACTTTAATACCCTCACTTGTGGAAGACAATTCTTTCGATCGTACACTTATGTTTCTGGGTTTCCTGCAGCTATTGTTATCTGGACTGGATGGAGAGTCGCAAAATCTGAAAAACCCTTGTGTGCACTCCACACACAGTCAGCTACCCGAGTAGTTACCTCTGGTGTGTAGTGCACACTTGACCCGTTTAGGGGGACCCTACAGTTCAATCGTACTGCGTAAGGCCAGGAAGTCGCAGCCTCGAAGTCTCTGATTCAGTACCTCCACTCGACTCAGAACCAAAGGGTCACGGTCAGTTCTGTAGACAACGCTGCAAATTGTGAGCTTTGTTGAAACTGCAAGTACAAGGCCGATCCTCTCAATGTTCTCTGCCAGTCGCTGGAATAATCCAACTATGTCCTCGGAATTCAGTCGACAGGCATCATTTGTTCCAACGTGCGGCACAATCCGCTGTTGATTGCACCCTACAAATCTGCTGGAAGTTACGACTTTTATGCAGTATGGTGCTCCACCTCATACTGCTACACGTGTGAAAGATCTCTTGCGCACATCAGTTGGTGAGCATTGCGTGCTGAGGCGCCTCTTCCGTGACGCTTGGTCTCCCAGCTCCGCAGACTTCAGAGCGTGATTATTCGTTGTGGGGTTACCTGAACTCGCATGTCTACCTCGTTATCACGGTAAACTACTTCATCCATTGGAAACTTCTCACAATACCTACTGATATGCTGTACAGTGCCGCTCACAACATTGTCTCTCGACTACAGATACTGTTGATGAGTGAAAGCTGACATGTTGAATATTCGTTATAAAGAACATCGTTTTTGCTGCTAATAAATTTTTATGCTAATTATTGCTTTTGTATCCTGTCCAGCGCCATCTGTTGGTCATTCTGTGCACCTTTTTTGGCTTCAATAAAACCCCATCTCATTTCAAGCATGTGTGTCAATTTTAATTCTCTACACACACCATTCCGTGAAGTATTGAATTTCCAGATGTTAACGGACTTTTGGGACACACAGTACATGCCAGTTATATACATGTAAAGGTCAAGTATGACGTAATGGGAAGGTGGGGAACGAGCTTGCTGCTGTTGGAGATGTTCCCTTCTTGCAATACACTGGATATTGAAATTAAATTTAGAGCTAAGTTACTTGTTTTAAAATACAATTTCTAAATAATATTTGACACTTTGCATGGTTGGATTATTCAGCTATATTCATCTACATCTCGAGATTCGGTTGTTGTCGGCCTTGATGTGATTGAATTCCAAAAATGCATCTTGCCTTGAGGGATATAGACCAAAGTTTTCTTGATATCCACTTCGTTGTTATTTATGGGTTGTAAGGATATGTAGGCTTCCTTTGAGCAAGTTCCAAAGATAGCACAGCTTTTCTACTCTGAAAGTGTCCATCGTCAAGCCAGCTACGTTCATACTACACGTAATAGTATGCGGATTTTCAACTGAAAAATTCATCTCATGACGTTCTGAAATAGTGAGAACCCTTTGCAAGTGCCTAGGAACTATTTCACCACACGAATCGTCGCTCAGGCAGGCTCTTTTACAGAATTTAGGCCACCGGGAATTGTAGTCGATTAAAATTTCCATCTTCATTTGTACAATGGAAATCTTAGTATCATTTTTTAGGAATGTGTTATGGATTCAAAGCCTTCTACAGTTTAGTAGGCCGGCCACTGTGTCCGAGCGGTTCTACGCGCTTCAGTCCGGAACCGCGCGCCTGCTACGGTCGCAGGCTCGAAATGGTTCAAATGGCTCTAAGCACTATAGGACAACTGTGAGGTCATCAGTCCCCTTGACTTAGAACTACTAAAACCTAACTGACCTAAGGACATTACACACATTTATGCCCGAGGCAGGATTCGAACCTGACACCGTAGCAGCAGCGCGGTTCCGAAATTCCTTCACCAGGGAAGACGAATGGAATATTCGAGAATTTGAAACACGAACAGCTGCTAGCATGAGTTTCTTAGAAGTAGATACCTTAAGGGTTGCAAAGCAACTCAAATCGCTTGATACGGGCAAGTCTTCAGGTCCAGATTGTATACCGATTAGGTTCCTTTCAGATTACGCTGATACAATAGCTCCCTACTTAGCAATCATATACAACCGCTCGCTCACCGATAGATCTGTACCTACAGATTGGAAAATTGCGCAGGTCGCACCAGTGTTTAAGAAGGGTAGTAGGAGTAATCCATTGAACTACAGACCTATATCATTGACGTCGGTTTGCAGTAGGGTTCTGGAGCATATACTGTATTCAACCATTATGAATCACCTCGAAGGGAACGATCTATTGATACGTAATCAGCATGGTTTCAGAAAACGCAGCTAGCTCTTTATTCGCACGAAGTAATGCCGCTATCGACAGGGGATCTTCTAGATTTCCGGAAAGCTTTTGACACCGTTCCTCACAAGCGACTTCTAATCAAGCTGCGGGCCTATGGGGTATCGTCTTAGTTGTGCGACTGGATTCGTGATTTCCTGTCAGGAAGGTCGCAGTTCGTAGTAATAGACGGCGAATCATCGAGTAAAACTGAAGTGATATCAGGTGTTCCCCAGGGAAGCGTCCTGGGACCCCTGCTGTTCCTGATCTATATAAATGACCTGGGTGACAATCTGAGCAGTTCTCTTAGGTTGTTCGCAGATGATGTTGTAATTTACCGTCTAGTAAGGTCATCCGAAGACCAGTATCAGTTGCAAAGCGATTTAGAAAAGATTGCTGTATGGTGTGGCAGGTGGCAGTTGACGCTAAATAACGAAAAGTGTGAGGTGATCCACATGAGTTCCAAAAGATCCGTTGGAATTCGATTACTCGATAAATAGTACAATTCTCAAGGCTGTGAATTCAACTAAGTATCTGGGTGTTAAAATTACGCACAACTTCAGTTGGAAAGACCACATAGATAATATTGTGGGGAAGACGAGCCAAAGGTTGTGTTTCATTGGCAGGACACTTAGAAGATGCAACAAGTCCACTAAAGAGATAGCTTACACTACACTCGTTCGCCCTCTGTTAGAATATTGCTGCGCGGTGTGGGATCCTTACCAGATGGGATTGACGGAGGACATCGAAAGGGTGCAAAAAAGGGCAGCTCGTTTTGTATTATCACGTAATAGGGGAGAGACTGTGGCAGATATGATACGCGAGTAGGGATGGAAGTCATTAAAGCAAAGACGTTTTTCGTCGCGGCGAGATCTATTTACGAAACGTCAGTCACCAACTTTCTCTTCCGAATGAGAAAATATTTGGTTGAGCCCAACCTACATAGGTAGGAATGATCATCAAAATAAAATAAGAGAAATCATAGCTCGAACAGAAAGGTTTAGGTGTTCGTTTTTCCCGCGCGCTGTTCGGGAGTAGAATGGTAGAGAGATAGTATGATTGTGGTTCGATGAACCCTCTGCCAAGCACTCAAATGTGAATTGCAGAGTAATCATGTAGATGTAGATGAAGCGCCTAGAACCGTACGGTCACAGCGGCCGGCTCGCAGATTCGAATCCTGTCTCGGGCATGGATGTGTGTGATGTCCTAAGGTTAGTTAGGTTTAAGTAGTTCTAAGTCCAGGGGACTGATGGATGACCTCAGATGTTAATTCCCATAGTGGTCAGAGCATTTTTAACCATTTGAAATGTTCAGTATATTTCCCCTTCCTTCAGCTTCCTCCTAATTATCCCGCGATACCACTATCACTTGGCCTAATTCCCCGTGTGCAGTAAACGGAAAATGACGCCTTTGCCACACCCGCGTTATCGTGCAAACAAGGTTCCTTTCTGCTGTAAAGAATGCATTGAGCCACTCGGTACAATAATCGTGGAAATTTGTAAATTTCGGAGTAGTTGCCTCTCTGCAGTAATTGGTTCATATGAAGAAGACATACCTACATTTGCCAGATCAGCTTAAAAATATTCGTGTTCGTCAGAACGCGGACCAAGGACAAACAGGCCCCAGATTCACGTACGCAAGCAAACTTTTGAACTTGCCTGGTTCATGCGTGGAGATTCCGTACAGCCTCTCACGTTCTGTTGTAGAATGATGTCTCACAGAAAACCGAGACACCAACACATACCGACAAAAGAAAATCTGCCACACAGACTCAGGTAGTAGGTACAAATACATTTGACGGGGAATGCGACCTGGGACAACTATCTGTGTGTTCCCGACACTAATAAAGAAAGCAGGGCGGAGAGACAAAGCAGGAGAAAATTCACAACATCGCACCGTGTAGTGGCCGCATAGCTGATGTTAGAGCAAAGAGCAAAGAGACAAAAGGCAACGGAAACAATCACAGCTATCTAAGACGAAAACAAAGAAGACGGGTCTCCTGCAAACTAATAACAGAAGTCTAGAACAGCGAAGCGCGCAGCGCGAAAGCAAACAGTAGAGGAGACACAAGACTTTGAGATTAAACTTCAGAGAACACACGAAATGCTCAAAAGGACGATAAAAGGCGCTTATCACAGGAACATCTCGCTACGATATCAGTCTTCTGACTGTTTCGATGCGGCCCACCATTGTTTACACTATCAGTTCCTGCCTGAGCTACGTCTCGTGATAGTATGAAATAATGACACCGAAACCAGACCGCTTGCGCTTCCACTCTTCCTACGAAACGTGTTTTGCCTGCAATTTCGCAAAGGTTCGATGACTTTGGAGTTTTTATGTCAAGCGTGATTCTGAGCTCTTCGGCAACAGCTTTTCATCTGTTGTTTTCAGATTGCGAGTCATAGTTCTCTCTTTCGTCCACTTCTCTATTGATGTACACAACAAACAATTACAAGTAACCATATTTACAAGTGCAAACTCTCGAACAAAAGAGAAGCGATATTATTTTCGCCGAAACAAGTAACTGCAGCGCTTTCCAGAAATAGAAAACAAACGTAAGAATGAGCGCGAAGCAGTTACAGACAAGAACAGAGATAGACTTTGCTTTGCAATACGAAATATCCTCCACCTTTGGTGGTCAACGCCAGCAACCCTTCGGCAATACGTCCGCAACTACCTGCAACTTCCACAATGTTGCCCAGTCATACCGCAACATTGTCGTCCACTGCAGCCACATGGCACCAATGTTGACGGCAACAGTTACACATTGCAACAATACTGCAGTAAAATATGACCCGTCTTAGTAGGGCATGGTTGTTCTTTCACAGACAGGGCAAGTTCACTTTCTCATCACATCAAATGGTTCAAATAGCTCTGAGCACTGTGGGACTTAACAGCTATGGTCATCAGTCCCCTAGAACTTAGAACTACTTAAACCTAACTGACCTAAGGACATCACACAACACCCAGTCATCACGAGGCAGAGAAAATTTCTCATCACATCAACTGCCCTAGTCTCACTATTCCCATAACAGCAAAAAGGTCACATATTGTAGCACCCCATGAGGCGGATGCATCCCCTGCCGCCCGCCGTTACGTCACACAGTGATTCAACTGTACTAAGCCCTGAGATTTCTAGATATCCTGATGTGTTGCTTCGATATCCTGCATGTGTAATTATCCTGGTGCTGTCCCCTGGAGCTGAACAGTGGATCCTGAGATATATGTCATAATTTCATCAGATAGTCACGTAATTACACTGCTCCCATATGTATGTTAAAAGTTTTTCAGCTAATTATGCTGTTCCCTGAACCTGAACTCAGGACTTTGTGCTCTGGATATGTTTCAACAAGCTTTAGATGTATGTCATAATTTCATCAGACAGTTACGCTTCAAATGTGTGTGCAAGAGTTTTTCGGTTCGATGTGTAACGCAGTTGTGATTTTACCAGACAGAAACCAAGTCGAACACAATACTAATTACCTATGACTTTACCACACAACTACGCTACGCCCTAGACCTGAACTATGGATCCTGAGATGTACACAACATGCTTTAGATGTTCTCATGCAGTTGCGTTATTGCATTTAACCTGTTGTGGGATGTAATTTATTCAGACAATTAAGACTCAATAATACATCTCTCGAAGCTCTGAAATTATTGTAATGATCTCGGTTGTATTGTCAACACATGCGGAGCCTATCAACAGACATAAACGAACAACGAGCTCGTCCGGATCGTTCATTTATATTGCGTAGATAGACTGTTCAGTTTCAGATGCAAAATGTCAATACTGGGACTTTTGCTATTATGTTCCTCAGATAATGATGGTTTAATATTGCTTGTTTTGGATTCAATACTAGGCACAAAAGTTTGATTTTCTGACAAAATCGTTACTAGCGACCTTCCTCTGTGAGGAACCAGCTGTTACATCTTTTGACGCCTCACCATATGTGTCTTTCGATACGTTGCATGAATTTGTCTTCTTTTTTATAGTTTCTCATGATACCTGCACAAATAAACATAAATAAGAAACTGTAACAACTTGTCTCATACGTAGATATTTTATATCAGGTCCTAGTTAACCCGCAAACGAAACCGTAAAAAAGCTATCCCATGTCATAGCAAGGTACAGTTCTGATGAGTAACTAGACGTTGTTCAGCAAATCGCACTTTCTTAATAGCATGTGAAGACATGATGAACGCAATATTGTCTGACGGTGAGAGTCGTTATAATGCATCAATTTCATGATGTCTTCACTGCTGTTAATACTATGTGAAGCTATGGTGAACACAATGTTTTTTTTAAACTGTAGAACAGTGCAATCATTAAGTATTGCACAAAAATGTGCAATGGGAATATTTTTATTGAACTCTTGTTACACTGACGAAAAAAAAATCGTAACACTAAAAAATAATTAATGGAGAGTAATGAAATGTGGGAATAAATTTGTCTAGGCAACATATTTAAGTGATGTACATATACTATTGCAGATGTGAAATTCTGGTACTTCAACAGGCGGTGTAACCGCCGTAATATTGAATTCAAGCAATCAAACGTGTTGTACAGGTGCCGGCCGTCAGTTTGTGGGATGGAGTTTCATACCTGTTACACTTGGTAGGCCAATACAGGGAAGATTAATGGTTTTTGTAGGTGACACTGCAGTTGTCGTTCAGTGATGTCCCATATGTGCTCGATTGGAGACAGATATGGTGATCTAGCAGGCCAAGGCGATAACACTTCGGAGGTCATGCTGTGGTACCACCGCAGTATGTGGGTGAGCGTTAACCTATTGGTATACACTCCCAGGGCTCCTGTTCATGAATGGAGCGCAAGAGGTCGAATCACCAGAATGACGTCCAAATTTGCAGTCGGGGTAACCACGTCAGTGCTCCGGTTGTCATCCGAAATCGCACCCCACGCCATAACTCCTCGTGTAGGTCCAGTGTGCGTAGCAGACAGATGGGTTACAGTCCCTCAAATGGCCTGCTCCTAACCAACACACGTCCATCACTGGCACCGAGGCTGAACCATCTCTCATCAGGAAACATGACAGTCCTCCACCTTGATATAACATGAACTCTCGCTGGACACCACTGAAGTCGCAAATGGCGGTGGTTTGGGGTCAGTGGAATGTAAGCTTCGGGGCGTCCGGCTCGGAGATGTTCTTGAAGTAACCGATCTGTAACAGTTGTATCACTGTGGGGCCAATTGCTGCACAAATTGCTGCTGTAGATGCAGTACGACGCACCAGAGCCATATGCCGGAAACGATGGTGGCCCGCTGGGTAGTGGCACTTGACCGTCCGCAGTCCGGTCTTCTTGCGACCGTACATTGTTGTGGCCACCGCTGCCAGCATTCATAAACAGTGGCTACTTTCCTGCCTAGTCTTTTTGCAGTATCTCAGAAGAAACATCCAGCTTCCCGAATGCGTATTACAGGACCTCGTTCAAACTCAGTGGAGTGATGATAATGGCGCCTTTGTCATCTTAGAGGTACGCTTGTCTAACATCTACTCACCACATTCAGTCTCAAAGACACCCAACACTCACGACCGTCACAGCAAGCATTTGAAGCACACCTGATTTTCAGCCTCGTAGCGGCGCTATTACCGCCACTCTTACACCATTGGTGCGAAATTTGAATAGACATCATCTTTCAGATGTAGAAACAAGCCTACCAACTTCCGTTAATGTCGCACAACTGCTTGTCGGCGTTGCAATTTTTTTTTTTCCGTCTGTGTATTAACTACATCCTGCAAGATTTCATCATAAATGGAAAACCTACTCACCAATATGAAGTTAGGTAACATGTTCTGACTCGATGCTTAAGACATGTCCTGAAACCCATCGATCGTGAACATGGGAATATAAGGGCCAACTCAAGACGGCGTGTCGTAGTGAAAGCGCTTGGATGTTGATTGGTTGTTTGGTTCATTGGTTGGTCGGGGGGGGGGGGGGGGGACCATACAGCGAGGTCATAGGCCCCATCGGAATAGGGAAGGACGTCAAAAGAAAATCAACCGTGCCCCTTTCAAAGGACCCATCCCGGAATTTGGCTAAAGCGATTTAGGGAAATCACGGAAAACCTACCTCAGGATGGCCGGACGTGGGCTCGACCGTCGTCCTCCCGTAAGCGCATGGATGTCTCACAATAATTACACTTAACCAGCTGATAACGTCTGCAGATCCTGTTGAAAGTGTTCTGCTACAAACCAGTATATACAGTTTAAACAGTAATGAATCGAATAAGTAATATATGTAAAAAGTCATTTTTGAACGGGACAGAACTTGCGGACTGCGGATTTCAGCCATGTGAAGAATATATTTCTAAATGTATTACGACAGCTGCTGGGCATTCATATGTGACACCATAATTGTGCAGTACATACCGGACACTGGAACTGAGTTGAAACCATATTTTTAAAGCTGTACATTTATCTTACCATATATAAAAGACTTCGAAATAAATAAATGTATAAAGTGTATTTATGTTTCATTATAAAACCACGTAAATAGTGATATAAATGTCTATTCCACAAAATGTCAACGTTGAAGAAGCACTCTCTCCTAAATTTGCTTTTGACTATTAATCCACTCAGACAGAGCCGGTTTTTTATGTATTTTCTAAAACTTTGCTACTACCATAGTATCAAACATTCAAAGAACAGTGAGCTCGATTGTTGGTTTAACATTCAAAGGGTTTAACGATGGTGTGTCGGTACCACCACCAGTCAAGGTAAAACATAGTAGATTTTTACATGTGACGACGTTATCTGTGAAAAACCGATTCAGATAAGGAATTACTTTTGCTTTGACAGGCATAAGAATACGGAGTCGTTTTACATTGGGCAGACATAATCAAAAATAACATCCGTTTCGTGATAATATACGAAATCTTATTTTCGTTGTCAAACAGAACAACACGAACATGAAGCACATTTACGAAGATCGCCTCAGTGCGGATCGTTAAATGTTGATTCAGTACAAAAATGCACAACCATTTTATTATTTGCAGCGAGATGGTATTCAACAAGTCCTGCAAGATTTCGTCATAATATGGAAACTTGCTCATGATGCTTCTTGGTGCTCTGTGGTGCGATGAGATTAGCTTTCGAAAATGCAGGTGAAGCTAATGAAGCATATAGAATTCGACAGTTCACGATTCAACGTGATATATAATTGTTTTATAAACCTTTGTGTTACTTCTCAAACACTGATGTCTATGTTGTAACCGGTCTTATAAGTGGTCAACACACACACACACACACACACACACACACACACACACACACACACACACACATACGAATAATGGCAATAACATCTGAATTCCATTACACAGAAAAGGGGTTCTCGGAATCACCCGCCGCTGATTGTGTAGGCCTCCAATATACGTACACTTCATTTAATAGAGCTTGTTACTATTACCCCCACGTATACTTTCACAGCAGAGAGCTGTACAGTAATTCTCAGTACATCTACCTGTAAACAATTTGATCTGTCAGGAGCGAGAGCGACTGTTAAGTATTTTATCGGTAACGGGCAGCCTATTAAAATATCACGATCCTGAGAGTTAACCGCGACAACAGACATGGAGTTGTGAAGCGGAATTAATGCAATGTGGCAAAGTACCTTGCTCTCTGAACAGTATGAGAAATATACCTATAACCGCTTACAAACAAGGTTATCGGAATTTCAAGAAAGACATTCTAGAAAAGCATTAAGTAAAGTGTCGTGTCATATTTGGACGTCTTTACATAGGTCTGTGACGTATGTAACGTAAAATTTATAACAAATTCTGTTTCGCATAGTCTTTCAGCCTGCCACGTCTTACTTCATTACAATTAAATAAACATCATTGTGTACGGCATATCTGTTGTAGATGTTCGAACGCATTTTATGCGTGTTAATTCAGCACAAAAAGTGCGTAATGATTTTACTATTTGAAGCCTGCTGCTAATTAACACATTCTACAAGGTTTCAGCATAATATGGAAACCTACCTTGATGCAGAGTGAACCAAACTATCCTTCGTCAGTGGTTGCCACGCGTTTCGTAACATATGAAATCTACCCATGAAGAACGTGAAAGGCTCACGTAGGAAATGATTCATTAATAACGACAGAGAAAACTGGAAACTACTCGGAACGATTGCTCTGCTTCATATGTTTCTCACCAGATGTTCATTTCGCAACAAAATAATTACGCCTCAGTAGTTACAACGATAAAGACATCTGAATAAAATTTGATCAGCAGATCATTACACGTTGAATCATTAACATGGACAGATCTTCCCGCCAACCCTGTAAATGACAAATGCAAACTACTAATATTTATATATCACTGTGAAACAATGATTTTATAAGTAACATTATTGGCTTCTGTCTCGGGTTCTTCGGCCGACGTTCATCTAATGATTTTTCTGACGTTTCGCCAGCACGAGTGGCTGGCATTGTCAAAGCTTCACCCTCCATTGCCGGTGGTGAACTGGAGCTGAGCTTTTTTTTATATAGGATGGGGCCCCTCCACGCCCGCACCAACGTGGTGACCAACACAAAAGTTTTACTGTCACCTCCGTAAGCATGTTAGTTTTGAATCAGGCGTCACAGGATGCAGGCTGTGATGTTATCCATGCGTCTGGGTAAGACTACTCATTAACATGGTCCATCAGGAGATAGTAGTGGTCGAAAACGATCGAAGGGTAGCGGTTTTAAGAGCAGAGGAAAAAAAGTGCCAAGGCCAGCGCCAAGGGAAAAAAACCTCTGCGACAGTAGGACGGGTGTAAGGGCAGTAGCGGCTTGCTAGCTGCGACAGAGCATGCAAGGTGAGGGGGGTTAGAGTGAGGTATCGTGCAACGTTACCTATGTGCTGCGTGGTTGTTAGCTGGGGCAGTCCGGTGCTGCGGCTGGGCTCGCTTGTAGTCTCCTGGGCCGGCCGCAGTGGCTTACTCCCTGTAACATAAAAATTCGGCGCGGCAGGGCGGCGACGCTTCTGCGATGAAGACTGGCCTATTGGCTCCTCGACCCCTTGCGGGGCCCGGTCCCGTAGCAGTCGGCGTCGCCAGCGGCTCCTCTGCGGCGGCGGGTTGTCTTCTTCTTCTTTGCGCCTCTCACCCGCGCTGCTGCTGGAACAAGAGCTGGGATAGGCGCGCGAACGTCCTTCTGCGAGGTCGCAGGAGTGTTCGCAGGTACGACTGCACTGAGGCCTTGGGCGAAAACTGCTCGCAGTTGCCTCAAGGCCTCTTCCTTCTCTGCAGCCACGGCGGCTGCGAAGGCAGCCCTCTCCGCCGCCATGACGGCTTTGAGGGCTGCTGTGGCCTCCTTCACGGCGGTGCCGAGTTCGAGGTCACATCTCTTCGCAGGAAGGCGAGCTGCGTCCTGGCTGCCCGTTTCCTAGCGGCCGTCCCTGCCCCTGGCAGGTGGATCTGCTGCTGCGCCGTCCCTCAGCTGCGCCGGGCTGTTCTGCGCCCTACGCCGTTTCCGGCGTCGTCTTCTCTTATGCTGCTGCGTCGGTGCGGCCGCGGCCGCTTCGCCGCCCCCGGCACGGCTGCGGCTTGAGAAAGCCGAACAGCCGCGCCAACTGGCGACGTGCGGGCCGTCACACCGGACACATGTCGGCAGAGCGTTGCTGCCGCGGTCGCAGGCGCGGCTGTCGTGCTCACCTGAGCACTTGACGCACCGCGCCGCGTTGCGGCAATACTTCGCAACATGGCCCTCGCCCTGGCACCTGAAGCACTGGGGCTGAGGATCCATGGCGGTCGGGAGAGCCTCTGTCGTAACCGGGAAGCCCAGCAACTACCGCAAGTCGAAGATGTCACTCCCGCCGTCGACCGTTGGCACGGTCACGGCATAGAGCGGCGCCCTCTTCCTGTTGATTCGGTTGTGCAACCTTGCGGCTGCACTACCAAACCCGGCTCGCAGCAGCCCTTCCCGGACCGCTGCCTCATCATAGCACCAAGGCAACCCCCTGAGGAGTGCCTTAGTCGTCTTCATCCTTCCTACGGAAGGTGCCTTCTCACGCGCCGGCGGCGCGTCGACGATGTGGTCGGCCACTGCGACCTTGATCGCCCTGTGGTCGGCCACGTTTGCGGCTCGAACGCAGATCAGCGAGTCTGTATCGACAGACTCGTAGACCACCTCGTTCCGAGCGCAGCTCGTCATGGTGTCGAACAGCGCTGTCCACCCGCCTTTGCACTTGACGTACAAAGGGGGGACAGGCCGCGACTCGTCTTCTCGAGAGTTCCTTGCACGGTCGGCAGACTCGGTGAGTTGCACAACCGAAGGACCCTTCGTAGCGGCAGGTTTCCTCTGCGCACGCTTCTTTCCCATGCTGCGAGGCGCGGAACACGACAATTTGCACGCGTTGTCAAAACAACGCACGACAATTTGCTCTCCGCAGCGCCCACAGCACAAAAACCTCTTCACGAGCTCTCAACGGCCGAGTAAGCGAAGCGCGCAACACCAGCGATGCGCTCACCTCGCCAGCTCAGGCCGCTCTCGCCTGGAGCCGAGCTCGCGGGCGCAGGCTATATGTACCTGGCGCGCCAACGTCCGAGGGCTTCTCCGCGGTCATTTCCGGTGCGGTTCTCCTCTTGCTACCTGCGACGGTTGTTAGCTGCAGTACGGGAAGCCAGGATCCGTTGACCTTAAGGCTTTCCTCTTTCTTGTTCAAACTGTTCGCGTGTTTTTGTATTTCTACAGCTTCTCTGAACAAACGCGTGTGATAGTGCTTCTCTACAGCCAGAACTTCCGTGTCGGCGAATTTTATTACATGGTAGGTCTCATTCATTGCGTGCTCTGCCACGGCCGATTTCTCCACCTGCCCCAACCTGCAATGTCGCTTATGCTCTTTGATCCTGGTGTTAATGGATCGTCCAGTCATTCCGACATAAACTTTTCCGCATGTGCATGGTATGCGGTATATTCCCGACATTGCAAGTGGGTCTCTTTTCTCCTTCGCCGATCTAAGACACTCTTTGATCTTCCTTGTCGGTTTGAAAATCGTCTTTACGCCATGTTTGCGCAATATACGGCCGATTCTGTCCGTCACTCTGGGAATGTATGGCAGAAAGGCCGTACCCGACAATTCTTTTTCCGGTTCCTTACTTCGCCGAGGTTTGGGCTCTGTTACACTTCTAATATAATTTGTGGAGTAACCATTGCTCCTCAGGACAGTTTCCAGGTGTTGCATTTCTCGTTTGAGGTGTTGCGGCTCACATATTCGTCCTGCTCTCGTTACGAGCGTACTAATCATGCCTCTTTTCTGGCTCGGGTGGTGGTTTGACAGTTTGTGCAGGTATCGGTCCGTGTGAGTCGGTTTTCGATACACGCTGTGTCCCAGATCTTCGCCGTCCCTTGTGACCAGAACATCTAGAAATGGCAGTTTCTTGTCCTTTTCTACTTCCATGGTAAATGTTATGTTGGCATGGAGGCTGTTCAAGTGTCTTAGGAAGTCACTGAGCTGTTCTTCACCATGGCTCCACACCACGAAAGTATCATCGACGTACCTGTACCACACCTTAGGTTTGCAAGGCGCCGAGTCCAGTGCCTGTGCTTCGAATTGTTCCATGAAGAAGTTGGCCACCACTGGACTGAGAGGACTACCCATGGCGACGCCTTCCAGCTGTTCGTAGAAATCGCCATTCCACGTGAAATAGCTCGTGGTGAGACATGCATGGAAGAGCTTTCTGATGTCTAGCGGAAAAAATGGAACCGATGTGCTCCAGAGCGTCACTGAGTGGCACTTTCGTAAATAACGAAACAACATCAAAGCTGACCAGGATGTCGTTTGGTGCAAGTTTCAGTTTCTTCAGCTTCTCAATGAAATGTCCTGAGTCCTTAATGTATGTGTCGGTCTTCCCCACGTGTGGCTGGAGCAGAGAGGCCAAGTGTTTAGCCAGTTTATATGTCGGTGATCCAGGAGCGCTGACGATCGGTCTCAGTGGAACGTTGTTCTTATGGATCTTGGGTAATCCATACAGCCGAGCTGGTAGGGCTTCTGTGTTGCGCAGGTTTCTGTGTATGTCCGCCGACAAGGCGACTCCCGACATGTCAATTGTCGTTCAGTGAGGTTGACCACTGTGTGTGACATGTCGGGAGTCGCCTTGTCGGCGGACATACAGAGAAACCTGCGCAACACAGAAACCCTACCACCTCGGCTGTATGGATTACCCAAGATCCATAAGAACAACGTTCCACTGAGACCGATCGTTAGCGCTCCTGGATCACCGACATATAAACTGGCTAAACACTTGGCCTCTCTGCTCCAGCCACACGTGGGGAAGACCGACACATACATTAAGGACTCAGAACATTTCATTGAGAAGCTGAAGAAACTGAAACTTGCACCAAACGACATCCTGGTCAGCTTTGATGTTGTTTCGTTATTTACGAAAGTGCCACTCAGTGACGCTCTGGAGCACATCGGTTCCATTTTTTCCGCTAGACATCAGAAAGCTCTTCCATGCATGTCTCACCACGAGCTATTTCACATGGAATGGCGATTTCTACGAACAGCTGGAAGGCGTCGCCATGGGTAGTCCTCTCAGTCTAGTGGTGGCCAACTTCTTCATGGAACAATTCGAAGCACAGGCACTGGACTCGGCGCCTTGCAAACCTAAGGTGTGGTACAGGTACGTCGATGATACTTTCGTGGTGTGGAGCCATGGTGAAGAACAGCTCAGTGACTTCCTAAGACACTTGAACAGCCTCCATGCCAACATAACATTTACCATGGAAGTAGAAAAGGACAAGAAACTGCCATTTCTAGATGTTCTGGTCACAAGGGACGGCGAAGATCTGGGACACAGCGTGTATCGAAAACCGACTCACACGGACCGATACCTGCACAAACTGTCAAACCACCACCCGAGCCAGAAAAGAGGCATGATTAGTACGCTCGTAACGAGAGCAGGACGAATATGTGAGCCGCAACACCTCAAACGAGAAATGCAACACCTGGAAACTGTCCTGAGGAGCAATGGTTACTCCACAAATTATATTAGAAGTGTAACAGAGCCCAAACCTCGGCGAAGTAAGGAACCGGAAAAAGAATTGTCGGGTACGGCCTTTCTGCCATACATTCCCAGAGTGACGGACAGAATCGGCCGTATATTGCGCAAACATGGCGTAAAGACGATTTTCAAACCGACAAGGAAGATCAAAGAGTGTCTTAGATCGGCGAAGGAGAAAAGAGACCCACTTGCAATGTCGGGAATATACCGCATACCATGCACATGCGGAAAAGTTTATGTCGGAATGACTGGACGATCCATTAACACCAGGATCAAAGAGCATAAGCGACATTGCAGGTTGAGGCAGGTGGAGAAATCGGCCGTGGCAGAGCACGCAATGAATGAGACCGACCATGTTATAAAATTCGCCGACACGGAAGTTCTGGCTGTAGAGAAGCACTATCACACGCGCTTGTTCAGAGAAGCTGTAGAAATACAAAAACACGCGAACAGTTTGAACAAGAAAGAGGAAAGCCTTAAGGTCAACGGATCCTGGCTTCCCGTACTGCAGCGAACGACCGTCGCAGGTAGCAAGAGGAGAACCGCACCGGAAATGACCGCGGAGAAGCCCTCGGACGTTGGCGCGCCAGGTACATATAGCCTGCGCCCGCGAGCTCGGCTCCAGTTCACCACCGGCAATGGAGGGTGAAGCTTTGACAACGCCAGCCACTCGTGCTGGCGAAACGTCAGAAAAATCATTAGATGAACGTCGGCCGAAGAACCAGAGACAGAAGCCAATAGGCAGTTTGTCAACAAGTGGCCACGAAAGCCTCAACAATTTTGAAGTAACATTATCTTTATTCCTACAGGTAATGTCGTGGCTTGGGAGGACACTCAGTCAGCACCGCTGCGAATCGAAACGTGTGCTTTTTTTTCCCTTATGAATATTTAGATTCAGAGGAGAGACTCATTCAAACAATTCTACCCGAGATAACTGCGTTCTACAGCAATATTGCTGCTGGTGGTGGTTTTACGAATGCGGAATCTCTAATTTGGAGGATATGCAAACCCTTATATGAATACAAACTTGTTTTTAATTGCAGAGATTTTCGAACGAATTTGTAATGAATGCATGTATACGTACGAGCTAGATCTTTAAATCTACTTTACCGCCCCATTTTTCCGTTAAGTTACGCTCACCAGTATTCTATCAGAATTTGATTATATCAACACACATATAGAGGCAGTAAAACGAAACCATTTGAATGTGTTACGGCTGTGAGTAATTGACTCCGAATGTATAAAACATAAGAATGAAATGCATTCTAGCCATCAGCTGTACGAACCGTACAACTTATTGGATGAAAATTGTTAGTAGACTAGTTAAACCGATTATAAAAAAGCTAACATCAATATGTGGTCAAAAGAAAAATAGTAAAAAGTATTAGGTCAGTTTGAGGATGTTTTTGTATTCCGAGCAATTGGGCAAAACGACAGGATTGACAGGAAAAAGGAATCAACAGAGGAGTAAAAATAGCCGGAGATGCTTATAGTATACTAAATAAAAAGGAACTCAGTTTTTACTTACGGCTGTAAGTAATGATCTTTGAATATGAAAGCTATTAAACTGAAATGCATCGTGATGCTGGCCTTGTTCTGACAACTGAAATAAATTTAACTGACACTCGTTCTAAATTAAGACAGAATGACAGTAAATTCGCTTTCAGCTGCTACAGACACTTTGATATTTGCGTTAAAGGTACACATCTCAGTTCATTATGCACCGCAAGTCAGAATTTTGTTTTATATATGTCGTAATAAATTCAGTATCAACGAATAGATCTTCAACGACAGCACCTAGTGGTAACCAATATTTTCGAGCGTCAAAAAATATCGCCATGTCAACACCTCTAGGCTATCATTACGGAGAAATATAACGGTAGTTCTTTGAGAAATTCTACGTTAAACAGAAATATTTTCTATTCATCTATCCTTTAGATGAATTACAAGTGTTCAAAGTCAAAAGCTGTTTACGTAATGTAATACGTAAAACTGCTAAGGCAGCGTAAAAGACATTATACCACATTTCAAGGTGAATCCTACTTATATTACGTTGATTTTAGATGTACAAGAATACTATGACAATAATGTAGGGTTTACGGTTAAAAACGATGCTCTCGTAGCACTGATGGAAAGACGTCGCTAAATCGATCCAATCGTATCATCTAAAAACCATTTTAGTGATATCAAGAATTTACATGTAAAACCGTTTGCTGACCCGCACAAAATTTCCACAGCCTCGGTTGGAACGATGCAGTTATTTCATACACAGACTTAATAACAACGGCCAGAATGTTTGATAATGTGAGCAATATTATTTATGTCACAAGGAAGTGAGAAGACGAGTTGGACCAGGACTATATCTTAACGAGTAGAAGTTCGCGTTCTTGAAGACTATGGATGTCCGTCTCTACTTACTCGTAGTATGAAGCCGACAAGAAGTCGTAAATTTACGAATGCGTATGGAAATGTTGTATTGCTAATGAAATAAATTTAAAAAAAAATATTCTTCGTGAAATTATAAAATACAAAGATTTTCCTCTCTTACCGCCTGCATCGGTGGATGAGTAAACTCCGTCAGCTACGCCGGAGAAGAGGTATCGAAGCAGTTAGCAGCCGAAGAAAAATGTAAGTATTCAAACTTTTTTTTTGTTGCACAAAGAGAGAGAGGGAGTTAGGATATAATTCATATTTATTTCAAACAGGTCTTCAGTCATCAGGAAACGGAACAAAATCAGCAGATCAGGATAGCAAAAGCGTGTGAAACAACTAATTGAACTACCGCTGAACGAGAATTATGAACTGCTCAGTACAAAACGCGTAAACACTCAATTCGGTACAACTGTGTTGTTGGAGTGAACACTGTAATTTTCACCGAGTCAAGTTTATTATAATGCTCCTGTGTTTTTTCAACGGAGTGTATGCATATTAATATATGTTTACTCTTATATTTCTCCCACATTATTTCCTACGTACAACTTAGAATATCCCTACTGTACTGACAGAACGCCCATCTGCTCCTTGTGCCATTCTGTTACAGACTGAAGGAGAAATTTTAGACGTACGATGTCATCGTTCACAGCTTTATAACGATTTCGCGATGACATTTCTGATCGACTTTCCGGGTACCGCACAGGTAGCAAGCTTTCATTCAATATTTTGTAAATGGAATAAAAATGAGAAGTTTATCATCGGTGACAGCAGTGAATCGTCATAGAGCCATCCAGTGAAGCTCAACTCTAAGCTCTTATTAAGCTTCTTGTAACTGTTTTTGGCGTGTTCGACCTACCTCTCTCTTACTCTGTGCATTGCCCGTTAGCAAAAAGTTTTGAATTTGACAG
This sequence comes from Schistocerca nitens, assembly GCF_023898315.1. NCBI lineage: Eukaryota > Metazoa > Arthropoda > Insecta > Orthoptera > Acrididae > Schistocerca > Schistocerca nitens. Next base: position 229,348,632 of record NC_064621.1, on the reverse strand, counting down.
GTTTACCAACACTATGGTGAGGACGAGACTGCCTCCGGAAGCCTTTCTTACCTTCAGTCCGTATCTACTGAACATTGCAACCTTTTGCAGCACAGCTAAAAAAGCTGTCGAGAAGATACCTCTTGGATGTAGTGAGCTCGATTGCCATTTTTTGTCTTAGAACAACTAATTATCTACCTTTCGAGGGTAATACATACTACATTAACAAGTAAATCACATATTATAGTCAGATATAGATTCCATTTGTGTGTGTGGTAACTGTTACAAGTGAGCTGTTACTTTATGTCGCCAAAACGTGCAAGCGAACGATTTTTTTTCTGGAGAGAGATCAATCGATGTACACGCATCAAAAAAAGTTTTACGTCACCACGGTTCCCAGAGTTCCGGAACCTCTACAGAAAATTGGAACAGAGATCAACAAAAACATAATTTCTGCCCTTTTTATTGCTCATGAAAACCACACGTTGCATGTTGTACCACCGTACAGCAAGACCTTCAGACGTGGTGGTCCAGATTGCTGTACACACCGGTACCTCTAAAATGATTCAAATGGCTCTAAGCACTGTGGTACTTAACATCTGAGGTCATCAGTCCCCTAGACTTAGAACTGCTTAAACCTAACTAACCTAAGGACGTCACACACGTCCTTGCCCGAGGCAGGATTCGAACCAACGACCGTAGCAGCCGCGCGCAGTTCCGGACTGAAGCGCCTAGAACCGCTCCGCCACAGCGGCTGGCCCGATACCTCTAATAGCCGGTAGCACATCGTCTTGCATTGCTGCATACCTGTATTTGTCGTGGCATACTAAAGTTCATCAAGCCACTGTTGCTTCAGACTCTCCCATTCCTCAACGGCGATTCGGCGTGGATTCCTCAGAGTGGTTGGTGGGTTACGTCGTCCATGTACGATATGGTTCACGCCTAGAGAACATGCTGGCCACTCCAGTCGAGCGATGTCGTTGTACTGAAGGAAGTCATTCACAAGATGTGTACGATGGAGGCACGAATTGTCGTCTATGAAGACGAATGCCTCGCCAATATGTTGCCGATATCGTTGCACTTTCGGTCGGAGGATGGCATTCACGTATCGTACAGCCGTTACGGCGGCTGCCATGACAACCAGCGGCGTACGTCGCTCCACATAATGTCAGCCCAAAACAGCAGGGCACCTCCACTTTGCTGGACTAGCTGGACAGTGTGTCTAAGGCGTTCAGCCTGACCGGATTGCCTCCAAACACGTCTCCGACGATCGGCTGGTTGAAGGCATATGCGACACTCATAGGTGAAGAGAACATGATGCCAATCCTGAGTGGTCCATTCGGTATGTTGTTGGGCCCATCTGTACCATAGTGCATGGTGTTGTGGTTACAAAGATGGACCTCGCCATGGACGTTGGGAGTAGAGCTGCGCATCATGCAGCGTACTGCGCACAGTTTAAGTCGTAACACGACTTTCTGTGGCTGCAGGAAAAGCATTATTCAACATGGTGGCGTTGCTGTCAGGGTGCCTTCGAGCTATAATTCTTAGGTAGCGGTCATCCACTGCAGTAGTAGCCGTTGGGCGGCCAGAGCGAGGCATGTCATCAACATTCCCTTTCTCCCTGTATTTCCTCCCTGTCGGAACAATATCGCTTTGGCTCACTCCGAGAAGCCAGGTCATTTCCCCTTGAGAGCCTTTCCAGGCACAAAGTAACAATGCGGATGTGATCGAACCATGGTGTTGACCTTCTAGGCATGGTTGAACTACAGACAACACGAGCCGTGTACCTCCTTCCTGGTGGAATGACTGGAACTGTTCAATTGTCGGACCTTCTGCGTCTAATAGGCGCTGCTCGTGCATGGTTGTTTACATATTTGGGCAGATTCAGTGACATCTCTGAACAGTCAGAGGGAATGTGTCTGTGATGCAAAAAAATTTTTATGTGTATATATATGAAAAGAAGTGTCCTGAATGCAGGGTGTTACATACCTAAAATGCAGGTGAAATTGTTGAAACACTGGTGTTCTGTGTGCACAAACACCCCTCTATTTGGGTGTGTAGGCGCCCCGATGGACCCGGTCGCCTACAGTGGACTGGAGGCCGAGCAGTCAGGATGCTAGGAAATGGCTGTGGAAGCGTCAGAAACGCCAAAGAAACATTATTAATTCATAACACCCTTATTCCTGCCGAGTACAATGTGGCTTGGTGATATCAATGACCTTCCCCGAGTCCTCGCTGACTCGTAGCGATGACACCAGCTCCGGGCCGCACGTCTTGCTAGCACAGCGCCGCGTGCTGTGACGTAGTGGAGGAATGTCCTTACTTCGTACTTCGGCCGCGCGTGGCTGGTGGCGCCTGGCTGGCCGGTCGGCAGGACAGGAGACTGCTGCGCTAGGGGGCTCCGGGTTGGAGTCCCGGCGCTGTCGGCACGAGAGGCGTTCTCGTAGTACGGAGTGTAGTCTGTCCCACCCCGTCTTCTTCCCTGCTCCTCCTGGTGGCTCGTCCGCGGTGGACGGGCGGAACGGGCTGCAGTCCCCCAGCGTCGTCGGCTCACCCGGTTGTGACGGCGGATGCACAGGGCCTAGGCCCCGCACGCTCTCGACGACGGCTCACTGATGTGGTCAGCATTGGCGACGAGCGAGTCTGCCGCGATGTCTGCTAATCCTGGGTTGATGATTGACAGTGGCAGCAGAGAGGACCAGAGCTGGTTCCGTCCCCTCACGTCTGCTGCTGGATGGGCCGCCCTTACTGCAACATCTCCTTAATAAAGATTAACATGTCGATCACCGAGCTGAGCGCTACGCAGCGACCCAGTACACATCTAACTGCAAGTCTAACTGTGAGTGCGAGTGCCTTGTTGCTATCAAAGCTGGCGTATGTAAAGGAAGCATGAGCGACGTCCTTACGTCATGCTCGTTTGTAATGACCGCATTCGTTCCACTTATACTGCTGATCCATCTGCCGTACTCGTCCCTTAGGTGTTCTTACGACAGAGTTACGTGTTGTTACGACAGACTTACGCGAAGTTGTGAAATGCAATACAGCTGACGGTATACCTCTGCCTTGCACTCTACGGAAGTCTTCGTCTAACACAAACCCGCGTGCTAAGCAATTCTCTCTCGCTTGCTGTGTGTAACCAGGCCATTGCCCCTGCGTGACGACACATTCCGATATGTGCAATACTCCTACCTCTTGGCTAACGTACTGCCTCTGGGTCTCGGCATAGGCAACGAAGCTTTGACAATATTCCACGTTTCAAATTCTTTACAATTCTGCGACACTACAGGTGTAAGCTCAGATCTGCAGAGAGTGACGAGGAGGAAGATGGAGAGTAATTGTGTTATCCCGCACTATACATTTTACAGATTTATGTAGGTTCGTGTAACTATATTCGGTAAACGATTTAATGTTACAGGACCTGACTAAATATATAACTGGCCTGCCCGTTTTTATATTAACGAACGGGTGATGCAAACGGAATCATTAATTTTTTTAGCTCCATACTTGTACTTTATGAGGAACGAGTTGTAATAAATGTTTTTGTTTTTATTTGTATTTCTACGCATACGTGTTCAGACGTTATAATGTGCTCATTTCTTCTCTGTAGCACGGCTTTTTGTGTGTGTACGAGAAACTTCCTCTCAACAGACACTGATGTTACGTAGGGTCTAAACGAACTCCCTTCAACATGACTGAAGTTGAAGTTGTTTTCCGACCTTCAGTATTGAGTGTATACAAGTCTTATGGAGTGACAGTGAAGACATTTCCCATCACAATACAGACGGATCTCGAAACGGTAGCGGTACTCGCCACCCTCGTATTGGTAAGTACTATTCTATTTATGTGCACTCAAAGATGGTAATGATACGCCTAAACTTGCCTGGGTATATTCCGCTGTTGACGATGTTTTCGGTACTGATTCACTATTTTTTTTTATTCCCTTGTAAATTTTTATTAATGATTACAAATCTGGTTTTCGAACTTTTTGTAGAACTGGTTGACTATGACAGTTTGACAAAACTAACTGATGAGTACATTCGTCACCAGCAAAATTTCCGTAAGTAGCATATTTATACCAATTCTTTTTTCTCATTTTGCAGGTGGCGAAGAGTCAGAAAGCCACCTATGGACTCCCGATAACTTACAAAAGTTTGATTTGTCCAACTCTTCGTTTATGAACAAGTACTGCTCATGCTCTTTTTTTTTAAATTAAACTTAATGTATTCAGGTAAAGCACTGTTTTCAATTCCTTTCCATGGCACTGCTTTGTGTGTATATTATACGTGTTAAACAAGTTTAAATATATATAATTTAACGATTTTTTTACAGATATTTCTGAGGAGGATGGTTATACACAGGACGAGTGTAAGTGTATTTTCTACAAAGCGGAAAACAGATAATGGTGAGTAGTATTAGCAGTGTTAACGTATTTTTCCGGCTTTGTTTGTTAGAGAACTTCCTCCTCCTCTTCCTCCTCCACCGAAGCTGCAAAGACCAGCACTTGTACATGGTCTAAAGCAGGTGTTCTCTCAAAGTAAGTAAGAATCACCTTCGAACGTTAGCCATGAAACGACGCAGTAATGATGCGCCTTAGTCTGTTTGGATATAGTTCATAGTTGATGTATTCAGTACGCATTCACAACGAATTTTAAATTTTATGTATTCAGCACGTCTAGCGAACATGTTGTCTCCTGACGACGGCAGTTCATCAGCTGAGCTGGAAAAATACAAACTTTATTTCTTCACAGGCGGTGGAGACACTTCCATCTGTAAATCTACATCTACATCCATACTCCGCAGGCCACCTGACGGTGTGTGGCGGAGGTTACCTTGAGTACAGTGCTTTACCTTCGAACGTTAGCCATGAAACGACGCAGTAATGATGCGCCTTAGTCTGTTTGGATATAGTTCATAGTTGATGTATTCAGTACGCATTCACAACGAATTTTAAATTTTATGTATTCAGCACGTCTAGCGAACATGTTGTCTCCTGACGACGGCAGTTCATCAGCTGAGCTGGAAAAATACAAACTTTATTTCTTCACAGGCGGTGGAGACACTTCCATCTGTAAATCTACATCTACATCCATACTCCGCAGGCCACCTGACGGTGTGTGGCGGAGGTTACCTTGAGTACTATTCTCCCTTCTATTCCAGTCTCGTATTGTTCGTGGAAAGAAAGATTGTTGGTATGCCTCTGTGTGGGCTCTAATCTGTCTGATTTTATCCTTCTGGTCTCTTCGCGATATATACGTAGGAGGGAGTAATATACTGCTTGACTCCTCGGTGAAGGTAAAGCCCGTACCGAGCTACTGAGCGTCTCTCTTCCAGAGACTTCCACTGGACTTTATCTATCAACTCCGTAACGCTTTCGCGATTACTAAATGATCCTGTAACGAAGCGCGCTGCTCTCCGTTGGATCTTCTCTATCTCTTCTATCAACCCTATCTGGTACGGATCGAACACCGGTGAGCAATATTCAAGCAGTGGGCGAACAAGTGTACTGTAACCTACTTCCTTTGTTTTCTAACTGCGTTTCCTTAGGATTCTTTCAATGAATCTCAGTCTGGAATCTGCTTTACCGACGACTGATTTTGTACGGTCATTCCATTTTAAATCACTCCTAATGCCTTCTCCCAGATAATTAATGGAATTAACTGCTTCCAGTTGCTGATCTGCTATATTGTAGCTAAATGGTAAAGGATCTTTCTTTCTATGTATTCGCAGCACATTACACTTATCTACATTGAGATACAATTGCATTCCCTGCACCACGCGTCAATTCGTTGCAGATACTCCTGCATTTCAGTACAATTTCCCATTGTTACAACCTCTCGATATACTACAGCATCATCCGAAAAAAGCCTCAGTGACCTTCCGATGTTATCCACAAGGTCATTTATACATATTGTGAATAGCAACGGGCCTACGACACACCCCTGCGGCACATCTGAAACCAATCTCACTTCGGAAGACTTATCTCCATTGAGAATGACATGCTGCGTTCTGTTATTTAGGAACTGTTCAATCCAATCACACAATTGGTCTGATAGTCCATATGCTCTTACTTTGTTCATTAAACAACTGTGGGGAACTGTATCGAACGCATTGCGGAAGTCAAGAAACACGGCATCTACTCGTACCTGTGAACCCGTACCTACGGCCCTCTGAGTCTCGTGGACCAATAGTGCGAGCTGGGTTTCACAAGATCGTCTTTTTAGGAACCCATGCTGATTCCTACAGAGTAGATCTCTAGTCTCCAGAAAAGTCATTATACTGGAACATAATACGTGTTCCAATATTCAACAACTGATCGACGTTAGAGATATAGGTCTATAGTTCCGCACGTCTGTTCGACGTCCCTTCTTGAAAACAGGGATGACCTGTGCCCTTTTCTAATCTTTTGGAACGCTACGCTCTTCTAGAGACCTACGGACACCGGTGCAAGAAGGGGGGCAAGTTCTTTCGCATGTTGTTGTTGTTGTGGTTTTCAGTCCTGAGACTGGTTTGATGCAGCTCTCCATGCTACTCTATCCTGTGCAAGCTTCTTCATCTCCCAGTACCTACTGCAGCCTCCATCCTTCTCAATCTGCTTAGTGTATTCATCTCTTGGTCTCCTTCTACGATTTTTACCCTCCACGCTGCCCTCCAGTACTAAATTAGTGATTCCTTGATGCCTCAGACCATGTCCAATCAACCGATCCCTTCTTCTGTTCAAGTTGTGCCACAAACTCCTCTTCTCCCCAATTCTATTGAATACCTCCTCATTAGTTATGTGATCTGCCCATCTAATCTTCAGCATTCTTCTGTAGCACCACATTTCGAAAGCTTCTATTCTCTTCTTGTCTAAACTATTTATCGTCCATGTTTCACATCCGTAGATGGCTACACTCCATACAAATACTTTCAGAAACGACTTCTTGACATTTAAATCTATACTCGATGTTAACAAATTTCTCTTCTTGAGAAACGCTTTCCTTGCCATTGCCAGTCTACATTTTATATCCTCTCTACTTCTTTGCTCCCCAAATAGCAACTACTTTAAGTGTCTCATTTTCTAATCTAATTCGCTCAGCATCACCCGACTTAATTCGACTATCCATTATCCTTGTTTTGCTTTTGTTGATGTTCATCTTATACCCTCCTTTCAAGACACTGTCCATTCCATTCAACTGCTCATCCAAGTCCTTTGCTGTCTCTGACAGAATTACAATGTCATCGGCGAACCTCAAAGTTTTTATTTCTTCTCCATGGATTTTAATACCTACTCCGAACTTTTCTTTTGTTTCCTTTACTGCTTGCTCAACACACAGATTGAATAACATTGGGGATAGGCTACAACCCTGTCTCACTCCCTTCCCAACCATTGTTTGCCTTTCGTGCTCCTCAACTCTTAAAACTGCCATCTGGTTTCTGTAAAAATCGTAAATAGCATTTCGCTCCCTGTATTTTACCCCTGCCACCTTCAGAATTTCAAAGAGAGTATTCCACTCAACATTGTCAAAAGCTTTCTCTAAGTCTACAAATGCTAGAAACGTAGGTTTGCCTTTCCTTAATCTTTCTTCTAAGATAAGTCGTAGGGTCAGTATTGCCTCACGTGTTCCACCATTTCTACGGAATCCAAACTGATTGACTTCTACCAGTTTTTCCATTCGTCTGTAAAGAATTCGCGTTAGTATTTTGGAGCTGTGACTTATGAAAGTGACAGTTCGGTAATTTTCACATCTGTCAACACCTGCTTTCTTTGGTACTGGAATTATTACGTTCTTCTTGAAGTCTGAGGGTATTTCGCCTGTCTCATACATCTTGCTCACCAGATGGTAGAGTTTTGTCAGGACTGACTCTCCAAAGACTGTCAGTAGTTCTAATGGAATGTTGTCTGCTCCCGGTGCCTTGTTTCGACTTAGGTCTTTCAGTGCTCTGTCAAACTCTTCACGCAGTATTATGTCTCCCATTTCATCTTCATCTACCTCCTCTTCCATTTCCATAATATTGTCCTCAAGAACATCGCCCCTGTATAGACTCTCTATATAATCCTTCCACCTTTCTGCTTTCCCTTCCTTGCTTAGAACTGGGTTTCCATCTGAGCTCTTGATATTAATGCAAGTGGTTCTCTTTCCTCCAAAGGTCTCTTTAATTTTCCTATAGGCAGTATCTATCTTACCCCTCATGAGATAAGCCTCTACATCCTTACATTTGTCCTCTAGCCATCCCTGCTTAGCCATTTTGCACTTCCTGTCGATCTCATTTTTGAGACGTTTGTATTCCTTTTTGCCTGCTTCACTTACTGCGTTTTTGTATTTTCTCCTTTCATCAATTAAATTCAGTATCTCTTTTGTTACCCAAGGATTTCTACTAGCCCTCGTCTATTTACCTACTTGATCCTCTGCTGCCTTCACTATTTCATTCCTCAAAGCTACCCATTCTTCATCTACTGTATTTCTTTCCCCCATTCCTGTCAATTCTTCCCTTATGCTCTCCCTGAAACTCTCTACAACCTCTGGCTCTTTCAGTTTATCCATGTCCCATCTCCTTAAATTCCCACCTTTTTGCAGTTTCTTCAGTTTTAATCTACAGTTCATAACCAATAGATTGTGGTCAGAGTCCACATCTGCCCCTGGAAATGTCTTACAGTTTAAAACCTGGTTCGTAAATTTCTGTCTTACCATTATATAATCTATCTGATACCTCCCAGTATCTCCAGGATTCTTCCAAGTATACAACCTTCTTTTATGATTCTTGAACCAAGTGTTAGCTATGATTAGGTTATGCTCTGCGCACAATTCTACCAGACGGCTTCCTCTTTCATTTCTTACCCCCAATCCATATTCACCTACCACGTTTCCTTCTTTCCCTTTTCCTACTCTCGAATTCCAGTCACCCATGACTATTAAATTTTCACCTCCCTTCACTACGTGAATAATTTTCTTTTATCTCATCATACATTTCATCAATTTCTTCATCATCTGCAGAGCTAGTTGGCATATAAACTTGTACTACTGTAGTAGGCGTGGGCTTCGTGTCTATCTTGGCCGCAATAATGCGTTCACTATGCTGTTTGTAGTAGCTTACTCGTACTCCGATTTTTTTATTCATTATTAAACCTACTCCTGCATTACCCCTATTTGATTTTGTATTTATAACCCTGTATTCACCTGACCAAAAGTTTTGTTCCTCCTGCTACCGAACTTCGCTAATTCCCACTATATCTAGCTTTAACCTATCCATTTCCCTTTTTACTTTTTCTAACCTACCTGCCCGATTAAGGGATCTGACATTCCACGCTCCGACCCGTAGAACGCCAGTTTTCTTTGTCCTGATAGCGACGTCCTCTTGAGTAGTCCCCGCCCGGAGATCCGAATGGGGGACTATTTTACCTCCGGAATATTTTACCCAAGAGGACGCCATCATCTTTTAATCATACAGTAAAGCTGCATGCCCTCGGGAAAATTTACGGCTGTAGTTTCCCCTTGCTTTCAGCCGTTCGCAGTACCAGCACAGCAAGGCCGTTTTGGTTAGTGATACACCTATAGCTTTAACATAGACCAAAATTTCTTAGGATTTTCTGCCAAGTCAGTACACAGAACTTTACTTTTGAATTTGCAGAACGCCACTCGCATAGCCCTCCTCACACTATATTTCGCTTCGTGTCTGCAAGGCTTTGGCTATGTTTATGTTTGCTGTGAAGTTCCCTTTGCTTTCGTAGCAGTTTTGTAAATGATGTAATGCATCCGTTCTCTCACGGTAAGAGGCACTCCTTGTAACGATACAAAATTTTAAAAAATACAGAACTCCGACGCTTATGATTTCTTTTGTTCACAGCGATTCCTAGGTTATCGCAGCTTCCGCAGGGTCCTTCATCATCTCAGCAGATGGGGGTTTGGCTATGGTTTCCACAACTAACCTGTTCCCTATGGATGGTACCTCTTCCCAACCTTTTGCTGGCGTGGGTGCTTGCCCAGATAATTGTCCTAAAAGGACAAATTATCTCAGCGGGACATGGACAGCCGCCATCGCGACCTTGGGACCCGGGGGGCCCCTTTTTTTTATCAGTTGCTGAGGCTAAGTAACACTCCTCGCAATGTTACAACAATTGTTAGCTACAAAAAATATGTGATACCAATTTAAGTGTGTATTTTTGTTTTCAGGAATAATTGGACGGTCGCAGCAGAGCTGTTGACGATAGCTGGCGTCGCCACCCTCACGTGAGACGTGCAGAGATCTCACAAGCTCTGCAGCCGTAAACGCGTGTAAACGTATTTGGAATCAAGAGCTATCTAAGATTTTGAACAACTCTCACGTCAGCATTCTTCTGTAAAATGTAAAGCAATGCTGTGCAGCGAGTTTGTGATTCCGAAGCGGTACTGTGTCACTGTGGCATCTGTTATATATTTGTGAGCAGAATAAATGTAATATGGCAAAGCATCATAGTACGACCTTTTTATTATAGTTGTGTATATCCTTCAGTATGTTTCCTGCTGCTGGTCATGCTACTACTGGAACTGTTTCAATAAAGGCAAAGACATATCGTAAACAACTTTTTTAATCAACGTTTCTTACACAAAGAGCGTAATTGTCCGATGAAGTCATATGTGATTAATACTTGCCTGATAAAGTCACGTAATTAATAATGTGTTCATCATCGTTTCACATGTTATTACAAAAGTGTGGTTTGAAGATCAGTGAATAGTTATTCATCAACTGATTAAATGGGAGTATGCCTACAGTGTTGCACGCATTAGGCCATGGGACCAATTAGAGCGTAACAGTTTTAGATTTAATAAATATATTGAACATATAGAGAATATCTTAACACCTGTACGTGTTAGAAACGTCTCACAGAAGAATGAAATTACATGCCCCTGGACATCCAGAGTTTCATGCATGGGCTGAACCAAAGGACTCTGAACACGTAACGAAGTGCTTTCTTCCTACATTTTCCATACATCATGAGCACTGGTAAATCCCGTCGTCCACTCACAATCTAATGCTTGGACTGACACACCCTAACTGACTACCAAGTCGCACTGTACTCAAGGAACACACTGTAAGCAGACAAAACAACATAGCACCTAGCAACTACGCGGGCTGAATTTCACAAACATGTGCTGGTGTGGAAACTTTGCACAGTACGGTATCTCTTAAACGACTGGCACTAGAATCCTGCAACAAACACAACTGACATTCTGATTTACCCTAATTTTAGTTTGTTAATATCACTACCCATTGTTTCATTTAGGAAGTGCATTGAACAGCACTTTAAATTTCCGCAATAACTACGGTGCAAGTTTTATGTGATTTAGCCTATATACGTCTCCGCGATATAGATGGTAACCCTAAGATTTAATGCAATAACATGTAGAGCATTTACACCCATGCAGAGCACTGAAGACATCATGAAATTGATGCAGTACAACGACTCTCATAGACATATATTGTTGCATTCATTATGAAAACACCACCTATTAAGTTCGTAAAACTTTTGAAATAAATCAATCGTTAATAACATTCTACGTCTTTATGGTTCCACTCTCCATATTTATTTCTCAACACAGCCTCCCTGGTCAAGGACAAATTTCTCCCAGCGAGAGGCCAATTTGTTGATATCGACACTGTATAATCTTTGACTGTGTTGAGAGAGCCCCAACAACGCCTCTGCTTGCATCGCTTCGTTACTATTGACGTGATGTCCTCGAAAATGTTATCTAAGTTTTCAAAAACATGAAAATCTGATGGGGCCAACTAATAACTGTATGGAGAACTGTCGATGACAGTGAACCCAAGGTGCTTTTGTGTGGTCTGGCATTATCTTGCTAAAGGAGAGCGTGCGCCATATGTCTACAAACTCTTCGAATTCGAAACTGGATTACAACACGCTGTTTCACACTCGCCGACATACGCTGAAGTGCCAAAGAAACTGGTATAGGCATGCATAATCAAATACAGATATATATAAACAGACATAATATGGCGCTGCGGTCGGCAATCCCTACGGACGACAACAAGCGTGTGGCGCAGATGTTAGATCTGTTACTTTTGCTTAAGTGGCAGATTATCAAGATTTAAGTGAGTTTTAACTCGTGTTATAGTCGGCGCACGAGCGATGGGACACAACATCTTCGAGGTAGCGATGAAGTGGGGATTTTTCCGTACGATCATTTCACAAGTGTACCGTGAATATCAGGAATCCGGTGAAACATCAAATCACCGACATCGTTGTAGCCGGAAAAAGATCCTGCAAGAACGGGACCAACGACGACTCAAGACAATCGTTCAACGTGACAGAAGTGCAGTCCTTCCACAAATTGCTGCAGACTTCAGTGCTGGGCCATCAACAAGTGTCAGCGTGCGAACGATCCAACGAAAGATCATCGATATCGGCTTCCGGAGCCGAAGGTCCACTCGTGTACCCTTTATGACAGCACGACACAAAGCTTTATGTCTCAACTTCTACATTGGACTGTTGATGACTGGAAACATGTTGCCTGCTCGTACGAGACTCGTTTCAAATTGTATCGAGCGGATGGACGTGTGCGGGTATGGAGACAACCTCATGAATCCATGGACCCTTCATGTCAGCAGAGGACTGATCAAGCTCGTGGAGGGTCTGTAGTGGTGTGAGACGTGTGCAGTTGGAGTGATACGTCTCGATAGGACTCTAACAGGTGACAGGTGACTTACAACTTGCTGTTCAGAAGAGATCGCCACGTCCTCGAACTCTTACGGATTTATGGACAACCCTGCAGGATTCATGGTGTCAGTTCCCTCGAGCACTACTTCAGACGTTAGTCAAGTGCATGCCACGTGGTGTTGTGCCACTTCTGCGTGCTAGCGGGGGCCATAAACGAAATTAGGCAGGTGTACCAGTTTCTTTGGTCTTCAGTGTAGTTGCATTACACACCGTCAAGTTACACGCTACAGTTTGGAGCCGTCTATCGGCAGAGTGTTGCAAATTACTCCAACAAAGGGGGAAAATGGACCGAGTAATATACATAACAGGTAATACCGCACCTGACATAGAGAAAAGATTAAAACGTTCGGAGGAATCACATTTCAGCACGGGAGGAGAGCTTGCAAGGCGAATACTGATTCGTAATTAACACAATTCCGCCCTCGCTGGCACAATAACTGCTATGGAGGCGTCAGAAGAATGCTCAAAATGAAATATCCTGTACCATTGTCAGCGGTGGAAAAGGCATAGCTCTTCCGAAACGCAGCGTCAGAGTTCTGAGGAATGTGCTGATATGAAAGGCCCGTATGAGATATTATTGCTTTCCGGGAACTCCGTCCGCATGAGCAGAAGCAGCCAAATATCTGTGCGAGAGAACTGAGAAACCACATACAGTTTCACTGTCACTTTTTAGTGTAAAACGAGTTAAAAGATTATATTCAGCGACCAACTTCCTTGGTGCAACAGTATATTACGCCGGTGAAATCCAAACTGATATTTACGGGCCTCGAGTAATAAGAGGTAGAAATTGTTAGTAATGATACATTGTATTTACGGAAGACTATAAAATTTTTCTCTTCAGTTCTTTGAGTGGTTAGAACCTATCATTCGCGAATTGCTTCATTGTGCCAACGTGTGCACCTTGAAACTGTCTAAATATGCTTGTGTCCTATTGCAACTGAATGAACGTTATGCAGCTTCTGAGCTTTGCTCGGACACTGTATAACTTTTAAATTACGATCATAGATTCTGATCTAGAATAGCCTTAGCTAACCTACTTTTGAACACGAACGTATCTGTGAAAGTTGCTTTCGATGTATGTGACACCAATTAATCTAAACTGTATCTTACTCTCTGTAAACGAGTCTGAATATAAAGAGTGGTTATCACTAATACTCCGAGTGGCTTTCTCATCAAACAATCGCTCACCGTGGCTAATTATTGAGTAACAAAGAGTGTGCGATGTTGCAAAATGTGTCCACTGAATTTATATGACAATTTTGCTAATGAATATTGTTTGTAATGTTCTCCAAAGGTTCATTTAGGTCTTACGATTCTTTCTTACTTCCCAAAGGGATGAGTTGGCTCTTTTCTGTCTGCAAACTACAAGAATTTGAGCTACTGAATTGTTTAACCTGTAATAAATCACTGTGCAGCGAACTAACTTATTTTATTTTTACTATCGTAAATTAAACTTTTTTTGTCTCTCGAAAATATGATTCAGTGTCCACATCGTCGTGCAAGACGTGACAGTGTGCGTTTTGCCAAGTCCATCTTTCACTTAATATGTGAGGATAAGCTGCATGAAATACTTAAAAATGACGAAAGTATTCTGCAGTTATAATGAATCTTTTTAATGACACAGAAAAGTAGCTCGAACTAGCATAAACAATAACTTTTTCTCACCATTGTCATATATGATAAACATTGCTTTTACACAGAACATTTAAATTATGTAAAATTTACTCTTTGCGTTTTTAAACGAACTACTTTTGTTTAACGATGGTGGGAAGAAACCGATTAGTGTTCTGAAAACATGACTGAAAATTCACCATGGATACCAACAAATATATGTTATTAAATACAACAAAATCTTTACACTACAAAAATTACTCGTCTGGTACTTGCAGCAAAATAAATTCAGTGCATATTATCCTTTTCCAAATGCACCATCTCTCTCTAAAATCCTCTAAAAAATCATCCTTTATCCTCAGTCACACATCAGGGAGCATCTCAAATAAAATTCCATTCTCTACGTGGCACGTCCGCCATTCGAGCTCCTGTAACGACAGTACAGTGTGTCTCACACGCTGGCTGACAACTGCTTCCCTCGATCGTTCCAGTTCTACTTAATAATACTACAACCTCTCGTAGCCAAAGTATATGTATCACTTACGTATTCAGACATGCAAAGATGCTCGTAGTAGTAAAACAAACTCTCATTTCACATGATCATACATAGCCATTCATAACCATAACACGTAACATGCACATCTTTCACCTCATGGGAGCACGTTACCTCTACTTCCTTAGTTACTTGAGTAATTTCTTGTATATATTCCATTCTCTATTTCTCCTACAATTTTTGTCCTCTACAGTTCCCTGTAGTACCATGGAAGTTATTATATGAATCCTTAACATGCGAGGTGTGATGAAAAAGAAACGGGAATATTTTTTCTTAAAGAATCTTTTTCTTATCAACTTTATCCCCTTCGAAGTAAAATTGGAAATTTGAGGTAAGTTCTATGGGACCAAACTGCTGAGGTCATCGGTCGCTAAGCTTACACACTACTTAATCTAACTTAAACTAGGGACAACACACACACCCGTGCCCAAGGGAGGTCTCGAACCTCCTTAAAGTAATACCCCTCAAATATAATACAACTGTGTCAGTGCTTTTTCCAATCTTGGAAGCACTTCTGGAACTCACTTTTCGTTACCGTTTTCACTCCTTTAGTGATTCTGTTTCTATCCCATTAGTTGCGGCAAACCGACGTCATGTCTTGGTTCTCCTCAGCATCGCCAATGGGAAGAAGTCGAAATGTCCGTGTTCGGCGAATACGGTGTCTGAGGCAACATAACAGTTTTGTTTTCTGCCAAACAATCACGGGCAGGTATTCAGGTATGGGCGGGAGCTTTATCGTGATGCAATTTCTACGACTGGTTTTACCACAATTCTGGTAGTTTTCTTCAGACTGCTTCATGCAAACGAGGCGTATCTTGCAGATAATATTCCTTATAGACCTTACGGCCATAACGCAGGAATTCATGAAACATTACCCCATTGTAATCGAGGAAAACACTGACAAGACCCTTCACATGTGATCAAACTAGAAATTTTTCCGGTCTTGGCTCTTCAGGCGGTTTCCATAGGGAAGTCTGGGCCTTGGTTTCGACGATATACCCGTATACCTAAGTTTAGTTACCTGTTATGACTGTGCTTAGAAGTTATGGATAGTTGCCGACTTCATTCAGCACTTCCTGGGCGATGTCTACGCGACGACGTTTTTGGTCGAAATTCAACAATCCGGAACAAACTTCGCTGCTACGCATTTCATGCCGCAGCCTATCTGATGGTAATTAGAAGATTTACCAGAATCACTTTCCTTACTTCTTCCACGTCTTCGTCAGTAATCGATGTGCTAGGGCGGCCAGAACGGTCGTCGTCTTCAACGTCTTCTCGACCCTCTTTTTGTTGAATCCTTCCCAATCGAATATGGGGCGTCTAGGAAACCTCTTTCTCAGATCGCTTGACAACAATTCAAGCAAATCGTATTAATGAGTTCACGAGAAAAGTGGCAATACTTTGTGTTAAACAGGTGTGTCGCAAGCAAAGGTCGACAGACAAAATAGGAAATCTCTTCAGTATAACAAGTACATAGAACATAGGGGCAAAGTAATGAGCTTTGACACTTACTTCTCTTCAGGTAGCTTCACGTAGAACTGGGCCGCCTCGAGTCGGGCGAAGCGCTTATGGTTTCTTCGCATAGAGGCAACTGCTGTCGCGTTGTCGTCCTGGAGAGGGGTCGGTCAGCGTGCAGTTGGCTGGCGTCTTCTTCACAGCACTCTCTGTCCTCTCGTTTGCGACTGGCGTGCCGGCGCTTGATTTTGTGCCGTAACACTTTGAAACGTTTATACCACTCGTAAACTCTTATGTTACTCACAGCAGATTGTCCGAAAGCCACAGTCGACATTTGAAAATGCGGTGCTACACTTTATTCCATTTTTCAATCAAAATTTAATGCAGATTCTTTGTTCCATCCTTTTCGAACGTAAAAATTCGCCAAGCATTCGAAAACACGTAAAACATTTTCCACTGTCAATAATAAATTAAGTTATCAGATCAGCTAAAAATAGAAACATGTGTACCAACAAGATAAATTTTTAACAATCGGATGTGTAAAGCCCGCAAAATTAAAAAATGGCTGTTACTATTTGCTCACACGTCGTATGTCCACCACCCTTTCCTTTCATCTGGCTGGTGTTTTATACGCATATCTTACCGGTCCACTTATTTTCAGCTCCTTCGGTAACATCACACCTCACTCTCTTCGGTTATCTTATTTTCTATTTTCCTGAAGTCCATGGCTCAGTTTTCAGCTGTGGGTGTGAATGATTTAAAATAGTCACCTCAGATTCGGACAAGTCACTATGGGAGTTGTCTGCCACCGTAGCTAAGTAGTCAGCGTGTCTCATTGCTATGCGGAGGACACGTGTTCAATTCTCGGTACTGCCATGGGTTATTAGTTGATGGGACTCGAACGATATACACTAAACCTCGCGTAATGCCAACTGCAGAACAACTTCAGTGAGCTGAAGGGGCTCCAAGTTCTTTGAAGCTGACAACGGTCGGGAAACCGGTGAGCTGATCTCATAACCCCCCCCCCCTCCCCTCCCCTCCCATCTACATCGAGTCCGAATGACACTGTCGACAGGGGATGATACAACGACCGGAAGGCATTGAACGCCCTATGAGGGCTCGATTCTGTACCACCGTACTTCCATCACTGAACCGCGCAACTCTACACAGATATCTTCTCAAGAAACATAAGTGACTGCATTTTTAAACCAATACCATAGCAGTTGAGTGAAATATTTTCCTCTCATCGTGTGATAAACCATGAGAGTATACGGAATGAGCTCTAATGGTGGATTTCGTGACTGCATGAAAATCCTCATTCGCCGTAAGACATTTTCAAAACATGTACTACCATACGGAGAAGTGAGATGTTTTATTCATTTGGGTCACAAAACTTACGACTGTACGCTGCGTGTGGCACCATCTATATGATTCCAAGCATCAGGTGAAAAGTTAACAAATGCGCCCTAACTCATCTTTTAACTTGTGACAAGTACCTCTTTCCGCACCTCAAGAAATGCCTTCACTTTTATCTTTGGGGGAAACTGAGGTGCTGAGTGTGGTGTCACCGCCAGACACCACACTTGCTAGGTGGTAGTTTAAATCGGCCGCGGTCCATTAGTACATGTCGGACCCGCGTGTCGCCACTGTATGATCGCAGACCGAGCGCCACCACACGGCAGGTCTAGAGAGAGACGGACTAGCACTCGCCCCAGTTGTACGGACGACATTGCTAGCGACTACACGTACGAAGCCTTTCTCTCAATTGCCGAGAGACAGTTAGAATAGCCTTCAGCTAAGTCCATGGCTACGACCTAGCAAGGCGCCATTAACCATATCTGGAGAGAGTCTCACTTGTATTATCAAGAGATATGTACCACAAGGAAATTAAAGTTAATTAAACCTAAGCTCCGTTCTTTTCTTTATAGCATTCATAAGTATCCTGTTTCAGACCTCACGCAAGACGGCGTGAGTTGACGCGTGCCCTTTCGGCTACTTCTCAGTGTGGCGTAGCTAGCTTGTTACGCCACAGCACTGAGAACTTTAATTCTGTGCCACCTAAAATCACCGGCGTATGATGTTGCTCAGAGTAAAGAAAGGCATGTCATTCAGGACGTCTGTTGTGCTATTCCTTGGCCTGACGTAGCTACTGGTTTGCTGCTAGTATAAAGAGACGCACTACAAGTCAGGAATGATTTGATTAACGGAGCAACAAACAGTTTGGGGAGTTTAAGAACAAGGAACACGTATTACACACGCATCATCCCTTAGCGGTAGTATACTACATACACAATTCTCCCTCGTGAATAAATCAATCAAAATCCTTCCAGTAGTTCTTGAGTTTACATCAAATGTTATTAACATTCCGCATCTTTATTCTTCATGTCTGTACATCTATATTTCAACATAGTCACCCTGGCGACGAACACATTTCTCCCCACGAGAGGTTAGTTTGTTGATACTGTCATTTTAGAATGTTTGACTATGTTGACGGAACCATAACGTCACCTCTGCTAGTCCCACTTCATCGCTGTCAAAGTGAAGTCCTCGGAGGCGTTAGTTAGGTTTTGGAAACAGATGAAAATTGCATGATGTCAACTCGGGACTGTATGGATGATGACAGTGAACCCAAGACGTCGGACTGTTACAGACGTTGCAGAGCTTGTATATCGTCTGGCGTTGTCATGCTGAAGGACAGTGAGCACCATGTGTGGTCGAATTCTGCTATTCGTGCTTTCTGTTTTCTTTCGTGAAGAAATCGATCACAGCACGCTGTTTCTGACGCACCGACATAGTTAATGTTACACACAGCCAAATCACACGCTCCAGTTATGAGCCCTCTAGCAATAGAGGATTGCAACTTGCGCCATGGAAGCGGTAAAGTCGACCTAGTAACATGCATGAGATGTAATACCTCAACCCATATTCAAAACAGGATAAAAAATTCGGAGATAACACTTTTCAGGACACCCTAGTATATACATTCCTAATGCATATACTTCTCATCCTGTGTGTCTCAGAAACTCATGATATGCAAAGTCAGTCTCATCCCGTTTGCTTCGTAAATGTAAGACCTGCGAGGTCAGCGTCTGCTTTTCGCGTCGAACTGCCCGGAAATTTCTCGATGGTGCATCTCACCACAACGCTGCACGTATGCTGTGGATCCAACGAGAATCGAAAATATGTCGAACACAGCAAACCCCACCACATCAAGAAAAAGATGAAACAAAATAAAATTAGGTAGGCTAACATTACTTATTACTTTAACAATTTTCCAAGATGGCCCAAATTTCAAACTTTACATGAATGAAACCTTTGCAAGAAACAGAAAAACTCCCAGGTAATTTGACAAGCTGTGATATGGTCATAAGTATAACACAGTGATGAAGGTAGTACAGAATTTCTTTCTTTTATTCAATTCTGTTATAAACATATTGTCGTCGGACTATCGATTTCGGTACATACTGGCTTCATATCTGATTAAAACAGGAGAAGCCTTATATTAATCTCATATGATTAAGCCAGTTCGGTTTAAAATATTAGGATAATATAAGGCTTCTTCTGTTTTCTGATCAGAAAATGCACTTTATGGACATGAAATGATAATAATTAAAGAAAAAATCCCCAGGTGACTGACTGTAGTCCTCTTCACATGCCTTGCTTACACACACACACACACACACACACACACACACACACACACACACACACACACACACACACACATATATATATATATATATATATATATATATATATATATATATATATATATATATATATATATATATTCAACATTGCGTCGATTGCTGATACACTCATACACACACTCAACTGACTACACCTGTACAGAATCATTTTTTCTGATTATACTTTGTCGTCTTTTCGATTTTTAGTCCATTTGAAAGCAGAGAAAACATGGAATAAGGTGGTGTCTATATATAACTTTATAGCTCTTCACGATAAGAAATTAATCTGTTAATACAAAACTTCTCTCTTTATATTTTCGAGATCGCCTGAAATTGTAGCATCTTTAAATTGACCAAGGTCAATCTATCTCTGTTCCTCTCGTCTTTTTAGGCACTTAATTTTGCATAGTAACATTGCAACCCTCTTAATTTCATACCCCACTCACTATCACTGAACATATGATGTTGCGTTGATGTCGCTGCTTGATCGTTCGTCTACTTCTCTCGGTGTTTCGTACTGAATCAGATGTTCAATATTTGTAGTCTTTATGTTCAGCGGCCTTTGCTACCTATATGACTGGCCCTTAGTGCCAGCATATCCGCATTCTAAGTCGCATTGCATCTATAAATTGGGCCATGAAGCTGTTGTTGTTGTTGTCTTCAGTCCTGAGACTGGTTTGATGCCGCTCTCCATGCTACTCTATCCTGTGCAAGCTTCTTCATCTCCCAGTACTTACTGCAACCTACATCCTTCTGAATCTGCTTAGTGTATTCATCTCTTGGTCTCCCTCTACGATTTTTACCCTCCACGCTGTCCTCCAATGCTAAATTTGTGATCCCTTGATGCCTCAGAACATGTCCTACCAACCGGTCCCTTCTTCTAGTCAAGTTGTGCCACAAACTCCTCTTAAATTAATTAACCTTCTCATTATTTCATTGACCCTATTCAGAACGCCATGTGGATTTTGCAAGTACTAGTGTAGTGTAATACTTTTGTGACTATCTGTCGATAAAATGAATCGAAAAGCCAAACGCTCATTCTCTGGTTATCCATATGATTATACTTAGGAACCTACACCATCGTGAGAGTTTTTCCGAAGATTATTTTCATTTTAATATACAAAGCAATAGTTTATATTTCATTTGTATCAGTCATCAGATACAACAGACCAATATTTACAGTTTTTTTGGATCATAATTATCTTGACTGGTTTGATGCGGCACACCGCAATTCCATCCTTTTGCCAGCCTCCTCATCTCAGAGAGACACTCGCACGTTAAATCTTCATTTTTTTGTTGGATGTACTGAAATCTCTATCATCCTCTACAGTGTTTACCATCCATAGCTCCCTCAGTATCATACAAGCTATCCCCTTTTGTCTTCACACATGTCATATCACCTTATCCCAACTTCTTGTTAGTGCTTTCTGTATGCTCCTTTTTTGCCACATCTACGGCGACCATCCGCATTCCTTATATTGTCAGTTCATGTAATTTTCAACATCATTCTATACCACCGCATCTCAAACGCTTGGATAGTCTGCTCATCCGGCTTTCTTGGAGTCCACGGTTCACGACTATACAATGCTGTGTCCAAAAGGTACTTCTTCATTAAATTAAGGTCTATACTTGATACTAGTACAATTCTCTTTGCTACTCTGCTTTTTATATCCTCATTGCATCGCTCAAAATGTTTATTTTGCTTCCACTTCGTCTACTTCGAGGTCACCAATTTATCGCTAATCTCATTTCTCCTACTCCTCATTGCTTTCGTATTTCTTCCGTTTACTCTCAATTTACGGCGTGTGCTCACGTAATGCAATTCATCTTCACCTTCACTGAGGAGAGCAATGTTATCAATTAAACAGATCAGTGATATCCTATAATCCTGAATTTTAATCCCACCCTTTTATCTCTTTCATCGCTTCTTGGATCTATAATTTGAACAGCACAGGCGAAAGACTGCATCCTTGACCTTTACCCTTTTTAATCCGAACACGTCGTCCTTGGTTCGAGTTCTTATTGTTCCAAATTATTTTCTATATCTGGCAACCGCAAGCTGTTAGGCATGATGTTAGGAAGAATTCCGCTAGCAGCTGGTAAAATTATTGTTTATTAAAACACAACCAGATTTCGCGGCCTAAAGCCGCATCATCAAGTGCAACGACGTTAAAAGATCATAGACGCACCTGTCGCTCCCTGAATAGTAAATTCTCACTATGAGCGATGGGTATGCCTATGAACGTTTAGCGTTGTTGAAGCTGATAATGTCTCTTTAGGCCGCAAAAGAGTTGTTTTTTAATAAAAAACGATTTTACCTGCTGTTAGTGTTCTTCCTAACCTCATGTCTCACTGTCCCCTCTTGGTTCTTGTACATACTATATATTACCCAAATCCCGTATAGTTTACTCCTGTTTTTTCTGAAAACTTCAAGCAACTTGCACCATTTTACATAGTTGAACGCTTTTTCTAGCTGAAGGTGACTTTATTCTTCTTAATACTTCTTTCCGTTAGCGAGTGCAATGTCAGAACTGCCACTCTGATCCTACGAGATTTCCTTAAGCGACACTGATAGCGACCTAAGACATTTTCCTATTTTTCTGTATATTAGTCTTCTCAGTGACATGTACGGATTAGTCGTTAAGATGATAATTCTCACACTTAATTGATCTTATTTCCTTTTGGACTGTGTGAATGACGTTTTTCTGAAAGTGTGAACTATTCTCTAGTCTGATATGTTCTACATCCCAATTTGAATAATGATTTGGTTCTGGCAGTGGTGGGACAAAGTTCGCTCTAGTACGCATTTGATAACAAATTGATATGTTAATTAATGAAACCGATGATGTAATCCCTTAACCTATTGTCATGCTGCCTGATTAATGACCCCTGCGGGTTGTTTTGTGGCCCCCTGGGGATATTCTTTCTGAGGAATGCCCCACCCTCCCCCTCCTCCTCCCCCATCGCTCTGGAGACGCACGGGGTAGCCCGGCAGTCTGAGACGTCTTGTCATGGTCAGCTCGGCTCCCCCCGTAGGAGGTTCGAGTCCTCCCTCGGGAATTGGTGTGTGTGTTGTCCATAGCGTAAGTTAGTTTAAGTTGGATCAAGTAGTGTGTAGGGTTAGGGACCGATGGCCTCAGAAGTTTGGTCCCAAATGATCTTACCACGGACTCATTCAAATTCATCCCTCTGGAAAAAGGGATGCCAATTCTAGGACACTTTATTTTGTCTCAGCTCCCCAATTCAGTTCGGAGTCACTTTTCCAGCTCCTGGGTGATACCCCTCAACCATTCCCTCCCCTTTCCTTCTCCGCTCCCCAATACCACTCCCCTCCTCTCACTCACTTGTGAATAGGTGAAAAAAAAGACGCTGCATTCTGCGTTGAACTGCTGGAGAAGAAGGACCTCACGAGACGAAATTCAAACCAATGTCAATTAAAACTTCCTGGCAGATTAAAACTGTGTTCCGGACCCAGACTCGAACTCGGGACCTTTGCCTTTCGCTGGCAAGTGCTCTACCTCTGAGGTACCCAAGCACGACTCACGCCAATTTCGAACCTAATCCGGCCGGTGACAGTGTCCTATATATCAAGGCGAGCACCTGTGGTTCATTCAGTCTGTGGTAGTAGAATAGGACGAAGTTGTTTCCTGCACTGTAGACTGACCGGCCTTTTTGAAAAGCACGAGCAGCTCCAGTGCAGGAAATAGCCTCTGTGAGTTGCAAAATATATTCTGCTGCATCACAATTATTTACTGAAAAGCATTCCACCTATTCTCGTCCACTATCATCTCCTTCCCTTCTCAGTGTAGGAGGGCATAAACGCAGTCCTCAGCTGTATGCTTACAGGTAATGCACACCATCAACTCATCAATTGAACATATTTCCCCCAAAAATAAAGACAGAAACTTCCTCTTCAGGTTTTTTCATGCTAATTGACAAGTGGAGGAGGGAGAGGACGAGCCCCTGTCTCCCAGAAACTGATTGAATAACGAATATGCAAACTGAATTTTTAAAAAAAACTTTATATTATTATTATGTTCTCTGCAATGTAATTTTCACTCTGCAGCAGAGTGTGTGCTGATATAAAAGCTGCTGGCAGATTAAAATTGTGTGCCGGACCGAGACTCGAACTTGGGACCTTTTCGTGTAGCGGGCAAATGCTCTACCGTCTGAGCTACCCAAGCACGACTCACACGCCGTCCTCACAGCTTTACTTCTGCCAGTACCTCATCTCCTACCTTCCAAACCTTACAGAAGCTCTCCTGCAAACCTGCAGAACTAGCACGCCTTTCTTTCAGCAGTGAAGCTGTGAGGACGGGGCGTGAGTCGTGCTTGGGTAGTTCAAATGGTAGAGCACTTGCCCGCGAAAGGAAAAGGTCCTGGGTAGGGACTGATGACCTTAGCAGTTAAGTCCCATAATATTTCACACAAATTTGAACATTTTTGAAAAACTTCAAACTACACATAGAAAAATATATGAAGAAAATGAAAGTACCTGCTCCACAACACGCTGCTTGCTACAGTTATAAGAACATCACCTCTACAGGTACAAAAATACACAAATGGAAAAATGTAGATGAAATGGTCACACGATAAAACAGGACATTGCGATAAAACCATCACTGAAAATTATTTTAATTAATCAGTGCTAAAGAAACGATAGTGAAATAAAACCATAGACTGGGCTACACATACAAAACTATCATGAAAAACAAGCACTGACCATTCAAAAATTCTCGTATCATGAAAAAACAGCTTTTAAATAACGTTGGTAAGATCTCTCTAATGCAATATACGTAACAGATGCTTCTCCTTCTGTCGCTGCTCAACGAGCGTACTGATCAGTTCGCTGTTCAGCCCCCCAGAGGCCGCAGCGAGCGCCGCTGAATGGTCAGCCAGCAGCCACTGGGCGGCGGCTCCCTTTGATCTCACAGTCCGGCGACTGCAGAGCGGAAGTCGGTGCCCTTAGATATTCGATGCTTGGGAAACCACCTTCACTCTCTCTCAGTTGGTTACTTTCTGATGTTCCACCTAAACCTCAAACCCATAGACAAACGTGTCCTCCCTCTTGCCCTCCCCCACTTTCCCTCCCCTACCCCACTTGTGAATTGGAGGGAAAGGACTCAATCTGTGCCAACCTGCTAGAGAGGAAGGATTTATTTATTTACTTTATTTATTTTTGAGGGTGCTTTCCTGCTGGACTGTTCTACAGCTGCCTCTACACTCCACCACCCAACCACCTCCATATTCCGCCATCCCTGCCCCCGCTTTTTCCGATTTCGCTTTTGTGAGTACATTATCACTATTCTGTGTGCCCTAATCCACAAAACCAATCGAAATCGGCAGGAAATCTCCACCGACCAAGCCTTCAGCCATGGCGGTTCTCAGATAGGTATGTGCTTGCAGAACAGAGACTCACAATGTTGGTGGTCCACTGCCGACTTGTTACTGATGATAACGATCTGTGACAGTCTCACACAACACCTGCTGGTCCTTCCGCTCCTTTCCCCTGAGGGCTCACCTTGGTGAATGGCGCTCAAATGAGCTAGTTCACAGAGGGCGTTCGAAATTGGTGGGAATGCAGCATTCCGCCCTCACCAATCTGTACCAGTCTGTGGGTAGGTGAGGTGGTTTTGAGGGTGTTATCCTACAGCGACTGTCTGCAGCCTCTGCCATACATTCACCCTACAAGTTTCTCTCCGACACACTATGGCGACAAACTTTAAGGTTATAAAACACGCACCTTGTACACCAAAGAAAACATCGATTCCTTGTAAAACACCCAGGAATGCGGCATTGCTGCAAGCCCTACAGCAAAATACCACTCAACGAACACCCTACTTTCGAGGCAGTCATCCTACAGCTGTCTCCGCATTACACAGCCTTCGGACGCTCCCGCCATACGTTTATTAACCTATCACACAGCTCTTGCACATGTATACCATGTGTAACATCGGCAACACATCGTAAATGAATCGAAAATTTCCACTATTTTGGTGTGAAAACTATCGACCACTGCAGAATATACTTATGATATCAGAACTTCCGTCTCAATAAATGTGAGAAATGTTTTGGGTCAAACTTTAAGCTCTAAAACGTCTATGTTATAAGCTATTGTATGATGGAAACTTCCAATGGAACTGTATTATCTAACAACAACCTACCTCTTACAAGCGCCCAGCTATTAAAAACACAATTACAAAGATAATAAAGCAGTCCACAAGGACAGATACAACCTATTTCTTTTAGTTTGATGGACAAACTGGTTTAATTTGAGAGCGATCCTCACGTTCAAAATTACTGTCTGTGGAAGCCTTGTACAAAAATTGTCACGCATTTCAGCTGCATTAAATATCAACATAGAACACTTTCACACGTCACAAAAAAGAACTGTAATTTTTACGTTTGACAGCAAGCTACGAAACACATCTTTCTCTCTCCTCGTTATTTTGTAACATCCAATGAACTATGAACTATACTAGCAGCACACTCCCCTCTGTTTCGAAGCGAGCTGCCCCTACATTGAACCTACTGGGTAACTATCCTGAGCAAAACTCGAGACGGGCTCTCTCTCGGTGCATCTAGCAACTGTTCCTCTGCACTTTGACCAACCCTCCCTGCAGCTGTGTCTCTGATTTAATTCGGGACTGACCAGAAGTGTGAGGGCACTGTACCTGCTACATTTGACGTCTCGTGATGGAACAGAGCGAGCTGAGTTTCACGTAGTTAGTACACTTCAGTACTTTGCTTTTAGAAAGAGCATAACAGTTGCTCCAAACTTGCGCAACTGAACAACGCTGGTGATATAGACTGGTATTCTCGTTACAATGCCATAACTGCCAATCTGGGAGGATTGTTCCGTATGAGTCTTCCTCACAACAGTCAATCATGTACACATGATTTCTCTGTTGTATTACTGAGTTTGTGAGACACTCCCTCCGACACTGAGTGGATATAATTATTATAAGAGCTGGTGTGTCCTACAGGTGGCTGGCCAATAGGAAACGTAATACAGTATATCAGGATTTTGTTTAGACTTACAGCTATAACCGACTACTGAGATAATAAGACATATTGATAGCACCGAGCATCGTATGCGAATTTGAAATCATAATAATAACATGAGTCCTGAACAACTGTTTCAAGTGTGACGTCCGAGGAGTTCATGACGGTCAGTTTGGAATGATGTATGTTGAGTGTGGAGCGATGATCATTAGCGCTTGCATGAAATATGACGGTAGAGACAAAGACGAGTCGATATAAAACTTCCTGGCAGATTAAAACTGTGTGCAGGACCGAGGCTCGAAATGGGGACCTATGCGTTTCGCGGGCAAGTGCTCTACCATCTGAGCTACCCAAGCACGACTCACGCCCCCTCCTCACAGCCTTGCTTCTGCCAGTACTTCGTCTCCGACTTGCAAGGTTTGCAGGAGAGCTTCTGTGAAGTTTGGATGGTAGGAGACGAGGTACTGGCAGAAGTAAGCCTGTGAGGACGGGTCGTGAGTCGTGCTTCGGTAGCTCAGTTGCTAGAGCATTTGCCCTTGAAAGGCGAAGGTCCTGAGTTAAGTTTTGATCCGGCACACAGTTTTAATCTGCCAGGAAGTTTCATATCAGCGCACACTCCGCTGTAGAGTGAAAATCTCATTCTGGACGAGTCGATATATTGAGACAAATTTATCGGCTCGCTGGTCACGACTTGCTTCGTGGTGTTGCGTAGTACAGCCAGATGTCTTGGTCACGAGGATAATGAATGGTGTTTTCCTGATTAAGGCGCAGAGCTCCCACAAACCTGTCAGGTGGGGTGCGAGGGACCTGTTGACCTGCGAACATGTTTCCACAATGTCTGTATTCTCTGAAATTCAGCCATGACAATTACAGACTGTATCGATTTACAAAGTGCTCTGTCCATAAACCGAGTCTTCAGTTTCACAATTCCAGTGATTCTAATTCAGTAAGGTCGGTCTGTGAGGTACTGCAAAATCTGTATACACATTTTCTTGACAGTAGTTGTGTGTGGAAGAGAACCGCTCGGCCACTCCGGCCGGCACCTGTGTTCCATTCATGGAGTTCGTGCAGCTAAGTTTGCTATTTCGTATGTTGAACACCACCGCTAGGCATTTCTCTATTTCCTCATAAGATAAGACGTTTCATACGTTTTCCGTTGCTGACAGTCATTTTATACGACTGGTGACAACATAACATAATTTCTGAACTGTAATTGGACATGAACAGTGGACGCTACACACTTTCAGAAAGCTATATAGTGCATGTATCGCAAAGAATCTATGTTTTTGGTGTAGATGGCAGCAGTTTTATCATATTAAGGTTTCTCACAATAGCGAGTGCGATACTAAACTCTCAGGGCGAGTGTATGTCTAGTGTAGGAAATATATTTTCTGTATTGGAGTGTTAACAATGTTGCATTCCACGTGACTAAAATATCGGAAAACCACAAGGCTTTAACATTATAGCATGTTTATTTTAATATATGTCTAGCCTTATGACGATGTGTTTATGTCGTACGATCATTTCTCTCTTTCTAAAACCTTGGTGTGGACTCCAAACACTAGAGCAGTACTCCAGAATTGATAGCAAAAATGATTTATGTAAAATGTTTCTAACTCCTTCCGTCTGGAGCCCCATCGTGCATAAAATGTACGTTCCTTCTTCTTCTTCTTCTTCTTCTTCTTAACCAGAACACTCTCAAATGTTTCAGGCTCATATCTACGAGTCATCTGAAAAGAGGATACATTGCAATCAGTACATGGAAGAACATGGGCAAAAAAATTATATACAGTTGAAATATAAAACAAACTTATGTGTTACACACTGTGTACAGGTACAAAAATGAAACGAAGCCATAAGTTTTCGTCAGTAGTTAAGTGATCAATGAAATAGCCATAATATTTAGTAAACAGTTGTAACCTACCCACAAAAAATTTAAAATAAATAATAATATGAGTATGATTCTCATTTCGTGTAACCTCTCCACAAAATTCTTTCTCATTTGACCTCCCACACAAAATTCATTTACATTTAATCTACCCACAAAATTCTTTCTGATTTAATCCAAGCTCAAAATTCATTCACATTTAGCGTAACCTCACAACAGAAAAATTCCTAAACCTCTCAACAGTAAAAATTATAATTATGTCGTTCATATTCAGTATAACGTCCCAATAAAAAATAAATTCAGTAACCTGGAAATAAAACAATGTAACTAATCTCCCAATGAAATTGTCGCTCACTTATGATTTTTTCAATAATTCACTGTGAATTTAACCTGGTAAATTTTGGACGACAGCAGTGCTGCGTCATGGCCCTGAAGGATCATTCTGAATGAAAAAAGGAAAAATTCTTACCTCAATGAAGTCGCCGGATATATCTGCTCTTACAATAAATTTTTCCGGCACAGCTCTGTGCAATGCTGGCCGACCTATCTGTCATTTATGAAAGGGAGCAACTGATTTTTCTATTGCAATAATCGGGATGATCATGGATGGGAGAAATTAGTAAATTCTTTAAATTGAAATGAATGGTTGTTAAAAGTTACTTTTTATGAGGAAGATTATTATTACGAGAGTTTTAAAACATTTACTTGCAACTTGAGATAACATTACTACATATACGCGAGGCTGCTTTTTACCTTATACAATAATACTCAGGCTCCGGCATCGCTGCACCGCTACCGGCCAGCCAACACGATACACCATACCAGACCAGAGCAGACTCCAGACTAGCAACAACTTACTGCTACAGCTACACAGTTCCTACTGCAGTCAACACTGCTCTCTGGTCAGAGATTCTCTTATACCTTGCCTATTGCAGGCAGCGCATGAGCAATACATCGAAATTACATCTGCTCGGACTTCTTACATAACCCTCCACTGGGGGGGGGGGGGGGGGGGGGAGGGGGGGCACTAATTTGGCAGCGATGGTGAGTCAATTGGACTTGCCATGAGCAACAAATTTTTCTGAAATCTACTTAATTAACTAAGTTTACAGTCACAGAGTATATACATACATATATAAGTGCAGAACATGAAATGACATAGACTGCACAGGCACTGAGTACAGAACATATCAAGCAATGACAAAATGAGTACAAAACACATTAACAAATGACATAAAGTGCACACACACTGTATATATTTTTTTACCATTTTACAAGAACTAGGATATGCAATGAGTACAAAACATATTAATAAATGACATAAAGTGCACACGCACTGTATATATTTTTTTACCATTTTACAAGAACTAGGAAAGGAAAGGGAAGGACTGCATCATAGTTGTAGCACAGTAGGTTGCACGTAGCTGCACTGAAAGTCCATATCTTTCTACAGAAGCACAACACCAAGTGAGACGATCTGAAGTTCTCTTCCCTGAAGTATTAATCAGTGTTGCCAAGACACTGAAATGTTGTATTAATATTCAATGTTATCATTTTGGTAGTACATTAGGTACACCAAACAGTGGGACCATAATAACATCTCCATCGTTCAAGGTGGTGGACAGCATGATGTGTCAACACCACACTCTTGTAAGGTACACCAACGTAGAATTAGTGCAAAAACCAAATATAGTGCTCCATGATCATGAGGATAGACAGGACAAACGGATATTGCAATAATTTCTGATAATTAGGTCAGAAGGTGAAGGACATTAAGTCTTATGCTAGTCATCATAGAGAATTACACTAGTCTATTAACCGATTTGAGTAATTGTTGGCACTCATTGCCTAGTTACTAAACATTTCTGTACTCTGTATGGAGTATTACAGAACATTATTCATAAGTCATCTGATTACAGTGAACATTGGCACTCATTGGCCAGTTACAAACCATTTTTATGCATTGTTCAAAAGTGATCATTCAAAGCAAGAGTTAATTAAAGGCATAGCATTAACATAATTCATCTAGTTATAGCAATCATTGGCATTCATTGGCCAGTTACTAAACATTTTTATGCATTGTTCAGAAGTCATCATTCAAAACAAGAGTTAATGAGTGTAGCATCTATAGAGTATAACAAAAATATTATTTACAGAAATTATTGGCATAGCATTTATACATTATTACAAACATCATTCAGTATTACTCAGAACTCATCATACAATTGACATAGGACATATTTAAAATGTAACACACTATAACTATTAATCAAGGTCTGTGGTTAGAAAACATCATTCAGTATTACTCAGAACTCATCATTCAAGTGACATAGGACATATTTAAAATGTACCTCACTGCAACTGTTACTCAAGGTCCATGGTCCAATAATACATAGATATAATGGATTCAATACATCTGACAAATTTGCATTATATTTAGTACTATAAATATCTCTTAAACTAGTAGCATTATTTGGGACTGGTAATACATTTTTTGTGCTAGCAATGCATTGCGTTGGGATCGATAATTAATTGCTGGGGCATGAAAATATTTGCTTTTGACTTATTGCTGCAAATAAGGATTAGTAACGTCATTCGTCATGAGTCAGCTGTAGCAAGGTTATGAAACAAGCGGAGTACATGTGATCACATTCATGAATGACACACACAAATGGGTAAAAAAATGTAAGTACTAGAACAGGTTTAATAACTAACTTCTTATAGCACATTAATTTCATGAATAGCTTCTGCTGAAAAAAATACAAAATGGATTATTAAGCTGACAGAGGAAACGCATATTATGCTGAAAAGTAGTGAACTTCGAATTAACAGGTAATGAAACGTGTACTCAATATGTATGTACTCTAGCTGTCCTTTCCAAAGCATTCCGTCATTATTGAAGGAAATAGTGCGCATATAGTATTAGGAACGGAAAGTTGGTTAAAACCGGAAGTGAACAGTAACGAAATCCTAGACACAGAATGGAATATATACCGCAAGGATAGGATAAACGCCAATGGTGGAGGAGTATTTATAGCAGTAAAGAATTCAATAATATCCAGTGAAGTTATTAGCGAATGCGAATGTGAAATAATCTGGGTTAAGTTAAGTATCAAAGGTGGGTCAGATATGATAGTCGGATGCTTCTATAGACCACCTGCATCAGCAACCGTAGTAGTTGAGCGCCTCAGAGAGAACCTGCAGAACGTCGTGAAGAAGTTTCGTGATCATACTATTGTAATAGGGGGAGACTTCAATCTACCAGGTATAGAATGGGATAGTCACACAATCAGAACTGGAGCCAGGGACAGACACTCTTGTGACATTATCCTGACTGCCTTGTCCGAGAATTACTTCGAGCAGATAGTTAGAGAACCAACTCGTGAAGCTAACGTTTTAGACCTCATAGCAACAAATAGACCGGAACTTTTCGACTCCGTGAATGTAGAAGAGGGTATCAGTGATCATAAGTCAGTGGTTGCATCAATGACTACAAGTGTAATAAGAAATGCCAAGAAAGGAAGGAAAATATATTTGCTTAACAAGAGTGATAGGGCACAAATCGCAGAATATCTGAGTGACCACCATCAAACGTTCATTTCTGAGGAAGAGGATGTGGAACAAAAATGGAAAAAATTCAGAAACATCGTCCAGTACGCCTTAGATGAGTTCGTACCGACTAAGGTCCTAAGCGAGGGGAAAGATCCACCGTGGTATAACAATCATGTACGAAAGGTACTACGGAAACAAAGAAAGCTTCATCATAGGTTTAAGAGTAGTCGAATCATAGCTGATAAGGAAAAGCTGAACGAAGCGAAAAAGAGCGTAAAGAGAGCAATGAGAGAAGCATTCAACGAATTCGAACATAAAACATTGGCAAACAATCTAAACAAGAACCCTAAAAAGTTTTGGTCATATGTAAAATCGGTAAGCGGATCTAAATCCCCTATTCAGTCACTCGTTGACCACGATGGCACCGAAACAGAGGACGACCGAAGAAAGGCAGAAATACTGAATTCAGTGTTCCGAAACTGTTTCACTGCGGAAAATCGTAACATGGTCCCTGACTTCAGCCGTCGCACGGACGCCAAAATGGAAAATATTGAAATAAACGATATCGGAATTGAAAAACAACTGCTATCACTTAGTAGCGGAAAAGCATCCGGACCAGACGAGATACCCGTAAGATTCTACAGTGATTATGCTAAAGAACTTGCCCCCTTTCTATCAGCAATTTATCGTAGATCTCTGGAAGAACGTAAAGTACCTAGCGACTGGAAGAAAGCGCAGGTCGTTCCCATTTTCAAGAAGGGTCATAAATCAGATGCGAATAATTATAGGCCTATTTCGCTTACGTCAATCTGTTGTAGAATAATGGAACATGTTTTATGTTCTCGTATTATGACGTTCTTAGATAATGCAAATCTCCTTCATCATAACCAACATGGATTCCGCAAACAGAGATCATGTGAAACTCAGCTCGCCCTATTTGTCCAAGAAATTCACAGTGCCGTAGACACTGGCGAGCAGATTGATGCCGTATTCCTGGACTTCAGGAAGGCATTTGATACGGTTCCGCACTTACGTTTAGTGAAAAAAATACGAGCTTACGGAATATCGGACCAGGTTTGTGATTGGATTCAGGATTTCCTAGAAGAAAGAACACAACATGTCATTCTTAACGGTTCAAAATCTGCAGATGTAGAGGTAATTTCGGGAGTACCGCAAGGAAGCGTGATAGGACCTTTATTGTTTACAATATACATAAATGACTTAGTTGACAACATCGGTAGCTCCGTGAGGCTATTTGCAGATGACACGGTTGTCTACAAGAAAGTAGCAACATCAGAAGACTCGTACGTACTCCAGGAAGACCTGCAGAGGATTAATGAATGGTGCGACAGCTGGCAGCTTTCCCTAAACGTAGATAAATGTAATATAATGCGCATACATAGGGGCAGAAATCCATTCCAGTACGATTATGCCATAGGTGGTAAATCATTGGAAGCGGTAACGACCGTAAAATACTTAGGAGTTACTATCCGGAGCGATCTGAAGTGGAATGATCACATAAAACAAATAGTGGGAAAATCAGGCGCCAGGTTGAGATTCATAGGAAGAATTCTAAGAAAATGTGACTCATCGACGAAAGAAGTAGCTTACAAAACGCTTGTTCGTCCGATTCTTGAGTATTGCTCATCAGTATGGGACCCTTACCAGGTTGGATTAATAGAAGAGATAGACATGATCCAGCGAAAAGCAGCGCGATTCGTCATGGGGACATTTAGTCAGCGCGAGAGCGTTACGGAGATGCTGAACAAGCTCCAGTGGCGGACACTTCAAGAAAGGCGTTACGCAATACGGAGAGGTTTATTATCGAAATTACGAGAGAGCACATTCCGGGAAGAGATGGGCAACATATTACTACCGCCCACATATATCTCGCGTAATGATCACAACGAAAAGATCCGAGAAATTAGAGCAAATACGGAGACTTACAAGCAGTCGTTCTTCCCACGCACAATTCGTGAATGGAACAGAGAAGGGGGGATCAGATAGTGGTACAATAAGTACCCTCCGCCACACACCGTAAGGTGGCTCGCGGAGTATAGATGTAGATGTAGATGTAGATACCATGCGACGTAAGACATACTGTCAAAACGAACTGCAACAAATGCTTAAATAACTACATAGCATTTCTTAACTATCAGTAAATATATAAACTTCATCATTATCCTCATCTGCAAAGAAAAACTTCATTATTCATATTACCATAACTTCATCACTATCATCAGCTGCAAAGAAAAACTTCATTATTCATATTAGCATATTCTTCATATAACTACTCATCATCATTCATTATCATCTACAAAAAAGACACTTCATTATTCAATATTCATATTACCATTTACTTCATACAACTATTCATAATATAGAGTTTCTTATTTCTAGCATATTTCATCACTAAAACTAAGATGTGTAGTTCTGTCTGACAGCCTGCATCAATCGCCTTGTATTCTGAAAGAAAAATAAATAGTTAAGACTGCTATCATACGATGTGTATAGTATATTCTTGTTAATGCTTGTTAATTCTGATCCATTTACTCTTCATCACAAGGTATTCCATTTTCTTTCGTTCATTCCGAAGGTGAAATTCCCATTTCATAGTAATCCACTGTGGTTTGTTTCATTTATTTCTTTTACACGTTATTGCTTTCTGAAAATGATGAATAAGGATTAATATCTTGCATTTAAATCATATACCCATTAAATAAAAACTTGTTTCTAGTGATATAATTAAGCATACAGCATAGCATGACAGAAAACGTATTATGTCAAAAACATAGACAGTGTTCAGGTGCAAAAATGTACACACAGTCTTATAATGCAGTAGCCAAGAGTGTAGAATAGTCAAGATATTGAGATATCATCAGGAAAAATGTTAAAGTCAACTGGTGTTTGTTATATCTTAAAGATTTCGTAGTGCATACAAACAAAACAGGAAAACAATCACACATACACGAAAAATGGAAAATGTGCACGGTCTGATATATAACGACAAGAAAAGCGACCTGCTAACCTTACCTTGCTGGGCACTTGCCAAGAAAAAATATGATAATCATCAGTAAGTAATCACATAAATATCTGCAAATGGCATTACAGTGTGATAAATCATAAAGTATGTTCATTCAATAAAGGGTTTAATATTGGAAACATGGTGATTGCCTTTACTTTTTCTGGTTCTCAGAGTTTCGACGTGTACTACATTGGGGTGAGGAATGCTGCGAATTCTGTATGGACCTGCATATAGAAGCTCAAATTTACTGCATCTACTCTTTCCTCTGTTGGATAAATAATGTATGCGTACTAATATCTTCTGTCCAATGTGAAAGTCACGGCGTGTACAAACCTGTTTTTGCTGTCTTCTCCGGCGCTCTGCGGCACGTTTGATGTTGTTCAGCGCAATGTCAATTATTTCATGGTGTCGTGGTCGACGAGATGTAGGAAAGGATACTAATTTTTTAATTTTGTTATGTGGTTCAACATTTTTCAATGTAACAGTCGGAGATAGCATAGTAGATTCATTTGGTATCGAGTTAATTATATCCTGGAATGACAATATGTGTGTATCCCAATCAACATGTTTTTTTATGGCAGTACATTCTACATAGTTTACCAATTTCTTTCATTAGACGTTCACAAGGGTTCGAAGAAGCGTGGTACCTGTATATATATATAGATCAGAGAAATGTTTCTTGCTCGTAACATACGTGTCCATATAGCAGATCGAAACTGTGGTCCATTGTCGGAAATTACTTTCAAAACATGCCCTACATGAAATAAAAAATGTTTTATAAATGCTTTCGAAACAGATTTAGCAGTAGCTTTGCGTAACGGAGTGAAGGTAACAAATTTCGAAGTGAGTTCAACAGCGACAAAGATGTAACAAAAACCTCTATTAGATCTGGGAATCGGACCAAAAATGTCTACAGCGGCCATATGTCTCAATTTAACAGGTACAATGGGACGTAACGGAGGAATATGTGAAGTCGTGTCTGACTTAGCTTTCTGGCAGATTTTACATGACGCTAAAACGAGTCTACTACGTTTCTCCATGTTGGCAAAATAACAGTTCTGTCTCAGTATAAGAAAACATTTTCTGGCTCCGTAATGTGCGTAACTTAAATGAGTATACCAAATTAATTTGTTAACAAGCTCGTCAGGAATACATAGTAACCAATTGTTGCTGTCAGGGTGAGAGCAGCGAAACAGAATATTATTGCGTACAGCGTAATGGTTTCTGATGGTAACATTATTCCTATCTTGCCAAAGGTGTTTAATTTCTTTCCATACGTTGTCTTTGCTCTGCTACTGTGCTATGTCTCGCAATGACGCCGAAATAAAATTTTCGAATGCAACTTGTTGAATATACATGACGCTGAAATTTGCTTGGCAGAAGTTGGTTGCGATGTCTTGCTGATTGTTGCTGAGAGAACGGGATAGTGCGTCTGCTACAATATTTTGTGTACCGAGAATGTGAACAATTGTAAAATTAAATTCCTGTAAATAAAGTTTCCATCTGCTTAATATGTCATGTGTAAATTTAGCGGAAATTAAAATCTGTATTGCTCTATAATCTGTGTAAACGGCCGTATGTCTTCCATAAAGAAAATACCGAAATCTCGTAAATGCCCATACAACACATAATGTTTCAAGTTCCGTGACAGAATAATTGTGTTCAGCAGGTGACAGAATGCGACTCGCAAAGGCGATGTTTTTAATTACTGTAGAGCAATCTTCTTCAGTTTCCTGAAAAATGTGTACGAATAAAGCGGTGTTAGAACTGTCGGTGGCAATGGAAAAATTTCTAGTAAGATCTGTATGTGATAAAAGTGGTGCATTCAACAAAGC
Organism: Schistocerca nitens; assembly: GCF_023898315.1. NCBI lineage: Eukaryota > Metazoa > Arthropoda > Insecta > Orthoptera > Acrididae > Schistocerca > Schistocerca nitens. Next base: position 229,311,349 of record NC_064621.1, on the reverse strand, counting down.
TTGTTTCAGATTAGCAAATTCAGACTATTGGTTTTTCATGTAAAAGTGTGTCTCAGATGTCGTCTAAAGTAATAACATTTTCGTGAACATGAATCTCTGTGAAACTTCCTGGCAGATCAAAACTGTGTGCCCGACCGAGACTCGAACTCGGGACCTTTGCCTTTCGCGGGCCAGTGCTCTACCAACTGAGCTACCGAAGCACGACTCACGCCCGGCCCTCACAGATTTACCTCTGCCAGTATCTCGTCTCCCACCTTCCAAACCTTACAGAAGCTCTCCTGCGAACCTTACAGAACTAGCACTCCTGAAAGAAAGGATATCGCGGAGACACGGCTTAGCCACAGCCTGGGGGATGTTTCCAGAATGAGATTTTCACTCTGCAGCGGAGTGTGCGCTGATATGAAACTTCCTGGCAGATCAAAACTGTGTGCCCGACCGAGACTCGAACTCGGGGACCTTTGCCTTTCGCGGGCAAGTGCTCTACCAACTGAGCTACCAAAGCACGACTCACGCCCGGCCCTCACCGCTTTACTTCTGCCAGTATCTCGTCTCCCACCTTCCAAACCTTACAGAAGCTCTCCTGCGAACCTTGCAGAACTAGCACTCCTGAAAGAAAGGATATCGCGGAGACACGGCTTAGCCACAGCCTGAGGGATGTTTCCAGAATGAGATTTTCACTCTGCAGCGGAGTGTGCGCTGATATGAAACTTCCTGGCAGATCAAAACTGTGTTCCCGACCGAGACTCGAACTCGGGACCTTTGCCTTTCGCGGGCAAGTGCTCTACCAACTGAGCTACCGAAGCACGACTCACGCCCGGCCCTCACAGCTTTGCCCGCGAAAGGCAAAGGTCCCTAGTTCGAGTCTCGGTCGGGCACACAGTTTTGATCTGCCTGGAAGTTTCATATCAGCGCACACTCCGCTGCAGAGTGAAAATCTCATTCTGGAAACATCCCCCAGGCTGTGGCTAAGCCGTGTCTCCGCGATATCCTTTCTTTCAGGAGTGCTAGTTCTGCAAGGTTCGCAGGAGAGCTTCTGTAAGGTTTGGAAGGTGGGAGACGAGATACTGGCAGAAGTAAATCTGTGAGGGCCGGGCGTGAGTCGTGCTTCGGTAGCTCAGTTGGTAGAGCACTTGCCCGCAAAAGGCAAAGGTCCCGAGTTCGAGTCTCGGTCGGGCACACAGTTTTGATCTGCCAGGAAGTTTCATATCAGCGCACACTCCGCTGCAGAGTGAAAATCTCATTCTGGATGATTCTCTGTGTCAAAAGTATTGCTTGTGTTGCTGGAAGATGCAATCTGCACTGTATCTAGTCAAATTCTTTCTGACGTGCTGTTATTTTCTGGAGGATGCTGTGGCATTTCAACTATTTGTACTGTTCTGTTATTTCTTCCTGACTTATTACGTTCGGGATGATACCGACTGTCTGGTTCATTCATGATAATCTGTTGTTGCGGATGATTCTGTTGCTGGTAAGACCGACTGTTACGCTGAAAATTATGCTCATTACTTTTACGTCTGTCATAATAATCATTGCTATACGTTGCATTGCTATATGAGTTGAAATGTGTTTTCCGTACGTACTGATTTCCTGGTTGCTGTGCGTTATTATTTGGCGGAGCCGACGCTATACGTGCAGTCGGTGAAACATTAAAGCTTGGTTGACCTTGCACATTACATTGTTGGTTAGGTATGCAAACCGGCTGGTTTTTTTGCTGTTGTTGGGAAAAACCTCTATTGTTACCAAAATCTGTTTGCGATTGCTGAAAATTTTGTACTTACTGATGATTACAGTTTTGTCTGTTATTAAAATTACGCTGGTAGTTCTTGGAATTTCGCGAGTATCTAATGAAAATTGTCACTTTCGGTAAAACTTGTCATATCGGGTTTTCTTTACTCATTCCTAATACTAGATAGATCGATAGTTGTAGAGCTGTTTTGATAGATATAAAGGATAGTAGAAGAGAAGGCAGCAGTGCAGAAAACTAAAGATGAAATAGCACTACTACGGCTCAGGGCCCTGTGCACGCTACGGCACATATTCATCGAAGTGTACTGAATCCCCTGAGTTCTCTTACGCGCTGCAAATAAATTTTAGTTTCTGCATTACAGGCAATGCCGGTGAAAATTCAAAAGCAAGTTGTGGTATACAATCCAATTCTAGTTTCTGCATTACAGGCCAAGCTGATAAAAATACAAAAGCAAATTGTCGTATCCAGTCCAAAGCTTGTACCTGTGCTCTGTCATTTTGAAATACCTTAAATTTTCTCACGGATATAAAGTGTTTGTAATAAAAATTTTCGTCTCTGTATGTCTTAACAGGTTCAGGATTGTATGTTAATCTGTGTGTCTGTGACTGTTCGGAATCTAAGTCACGTACTCTCTGTAAATTACCTAAATTATACTGGCTGTGTGAGTCTGACAAATGTTCGGAAAGTGGCATATGCTGTGATGTGTTAAAGGCTGAAATATTTTTCATCTCCGTCACTTCTTGCTGTAAAGATGACAATTTTCTACGTAATGCATTATTAGACCAACCTATCTCACTGATCGTCTGCTGTAAATTTTTGAATTCGGGTGTTTGATTAAACGAAACTGGTGACGTATCGTCTGATTTGGTGTCATTATTACTTTCGATAACGTCAATACGACTGGCCAATTGATCATGTTTTTCAGTCAGTACTTTTACGTGATCGTCGTTTTTAGTGTCACAAGCATTAATTTGTTTTTGTATTTTACGTGTCGTTTTGTTCAATTTTTAACGTCTGCTTTGATGGCATCGGGATCCTGTATTAGTTCCAACTTTTCAAGTCTGTTGGTCATTGTCTGAAAGTCTAATGTGTGTGTGTCTGTTTTCGTTTTAAGATCGGAGATTTTATCATGCAATTCGGTGTCCAGCTGTTTGATAGTATTAATTTCGTCTGATACTATAGCAGTATTGTTGTCTACGTACGTTTTTGCTTTCGTAAACAATTTACGCTTATCTTCCTGTCTCTGTGCAGTAATTGTTTCCATGACTTGTTGCTTTACTTTATTCTGTTCCTGTATAAATTTACTGTAACGCTTTTCACTGTTGTGTAGATGGTGATTAAAACGTTCGTCAATTTGGCTGTGCTGTTGGTCAAATTTCGCGTCTACTTTCGCATCCAGTGTGCGTGAAAGTTCTGCTGACATTAATTTAAACTCGTCGCGTAACTGTGTTGCGTTCTCAGAACATTGTTTAGCGACTGCACTAATTTCGTCTCTAAGTAATTTAGTTGTGGCTGCATGTGTATTACTTAATTCTTGAGCCACAGATCTAATTTTTTCACTACTGCTCCTAGCACAAGCCTTAATTTCCTCACGTAATTGTTCTTTAGTATCATGACATTGCGCGGCAACGGCTTTAATCTGTTCACTAAGTTGTTTGTTCTGTTCATTAAGCTGTTTGAAATTGTTATCTTGCTTATCATTCGACTGTTTGAGAATTTCATTCAACTGTTTGGAATTGTTATCTTGCTTTTCATTATGTTCGTTAATTTGTTGTTTGAGATTTTCATTAAGTTGTAGCATTAATGCTATAACTCGATCCCAGCCAAAATTAGCGGCTCTATTTTCTATGTTGTTTGTTGGTGTACCTGTATGTGTCACGTTTTGTATAAACATTTGGTCATTCTGTGATTCTTGAAAGGGTTTGCCAATTGGATGTGCACTGTTGGTCACTACACCGGAATCAAATAAATCTGACATATTTTGTGTATATTGTTCATCTTCGTGACAAAAATTTATCTGTTTACAATTCAAATTTTACAAACCGGGTGTGTCAAACTGGGCAACGTTCATTGTACGGGTATGTGCCGCGTCATCAATTGTTACACTTACTGTGGACATAATTGAATTTGTTTGTTCGTCATTAGGATCAAAATCATTACTAGTGATCGGTAGGCACTGATTATCTGTAATTAAACGATTGTCACTATTACACTGAGTGTCGCAAGTATCATCGGTCAAATTATTCGAGTCGGCTATTTCACTCATTGCACATCGCGATGTGCTGTTAACAGTTTTTCGCGGCATTTTTCACAAATCAAAATTAAGCACAAAAATGAAACAAAGTCAAAGCAAAAATGGAACAAATACAATTACAACAAAGAGCAATAAATTGCTGATGATCTGTGAAAGAAAGCGTGACAAATTAGTAAATGCGTTGCGCCAGATGCAAACTACATTTAAATAAATAAGAGCAGATATATGACTACTTCTCAGAGATTCACAAAGAAATACAATCCTGGCCGGTTGTCGCCAAGTGTAACCTCCCCACAAAAATTTAAATAAATAATAAAACGAATATGATTCTAATTTAGTGTAACCTCCCCACAAAATTCTTTCTCATTTGACCTCCCACACAAAATTCATTTACATTTAATCTACCCACAAAATTCTTTCTGATTTAATCTAAGCTCAAAATTCATTCACATTTAGCGTAACCTCACAACAGAAAAATTCCTAAACCACTCAACAGTAAAAATTATGATTATGTCGTTCACATTCAGTATAACGTCCCAATAAAAAATAAATTCAGTAACCTGGAAATAAAACAATGTAAGTAACCTCTCAATTAAATTGTCGCTCACTTCTGATTTTTCAATAATTCACTGTGAATTTAACCTGGTAAATTTTGGACGACAGCAGTGCTGCGTCATGGCCCTGAAAGATCATTCTGAATGAAAAAAGGAAAAATTCTTACCTCAATGAAGTCGCCGGATATATCTGCTCTTACAATAATTTTTTCCGGCACAGCTCTGTGCAATGCTGGCCGACCTATCTGTCATTTATGAAAGGGAGCAACTGATTTTTCTATTGCAATAATCGGGATGATCATGGATGGGAGAAATTAGTAAATTCTTTAAATTGAAATGAATGGTTGTTAAAAGTTACTTTTTATGAGGAAGATTATTATTACGAGAGTTTTAAAACATTTACTTGCAACTTGAGATAACATTACTACATATACGCGAGGCTGCATTTTACCTTATACAATAATACTCAGGCTCCGGCATCGCTGCACCGCTACCGGCCAGCCAACACGATACACCATACCAGACCAGAGCAGACTCCAGACTAGCAACAACTTACTGTTGTATCGATTCCCTAGGGTCTCGACACAATGAGTGGCTAGAAGCACGCGAAACTAACGCAGACGGGCGTAAATTCTGAAACAGGAGACTGGATGAAAACTATAAAGAAAAGAAGAGAGATTTTAATATACTTAACTTTAATGTAGTCTTGTTCTTGTTGAAATACATCTCTTGCATAGTAGTAAGCAATTAGCAATGATACACATGGCGCCTTGCTAGGTAGTAGCGATGGACTAGCTGAAGGCTATTTAATCTGTCTCTCGGCAAATGAGAGGAATACTTGGTAGGTCTAGTCGCAAGCTATGTCGTCCGTACAACTGGGGCGAGGTCATGTCCGTGTCTTGTGACCTGCCCTGTGGTGGCGCTACGTTTGCGAATACACAGTGGCGACACGCGGGTCCGACATGTACTACAGGACCGCGGCCGATTTAAGTTACCACCTAGCAAGTGTGGTGTCTAGCGGTGACACCACATTCCTCCCCCGCAAATCGGCGAACGGTCGTGAGATAAGGCTTCCGCCCGCCGTGGGGAGGACCCCATGTTGACGTATGCGATGAGGTGGGGAGCCTAACAACAGGCGAGGCTGTGCCACCCGCACCCGGCCATTCGGTCCGAGGGGAGCTAGGAAACGCCTGCAAACCTAGTCCAGGGTGCACGTCAACATGAGGTGTTTGCGCACGTAATGATATAAGAGGAGCCGCGGGGTCGACCTCCATGTGGTCGGAGCACCCGACGGGCGAAGACGACGTCTGGTCCGGAGCGGGCAAGAGGTCCATGGCGGAGGACGGCTGGTCACGGGAAGCAAGCGGCGGCGCGTGACCCAGGGAGGCGCGAGGCGGCTGCAGCGAAGCGTCCGCTGCTGGCGGCGCCGGCGGCGGCTGCGGCGGCGCGACGCCATGAGGCAAAATGGAAGGCATCGTCGGTAACACCTGGGGATGAGGCGAGCCAGTAGATGGGTCCCCAGGGCGCTGACCTGACGGCGCCGTCGCTGAAAGCAGACGGGGAGCGGCAGAACCCAGGCGACGACAGAGGCGCAGCTGATTGAGATGCCGACGCACCTCACCAGAGGCCACCAAAACCAAATACATCGCGCGGCCGAGGCAGCGAAGAATGCGCCCTGCGAGCCAACGCTGTGAACCGCGATAGTTGCGATAATAGACAACGTCGCCAGGAGCAAAAGCAGGAGTCTGCCGCTGCACAGGAACCGGATGTGGCGGATGCAGCAAAGACATCAGAGTTCGATGAGGACGACCATGGAGCAATTCAGCCGGCGAGCGACCATCGCGGGGCTGAGAGCGATATGAGGACAAAAAGAGCAACAAAGCGTCCTCCCGAGAATGCGACTCTTTCAACTTCAACATCTGTGACTTGAAAGTCCGGACCAATCGTTCAGCGGCACCGTTTGACTGAGGCGAAAACGGCGCGGATGTCAGATGTTGAATACCATTGGCCTTGCAGAACGACTGAAATTCTGCGGACATGAATTGTGGGCCATTGTCGGAAACAATAGTCTGCGGAAAACCTTCAATGCAAAAGATAGCAGACAAGGCTTGGATGGTGGCAGAAGACGTCGTGGAAGACATCCGGACAACAAAAGGAAAATTACTGAAAGCATCGACCACAACCAACCATCGAGCATTCCAGAACGGACCAGCAAAATCGATGTGCAAGCGTTGCCAAGGGGAAGTGGCTTTCGGCCATGCAAAGAATTTCCGCGGCGGTGCGGATTGTTGTTCGGCACACGCCACGCAAGAGGAGCACATATTCGCAATCGCAGCATCGATTCCGAACCAAGTACAGTGCTGTCGAGCAAGTTGTTTCGTTCGCACTATACCCCAATGTCCTTGGTGAAGAAGCCGTAAGACAGAGGACTGTAACGAACGTGGGACTACGACTCGGGATTGATCATTATCGGAACGCAACAACAAAACACCACGTCGTACAAAAAGTCTCTCCTTGTGAGCAAAAAAACGGCGAACCAAAGGATCCTCGATCCGTGACTTTGACAAGGGCCATTGCGTAGCAACAAAACGCAAAACGGGAGCAAGGACAGGGTCAGCAGCTGTGGCTGTAGCTACACGACGAAAATCAATCGGAAACGATGCGACCACGTCATCGGCTTCCGAATCAATGAACATGCAAGCAAGTTCGGAAGAATCGAATGCCTTATCCTCAGCAACAGGCAAACGGGACAACGCATCAGCGTTGCCGTGCTTAGCAGTGGACCGATACAAGATATCGTAGCGGTACTGCGAGAGAAAAAGTGACCAGCGAATGAATTTCTGCGCTGTACGTGGAGGTACAGGCTTGTTCGGATGAAAAAGCGATGTCAAAGGCTTGTGGTCCGTGATGATTGTAAAGTGACGACCATACAAGAAGTCATGGAACTTGGTAACACCAAACACGAGAGCTAAAGCTTCTTTCTCTATTTGTGAATAATTTCTTTGCGCAGATGAGAGCAATTTGGACGCAAAGGCAATAGGGCGATCATGCGAGCCATCCTTGTGCGCAAGCACAGCACCGATCCCGAAATCCGATGCATCGACCATCAACAAAAGGGGTTTTCGGGGATCGAATGGCGTAAGGCAAGTATTTGATAGTAACGCCGATTGCAACTGGCGAAAGGCGCGTTCGCATTCCGTCGTCCAGACGAACGGAACACCGTTACGGCGTAAGCGATGAAGCGGAGCTGAAATGGAAGAAGCATTGCGCACAAATCGGTGATAATAATTTACCTTACCCAGCACACTCTGTAGCTGTTTTAAGTTCTGCGGTGACGGCAAGTCCTGAATGGCACGAAGGTGCTCTGGACTCGGATGTATACCTTGGGCATTTATGACATGCCCCAGGTACGGTAAGTCACGAGCAAAAAACACACATTTGTCCTTCCTCAAGCGAAGACCATTCTGACGCAATACCTGAAATAATGTTCGGAGATTTTGCAAATGGTCTGCTTCTGTCTTTCCTGAGATTACAATATCGTCCAGATAGTTCGCAGCAGTAGGGACCGACGCACAAATAGTTTGTAAATATTGCTGAAACAAAGCAGGGGCGGATGCACACCCGAATGGCAGTCTTTTGAAGCGATACAAGCCAAGATGCGTGTTGACCACTAAGACGCGCTGGGAGTCTTCGTCCACAGGTATTTGCAAGTACGCATCTGCTAGGTCCAATTTTGAAAAATATTTTCCCGGGCACAGTTTGTCAAAAAGATCTTCCGGGCGGGGCAAAGGAAAAGTAGCAGTCACAAGTTGTGGATTCACAGTTGCCTTGAAGTCCACGCAAAGTCTCAGTTTTCCGGAAGGTTTTGGCAAAATGACTAAGGGTGAGGCCCAGAGAGAAGCCTGCACACGTTCAAGGACACCTTGAGATTCTAATTCGGCTAATGTTCTTGCGACCTCATCACTCAATGCATGGGGAACATTGCGCGCTCTGAAAAATTTCGGTTGCGCGTTGTCTTTCAGTTCCAAATGCGCTTCATAGTTCTTAGCGCAACCAAGGCCCGGTGCAAAAATGTCTGCAAATTCTTCACAAAGACGAGAAACACTGGCGGAAGGCACAGTCTGATTCACTGATAGGACCTGATTTACAATAGACATATTAAACAATTGAAACAAATCTAAGCCAAACAAGTTCACTGCACTAGAGGAACGAAGAACATAAAATGACACAAGGTTCGTCTGTCCCTTGTATGTTGCAAGAAGGCTGCACTGTCCTAACACAGGTATATGCTGTCCTGAGTAACTAGTTAACGTAACATTTGCGGCACGCAATGGCGGGGCGCCCAGTTGTTTGTACGTGTCGTGATTGAGCAATGAAACAGCAGCTCCGGTATCGAGCTGGAATGGGATCACTTTTCCTGCAAAGTCTAAGTCCACAAAAAGTTTATTGTCTTGTTGACGACAAGAGCGACTGTCTCGTGCACTTTGAACTGATACAGGTCCAGAAGCACTTGCAACTTTACGGGATTTCCGGCGACGTCGACGCACACTTTGGGTGGGACGAACACAGTCACTGTTAGCTAAAGTGTCACTGGACGGGTGGGCATGAACTACATGAATGTCCATGGGCGAAGGTCCACTAGCCTGATTGTCCTGGGTTCGATTCCGGCGCGAAGCAAAAGGCCTGGAATTTGTGTGATCGTCTGATCTTAACTTTTTCTGGCAAACACTTTGTACATGTCCTTTCTTTTGACAGTAAAAGCAAATAGCTTGGCGTGACGGGCAAGTTTCACGCGAATGTCTAGTTGCACACCGCGGGCAAGATTTCACTGCATTTGCTTGCTTACGCGGCGCACGTGGTTGCCAGCTAGGCGGCCGCTGCGAAGTCGGGCGCGAGGGCCGCTCAGCGTCCCGTGCAGCGGGCCGGGCGGGCCGATTAACGTGACACACTGCTGGCGAAGTTTCAAATGATGCCTGAGCAAAGTCAAGTGTGTCTTGCCTGTCCAATATGTCTATCACTTGTTGCAGGGAGGGATTAACTAGCTTCAAAATCTGTTCCCTTATGCGAACATCAGAAACGTTCTGTGCAATTGCATCACGCACCATAGTATCTGAATATGGGAGGCCACATTCACAGGCAAACGCGCAGTCTCTAGTAAGTCCTTGCAAAGTTGCTACCCACTCCCTGTTAGTCTGACCGGCCGTACGTTTTGTACGAAAAAACGTATACCGTTTGGCAACTACATTTACTGTTTCTTTGAAATAGGCATCTAAAGCCGACAAAATTTCCTCGTAGGACAGAGTTGCTACGTCGCGTCGGGGAAACAATTTCACTATCACACGGTAGGTAGACACACCGACACAAGAAAGCAAAAACGGCTGCCGCTCTTTACCTTGAATTCCATAAGCAGTGAGGTGGAAGTTGAACTGATCGGCCCACTCAGTCCAGCTTTCGGTTGTGGCCTCGAAGGGCCTAAATGGCGGTGCGACAGCGTTGTGTGGCTGCGGTAGCGATGAAGCGGCTGCCGCCGCATCGGTTTGCAGCGCACGTTGACCCTGGACGAGCTGTCCAAGGGCTTCCAATAACGCCTGCGTCTGCTGATTCTGCAAGCGAAAAAATTCGGACAGTACATCTGGAGAATGCGGCGAAGCCATGACACAAGCAAATTAGAGCAAGTATAACACAAAGACTGCAACGTGGGCGCGGCACCACTCCTCGGCGCCAAAATATTGTTGTATCGATTCCCTAGGGTCTCGACACAATGAGTGGCTAGAAGCACGCGAAACTAACGCAGACGGGCGTAAATTCTGAAACAGGAGACTGGATGAAAACTATAAAGAAAAGAAGAGAGATTTTAATATACTTAACTTTAATGTAGTCTTGTTCTTGTTGAAATACATCTCTTGCATAGTAGTAAGCAATTAGCAATGATACACATGGCGCCTTGCTAGGTAGTAGCGATGGACTAGCTGAAGGCTATTTAATCTGTCTCTCGGCAAATGAGAGGAATACTTGGTAGGTCTAGTCGCAAGCTATGTCGTCCGTACAACTGGGGCGAGGTCATGTCCGTGTCTTGTGACCTGCCCTGTGGTGGCGCTACGTTTGCGAATACACAGTGGCGACACGCGGGTCCGACATGTACTACAGGACCGCGGCCGATTTAAGTTACCACCTAGCAAGTGTGGTGTCTAGCGGTGACACCACACTTACTGCTACAGCTACACAGTTCCTACTGCAGTCAACACTGCTCTCTGGTCAGAGATTCTCTTATACCTTGCCTATTGCAGGCAGCGCATGAGCAATACATCGAAATTACGTCTGCTCGGACCTCTTACACAGTAAAACAATCCAAGTAAAATCAAAGGCAGATGTGCATCATACACTTGAACACACAAGTAACAGGACAGAAGGGAGAAGCCAGCAGGCAATTTACGCCCTTGTGGCATTCATATAAGAAACGGTGCCAACCACAAAACATACGTGGCATGCTAATAAAATTTTATTAATGCAACATTACAGAAATATTAACGTAAAAAACTTATAAAAATGTATGTGAACCGATGTAAATAGTGAACAAAACTACAACGCACATTAAAAGAGGATAATGGCAGATTGCGGCTTTGAGAAAAATAACATCTCGAAACAGCGCGGAGAATCCGATAAAGCTGCTATGTCAATTTAATAACAGGCCGAAAGCTATCGAAAAAGTTTTTCTTTCCAAGCTGTAATTGATGATTAAGAATAAAATCTCTATAAATGAAACTGTAGTAAAAAATTTGAAATTTCTCCAGCAAGTCCAAAGACAAGGGTTTTACATTGAACTTGACAGTGAAGTTTCAAAATTTTAAGCGTAAGTCCAATTAAGAGAATTTATTCTTAATGATCAATTACAGCTTACAGAAAGAAACATTTTCAATTGTTTTCGGCCTGTTCCTTAATTTTTGTTCGCCATCTGCATAGGTTCATTGGCTCTTGTATATTTTTTGTTACGTTACTGTTTCTGGAACGTAATTTTAAATCAATTTTATTAACATTTCAGTTCTTTTGTAGTCGACGCTGTTTCTTATGTGAGCGCCACGTAGGTGTAAGTTTAATACTGGCTTCTCGCTTCTGTCCTATTAGTTTTATGCTTGTGTGTATGATACACGTCTGCCTTAGATTTTACACTAATAATTTTACTCTTGACTGGGCATTATGATTACGTCATAGCACTTATATGGACAATTTTACTGCTGACTAAGTCTTCTAGCTTCGTTTCTCTTTTCATACCTTATGTAACACGTAAGTTTATTTTATATTTCCACTCTATCTAATTTTTGTTCTTTCTTTTTGCTGCACATATGACTTCCATGAACTGGTTGTAATATATCCTATTTTAGGTGTTATTACTTCTTCTGAGGAAAATAGATATATCTATCGAAACCTTTGGCGTGCTACTGGTTGGCTGTATCATTTGCATTGTCATATAAGTAATACAGTCTGAGGAAGATATGACAGCTTATGAACGTTTCAGATTTCGTTCGGTCTGAATAAATAGTTTTTGAGGAATATGTATCAACGTTAGTATCGTCAACCATGGGAAATGAACTCACGACCGGGCCCCCTTAAGCCATAATGACCCGCATCGTGATATACGAAAGTACGTGTTGTTTGAGATCTATTCTTCCCGCCTTTACCTCACTGTCCACACTGTTAAACTGTTTTACGAGCATTGAACAGACTGCACCTGTAACACTGAACCGTATTGTGAAAGTGCTGGTACTCCACTGAAGCGCCAAAGAAAGTGGTATAGGCATGTGTATTCCAATACAGAGATATGTAAGCAGGCAGAATACCGCGCTGCGGTCGCCAACGCCTACGTACGGCAAGTGTCTGGCGCAGTTGTTACCTCGGTTACTGCGGCTACAATGGCAGGTTATCAAGACTTAAGTGACTTTGTAAGTGGTGTTACAGTCGGCATACGAACTATGGGACACAGCATCTCCGAGGTAGAGATGAAGTGGGGATTTTCCCATACGACATTTCACAATTGTACCGTGAATATCAGGAATCCGATAAAACAGCAAATGTCCGACATCGCTGCGGCTGGAAAAAGATCCTGACGACTGAAGAGAATCGTTCAACGTGACAGAAGGACAGCTCTTCCGCAGATTGTTGCAGATTTGTATGCTTGGCCATCAACAAGTGTCAGCGTGAGAACCAGTCAACGAAACGTCATCGATATCGCCTTTAGGAGCCGAAGACCCACTCGTATACCATTGATTAGTGCACGAAACGAAGCTTTACGTCTCGCCTGGGCCCGTCAACACCGAAATTGGACTGTTGATGACTGGAAACTTGTTGCCTGGTCGAACGAGTCTCATTTCCGTTTCTACCGAGCAGATGGACACGTATGGGAATGGAGACAACCTCATAAATCCATGGACTCTGCATGTCAGCAAGGGACTTTTCAAGCTGGTGGAGTCTATGTAATGGTGTGGAGGGTGTGCAGTTTGAGTGATATGGGACCCCTTATCCGTCTAGATACGACTCTGACAGGTGACACGTGCGTAAGCATCCTGTCTGTTCAGCTGCATCCATTCATATCCATTGCTCGTTCCGACGGGCTTGGGCAATTCCAGCAGGACAATGCGACGCCCCACATGTTCAGAATTACTAAAGATTGGCTCCAGGAACACTCGTCTGAGTTTAAACACTTCCACTGACCACCGAACTCCCCAAATATGAATATTATGTGGCATACTTGGGATGCCTCGCACGCGTTGTTTAGAAGAGATCTCCACCCCCTCGTACTCTTGCAGATTTATAGACAGCCCTTCAGGATTCGTGGTGTCAGTTCCCTCCAGCACTACTCCAGACATTAGTCGCGTCCATGCCACGTCGTGTTGCGGCATTTGTGCGTGCACGCGGGGCCCTACACGATATTAGGCAGATGCATCAGTTTCTTCAGTTCATCAGTGTATTTTGCTGTGTTCTGTTTCAAACGGTAGATTATACATTAGGACTAATCTAAAGTCTAATCCCACATAGGAAACATTCACCCGAATTATTTCGCCATTGGATGTACTGAAATCCTCACCGCCGCCCTTTGCTTGTACAATTCTGAAACACGTTTTCTAATCCTTTCCTTTGACGTAAACCGCTTTCAATTAGAAGTCATACTGAAACCCTGACACGTCTCCATGTCGTAGTGCTATTCTGTCGTGCAATCACTTATCGGTCCCCGTTGATTTAGACTTTAGATATCCGAAGGGTGACGAAACTTTCAAAGTAGATTCCCTCACTAGTTGCTACATCGCGATGCTTATGGGGGGTACGTAACAAACAGTTCACAGCAACATCTTCACTCGCTAGCGGTGTTTACCGCCGGTGAGCTGAGCGCTGTAATTGCAAAAGTTGCTTTTAGAAGTTCAAAAGGCACCGAAACAAATTAAAACTTTAACCCGAGATTAATGACTCTTAGTAATGAGCATATAAATTCCTCTTATAATCCACGATTGTTTAATCATTTTCTTACAGAAAGACAACGGCGAGTAAGATTTCTTTTTAAATCTACATTTCAGGGATCTCTTAAACATTGTCACCTAATAAACAAATCGTTACCAATTTTACAAGTACGCGGTTTGCTGTCAAAGGCGGATGTGAAAGCTGACTTACATTAGCGCGCAAATGTTCCATTACACCAAGACAATGCGCCTGTTGCCTTTCGATGGCATGAGTACATGAACTGTGGTTCAGAGGTATTCCTTATCCGTTCTTTTCTATGTGATGGCAAACGCACATTAACTGCGGTTAGGACGTGTGCCTTACCCATTCTTTTCCCAGAACTATCTCTTTACATGTTTTGCTGTTCCTTAATCTCTAATAATGAATTCGTTGCTAGACGTTTTCATCCAACGTGGAAGTTCTTTGTGCTATAAATGACTGTTATCCGACTGTTTGGAAGTAAGTCTTTTCTGTTATAGTAACAAACTGAAATATCGTTGGATCAAAATATATTGTTCACAATGAACTGTACAGTGGGCGCCGTTGCTGAATGGATTTATTAGTATAAAAATTTCATTTTCATTTTTTACTTGATGTTCGTCAGTGCCTTCTGCCCTCTGCAGCGTCTCAGTCACGTTGCCCAGAACCGGTCATAACCACTTTGAAACTCACGTTTTGAACCATCGTCAGCTAAATTCACGTGTTGCTGGCGAGGTAACACTACCGAACTGCGCATCTTCGACTTGGCCGACCAATAGGGAGGCTTGGAGGCGGTCAAGTGGGGGTGGGACGGCGGCCAGCCGCTGGGGGCAGACACTCCGTACGGCCTCTTCTGCTGGCAGCTTCCGACCCCACCAGACGCCCTCCTCTCCTGCTCTCTCTGGCGGCAGCCCATTCAGTCTCGGCGGCTGCTCCAGGCCTGCCTTTCCTTTTTATGGCATTAAACATTCATGCAGTTAAAGTATGTTTGATTTTTCTCCTCAACGAGTGCCTAGTGCATTCCCTTCTTTACCAATCTTGACACGTTAACAGAACATTACGCTGAGTTGTTTTTACAAAATAAATGTTTTCACCTCGTTTTTTAGGCAAATGATTAATCATCTATCAGAAATGCTGAAGAGTTTGTGTGTTTTCATTAAAACCAAACATAACATGTTTACTGAGGATCATGTATTCGATGAGCTTATAAATGTGATGTCGAGTCGAAAGGCAACTGTTATCTGGGGAACCTCGTATTTGCAGAATAGGAACGTTAACTACCTGAACGAATTTTAATTTTGAAGTGAGTAATGTACTATGTAACTAGCAAACCAGAAAATGCTTCGCAATTCGTAAATACACTCCTGGAAATGGAAAAAGAACACATTGACACCGGTGTGTCAGACCCACCATACTTGCTCCGGACACTGCGAGAGGGCTGTACAAGCAATGATCACACGCACAGCACAGCGGACACACCAGGAACCGCGGTGTTGGCCGTCGAATGGCGCTAGCTGCGCAGCATTTGTGCACCGCCGCCGTCAGTGTCAGCCAGTTTGCCGTGGCATACGGAGCTCCATCACAGTCTTTAACACTGGTAGCATGCCGCGACAGCGTGGACGTGAACCGTATGTGCAGTTGACGGACTTTGAGCGAGGGCGTATAGTGGGCATGCGGGAGGCCGGGTGGACGTACCGCCGAATTGCTCAACACGTGGGGCGTGAGGTCTCCACAGTACATCGATGTTGTCGCCAGTGGTCGGCGGAAGGTGCACGTGCCCGTCGACCTGGGACCGGACCGCAGCGACGCACGGATGCACGCCAAGACCGTAGGATCCTACGCAGTGCCGTAGGGGACCGCACCGCCACTTCCCAGCAAATTAGGGACACTGTTGCTCCTGGGGTATCGGCGAGGACCATTCGCAACCGTCTCCATGAAGCTGGGCTACGGTCCCGCACACCGTTAGGCCGTCTTCCGCTCACGCCCCAACATCGTGCAGCCCGCCTCCAGTGGTGTCGCGACAGGCGTGAATGGAGGGACGAATGGAGACGTGTCGTCTTCAGCGATGAGAGTCGCTTCTGCCTTGGTGCCAATGATGGTCGTATGCGTGTTTGGCGCCGTGCAGGTGAGCGCCACAATCAGGACTGCATACGACCGAGGCACACAGGGCCAACACCCGGCATCATGGTGTGGGGAGCGATCTCCTACACTGGCCGTACACCACTGGTGATCGTCGAGGGGACACTGAATAGTGCACGGTACATCCAAACCGTCATCGAACCCATCGTTCTACCATTCCTAGACCGGCAAGGGAACTTGCTGTTCCAACAGGACAATGCACGTCCGCATGTATCCCGTGCCACCCAACGTGCTCTAGAAGGTGTAAGTCAACTACCCTGGCCAGCAAGATCTCCGGATCTGTCCCCCATTGAGCATGTTTGGGACTGGATGAAGCGTCGTCTCACGCGGTCTGCACGTCCAGCACGAACGCTGGTCCAACTGAGGCGCCAGGTGGAAATGGCATGGCAAGCCGTTCCACAGGACTGCATCCAGCATCTCTACGATCGTCTCCATGGGAGAATAGCAGCCTGCATTGCTGCGAAAGGTGGATATACACTGTACTAGTGCCGACATTGTGCATGCTCTGTTGCCTGTGTCTATGTGCCTGTGGTTCTGTCAGTGTGATCATGTGATGTATCTGACCCCAGGAATGTGTCAATAAAGTTTCCCCTTCCTGGGACAATGAATTCACGGTGTTCTTATTTCAATTTCCAGGAGTGTATGTATGGGGATTGCACATACATTCTGAATTCCTGTTTTATCTCCCCACTGTCTGTGCATAACTTCCTGCCTCTCTCTCTGCCCATCTCATAATCCCCCTCTCTCTCTGTCTATTTCCGTCTTCGATTTTCAGTAGAGTATAGTGTAAAAATTTGAAGAAAATCGGTCGAGAACTTTTCGGGAGTCGTGGTAGCTACACTATATGTACTACAAAAATTTGTTGCCAACGTCTGTCCGAACATTCATTAGAGTGTCGTATGAAAATTGTTCAAAAATGGTTCAAATGGCTCTGAGCACTATGGGACTCAACTGCTGAGGTCATTAGTCCCCTAGAACTTAGAACTAGTTAAACCTAACTAACCTAAGGACATCACAAACATCCATGCCCGAGGCAGGATTCGAACCTGCGACCGTAGCGGTCTTGCGGTTCCAGACTGCAGCGCCTTTAACCGCACGGCCACTTCGGCCGGCATGAAAATTGTTTTTAGTATTTTTTTTTTAAATTTTAGTAAATCGCGCAAGAACATTCCGAATATATATTGTTATGAAACCATGTTTATAGCAGAACTGCAACACTAACAGCAAAAAAATTTTATTTCCTTTTTCGTACCAAAAAACCATTACCATCCACAATTACGAACAGTTTAATTTCCAAATTTACCGGTGGATTTTTTTAAAAAAATTTCTTTCGTGCAAACCTTGGTTTGGAAGCTACGACCACAACACAGGCAACAATTAACTAGAACTTTCGAGCGGTTCTTAGTCGATGATATTTAATAAATTCTGTAGTTAATCTTAATTTCCAGCTTTACCGTTCGCCGTTCGATTTTCCAAACTTTTCTGTCATACTAATCTTGGGCAGTCAGTAACGAGCACAGCAAAAAAAAAAAAAAAAAAAAAAAAAAAAAAAAAAAAAAAAAAAATAATAATAATAATAATAATAATAATAATAATAATAATAATAATTGGTTTGTGATCTTTCACACATGTGGCACTTGATGTCAATATCCGACTTTTCCGTTGGATTAAAAAAAAAATCTTTCAGACAATAGCGAAGACACAAAAAATCAACCAAAGTGGTGAATCGATTCTAACGAGATTATCCATCATACATGCTGCAGCTGATTTTCATTTATATTTTTACATCTACATCATACTCCGTAAGCTACCAAATGGTGTGTGGCGGAGGGTATGTTTGTTCGATTAAGTGAGCCCTCCAGCCTTGTTCCTCTCCCGAAAAACGCGTGGGAATAATGATTGTCGGTAAGACTCTGTATTGGCTATAATTTCTCGAATTTTCTGGTCTTTGTCATTATGCGAGACGTATGTGGGGCGAAGAAATATGTTGTCCGAGTCTTCCCGGAAATTGCTATCTCGAAATTACAGAAGTAAATCTCACCGTGATGCACAACGCCTCTCTTGTAACCTCGGCTAATGAAGTTTTTTGAGCATCTCCGTAACGTTCTCGCGCCAGCTAAACGGCCCCGTGACGAAACGCGCCGCTCTTCGTTGGATCTTCTCTGTATCCTCTATCAGTCCTACCTGGTAGGAATCCCAGATAGATGAACAATACTTAATAATTCGTCGAACAAGCGCCTTATAAGCCACTACCTTCGTGAATGGATTACATCTCCGTATAATTCTTCCTATTAATCTGGCCATGGAATCTGCTTTCCACTAGAGGTCGCTCTGGATAGTTACACCTGGATATTTTACGGTAGATACTGTTTCCAGCTGTTTGTAATCAATAGTGTGGCTGTGCAGTGGTGGATTTCTTTTCCTATGTATGCGCAATACATTACATTTAGTTACATTCAGGGTCAACTGCCAGAGCCTGCAACATTCATCAGTTCTCTGAAAGTCATTCTGCAAATCGTTACTATCTTCTGGTGTTGCTACTTTGTTATAGAAAACAGCAGCATCTGCGAACAGCGCAAAATGGTTTAAAATGGCTCTGAGCACTATGCGACTTAACATCTATGGTCATCAGTCCCTTAGAACTTAGAACTACTTAAACCTAACTAACCTAAGGACATCACACACATCCATGCCCGAGGCAGGATCCGAACCTGCGACCGTAGCGGTCGTGCGGTTCCTGACTGAAGCGCCTAGAACCGCTCGGCCACTTCGGCCGTCTATGCGAACAGCCTTAAAGAGCATCCGACGCATCGTATTAGATAATTTATATATATTGTAAACAGCAACGGTCCTATCACTCTTCCTTAGGGTACTCCGGAAATTATATCTGTCGATTTTGTTCCGTTAACAGCGACGTGCTGAGTTTGGCCTGCAAGGAAGCCTTGAATCCAGTCGCAAATTGCTCCATAACCTTCCCGCGCCAGCTAAACGGTCCCGTGACGAAACGCGCCGCTCTTCGCTGGACCCTCTCTATCTCCTCAAACAGTCCTACCTGGTAGGAATCCCAGATAGATAAACAATACTCAATAATTTTTTTCGCCAAACGGCAGTGCGGGACTTCGTCAAATGCCTTACTGAAGCCAAGGAACACGGCATCAACCTGAGCACCGTTGTCTACTGCGCTGTAGATCTCATGGAGCCACAAAGTGAGCTGAGTTTCGCAGAATCTCTGGTTGCGGAATCCACGTTGGTTTTTATAGAGGACATACTCATTCTCCAAAACCTCATAATTCTTGAGATTAGAACATATTCTATAATTCTACAACAGATTCAAGTCAACGATATAGGTTGTATGCATCTGTCCTACGGCGTTTCTTATGAACGAGAATGACCTGCGCTTTCTTCAAGTCTCTAGGCACTCTTCGTTGCTCAGGCAAATTACTGCTAGAAGAGGAGCAAGCTCTTTCGCATAATCTTTATAGAATCTTATTGGTATCTCATCTGGACCTGACGCCTTTTCACTGCTAAGTGATTGTAGCTGCTTTTCAATGCCGCGATCGGTTATCTCAACATCTGCCATTTTGACGTTCGTTCAACGATTGAAGGGAGGGACAGTTTTACGACCTTCCGCGGTAAAACAACTTCGGAAGACCGAATTTAGTATTTCTGTCCACTCTCTATTATTTTCCGCTTCGGTGCCAGTATAGTCACCGAGTGAATGAATAGATGATTGTGACCCACTTACTGATTTCACATATGACGAAAATCTCTTAGGGTTTTCACTCAGATCAGTTGACAAAGTTTTACTTTCAGAGTCACTGAACGTTTCTCTCATTGCTCTCCTTGAGTACATTTTCGTTTCGTTCAGCTTTTGTTTGTCAGCTAGATTGTTACTTCTCTTGAATCTGAGCTGAAGTTCTCTTTTCCAAACACGTCTATTAAACCATGATGGTCTTCCTACCCCTTAAGACTTTACTCGGAACATGCTTGTCTAGGGCCTATTGCAAGATGCCTTTGAATTTTTGCCATATGTTCCCTACATCTTCGTCCTCATCACCAAATATTTGATGCCGACTGCTCATATGCTCTGAATTTTGTATCATGTCACTCTCGCTCGTAAATTAAGGGAAGTGCGTGACCCGTGCGTAACCATCTGGTGCCAAAAGCCTCTGGAAACATTGCAGAATCCATGCCAAGCATAATAACTGCTGAGTTGCGTTCGAGAAGTGAATCGACAGGCTTTTAAGTAGGTGGTCACAATTTTTTGGCTCTTCAGTGTATATTCACGACGTGTACATTATGCCTCAACTACTGTAGAAGTGTTGATTAAATACAATGAAGACTGTATAAGCATTATATTCATTACTTTTAATCGTATCAAATATCAATCAAGAAAAGCTTTTCACAAATAAAGTTCAAAAGTCTAAGAGTAAAAAGCTTTTTCAAACTGTAAGTATTTTTTCTTAGTTCGCGTAATATTTTTCAAATCAATAAGTATCTTGTACTACACACTAAATAAGCCTAATGACCTTCCCCAGGGTTTAGCTATCTCGTTACGAAATTGTACCGAAATCGATTCAGCGGTTAGTAGTAAGAAACCAGTCGTAACGCATCTCAGTGTTTATGATGTCATGTACCCTGAACTGTGTTTCTTACGAAGATATAATTTTGCAGGTATATTCAGTGGTATATGCGAATACTGTCTGCAAATGTGTCGCTCATACAGTTAGCAGTAAAGAAATAATACACTCCTGGAAATGGAAAAAAGAACACATTGACACCGGTGTGTCAGACCCACCATACTTGCTCCGGACACTGCGAGAGGGCTGTACAAGCAATGATCACACGCACGGCACAGTGGACACACCAGGAACCGCGGTGTTGGCCGTCGAATGGCGCTAGCTGCGCAGCATTTGTGCACCGCCGCCGTCAGTGTCAGCCAGTTTGCCGTGGCATACGGAGCTCCATCGCAGTCTTTAACACTGGTAGCATGCCGCGACAGCGTGGACGTGAACCGTATGTGCCGTTGACGGACTTTGACCGAGGGCGTATAGTGGGCATGCGGGAGGCCGGGTGGACGTACCGCCGAATTGCTCAACACGTGGGGCGTGAGGTCTCCACAGTACATCGATGTTGTCGCCAGTGGTCGGCGGAAGGTGCACGTGCCCGTCGACCTGGGACCGGACCGCAGCGACGCACGGATGCACGCCAAGACCGTAGGATCCTACGCAGTGCCGTAGGGGACCGCACCGCCACTTCCCAGCAAATTAGGGACACTGTTGCTCCTGGGGTATCGGCGAGGACCATTCGCAACCGTCTCCATGAAGCTGGGCTACGGTCCCGCACACCGTTAGGCCGTCTTCCGCTCACGCCCCAACATCGTGCAGCCCGCCTCCAGTGGTGTCGCGACAGGCGTGAATGGAGGGACGAATGGAGACGTGTCGTCTTCAGCGATGAGAGTCGCTTCTGCCTTGGTGCCAATGATGGTCGTATGCGTGTTTGGCGCCGTGCAGGTGAGCGCCACAATCAGGACTGCATACGACCGAGGCACACAGGGCCAACACCCGGCATCATGGTGTGGGGAGCGATCTCCTACACTGGCCGTACACCACTGGTGATCGTCGAGGGGACACTGAATAGTGCACGGTACATCCAAACCGTCATCGAACCCATCGTTCTACCATTCCTAGACCGGCAAGGGAACTTGCTGTTCCAACAGGACAATGCACGTCCGCATGTATCCCGTGCCACCCAACGTGCTCTAGAAGGTGTAAGTCAACTACCCTGGCCAGCAAGATCTCCGGATCTGTCCCCCATAGAGCATGTTTGGGACTGGATGAAGCGTCGTCTCACGCGGTCTGCACGTCCAGCACGAACGCTGGTCCAACTGAGGCGTCAGGTGGAAATGGCATGGCAAGCCGTTCCACAGGACTACATCCAGCATCTCTACGACCGTCTCCATGGGAGAATAGCAGCCTGCATTGCTGCGAAAGGTGGATATACACTGTACTAGTGCCGACATTGTGCATGCTCTGTTGCCTGTGTCTATGTGCCTGTGGTTCTGTCAGTGTGATCATGTGATGTATCTGACCCCAGGAATGTGTCAATAAAGTTTCCCCTTCCTGGGACAATGAATTCACGGTGTTCTTATTTCAATTTCCAGGAGTGTAAATTAAACCGTCGTATCTGAGGCGCAAGTGAACAGCGAAAATGTGGTAAGCGATAAACTTTTTCTTTCGTCGTTATTTGCTGGGCGTTACCGAGAAACGATTTCGTAAAGGTTTGAAATTATGTGTAAAATTAGTTCCAAGTCACAAAGTGCTCTCGTTCTGAAAAGCTGGATGAGTAAAATCTGACCTACACTTGCTTCTCACCCCCATTCTTACCCTTTGATAGATAGGTGATTCCTATCCACCCCCCCCTTCCCCCTCCTAGCGCTTCTTTCCAAACACTAAATGACATGTGTACTAAATGTGGGTGAAACAGACCCAGTAGTTAAGCGGAGACGTGGAAAATACATCCGTTACATCGATACATACATCATTGCAAGATGTACGAATATCCTGTTTTCGTGATCCGATTTTGATAAAATATAGCTTATACCGTGTCCATAGGTACACTGAAATTATCTGTGAGAACCTAGAAAAATCTGCCAAGCAGTTTCGGAGATAAACGTGTTCAGACAGACAAACAAAATGGTTCAAATGGCTCTGAGCACTATGGGACTTAACTTCTGAGGTCATCAGTCCCCTAGAACTTTGAACTACTTAAACCTAAATAACCTAAGGACAGCACACATATCCATGCCTGAGGCAGGATTCGAAGCTGCGACCGTAGCGGTCGCGCAGTTCCAGACTGTAGCGCCTAGAGCCGCTCGGCCACTACGGCCGGCAGACAGACAAACAGTAAAACCTTAAACCACGATATAACTTTTCGCGTGATCAGATTTGTTCAACTAAAGCCAGACAATGCCTCAGACTATGCTCAAGTTACCTGCGAATACCCCATAAAAATTCGTCTAGTAATTTTGGAGATTAGCGTGTTCAAAGACAGACAGACACGGTGGTTTTTTAGATTTATTATTATTATAGATACAGATAATCATACATGTCTGTAAGGAATAATTACTTGCTATAGATATCAGACTAAAATTTCATTGGACCATTTTCTTAGAAATAAACTCGAACAGTTTCTCGATTCGCATGGTGGGTACTGAGAGACTGAATACCGAAACTAGAATAAAATACTGCATGTCGAGAGACAAGAACTGCGTCTTCTACAGTACGCTAGAGAAGTACGGTCAGAGTGTGCTGAGCGAGCTGCAGCCTTCATAATGCCAGCAGCCAGGCTCGAATAAACAAACACCGAGCTATAAACAGGAGGAGGGCTCTCGATCAAAATAGCGCCGTTTGCTACAACGCAGGCGCTACCGAGATTATCTCATCGTTCGAGGTAATGCCCAGTAGGAAGTGTGTCACTAACATAACTTGTGTGAGTCGTGTAAGAGGAGTGGTGTCAGTGTGTGTGTGTGTGTGTGCGTGTGTGTCTTGATGTGATAAGACACTAATAAGTACACTAAAAAAAATCTTGAACGACTAGAGACACGACGTTCATATTCACGGGACATGTAAAACAGTATGTTCTGCAGAAATGATTAGCATTTCAGGCACATCGGTTCAGCATGTGTCCTGTTGCCTAGTAGGTACAGGGTCCGCCACGGGCCCTGATAACTTGTTCCATGCGTGAAGACATCGACGCCTATAAGGGGCGAGTGGCGTCCTGTAGCATAGCCATCCATGCTGCATTCACCTGGTTCCAAAGTTCTTTCGTGGTAGTTGGCACTGGGTCACAATGCTGCACCCGTCATTTCACTATATGCCACACGTTTTCGATTGGCAAGAAGTCTGGTGATCTGGCGGGCCAGGGCAAAAGACTGACATACTGGGACACCAGGAATGCACGTGTTCATGCAGCATATGGTTGTGCATTGTCTTGCTGAAAAATGGCTTCTTGGGTTGTGTGCAGACAGGATATGGCTAAGGGTCGCAGGATGCCATTCACACTGGTAACAGTGCCCTAGACATGCATGAACTGTAATTTGTGTTTGTACCCAGTAACACCCCACACCATTAGGCCTTGAGTTGGCGCTGTATGTGTTGTGCACTTACAGTCACTGTGATACCGCTTCTCCTGTTTGCGGTAAACCGAAATTCGGCCATCATTTTCAAACAAGCGGAACCTGGATTCATCCGAAAATATTGATGCCACTCCTGTCCCCAGAGACGTCGTTGCATACGCCATTGCTGTCTAGCATGTTTCTGCAGATTCGTCAGAGGTAGGTGGAGAAGTGGACGACGCGCATATAACCCATGCCCTAATAAACGGCGACGGACTGCCACCTCTGATAGTATACGATGTGTTACACTTCCATTATTGCACCAGAGTCGAGGAGGACGCAGATCTGCCCTGCAGTGCCATTCGGGTGAGGTGTCGATGTTCTAGGAGGGTTGTCTCGGTGGTGCGACCTGACCCATCTCGTCGTGTCCTGCGGCCTTCGGTGAACACTCGTCGTACTGCCGGAACAATCCGTCCCACACGAGCAGCAAATTCGCGGATGCATGCACCACATTCTATCATGCCAATAATGCGCCCTCTTTCAAACTCACTGGTTTGATGGTACGGTTCGCGCATACGCCCGCGATGCAACCTGCTCGTCTGCTCAAGTCACACTGATACAGTACCTTCGGTTTATAGCGACAATGTCCGCTCCGGTAGCTGAGTGGTCAGCGTGACGGATGGCCGATCTACGGACACGGGTTCGATTCCCGGCTGGGTCGGAGATTTTCTCCGCCCAGGGACTGGGCATTGTCTTCATCATCATTTCATCCTCATCCGGCGCGCAGGTCGCCCAGTGTGGCGTCGAATGTAATAGGACCTGCACCAAGGCGGCCGGACCTGCCCCGCAAGGGGCCTCCCGGCCAATGACGCCAAACGCTCATTTCCATTTCCATAGCGAGAATGAGAGCCGCAGGCACATTTTATCGGTAGAAAATGTTGCACCGCGATATCGATGTTGACCTTTAACCAGCGGGCCGAGATGGTTCAAAAGCTAAGGATTTCTGCAGAACATACCAAACAAAATACATGTCGTGTGAATATGAATATCATATCTCTAGTCGTTCAAGATGTTTTGTGTTTTCTGAACAAGAGTGTACATAAGTCCGCCTCAATTATAGTATGATCAAAGCGTCAGATTGATAAGCAAGGGGGCCTGGTTCGATTGCCGGCTGGGTTGGTGATTTTCTCCGATCTGGGACTGAGTTTTATGTTGTCCTTACGGTTATATCGACATAACTGACATCACTCTTGTAAGATGCTGATATTCTGAATAGAAAATGAGTACTTAATGTTTTTGAGTGCATATACACATAATTAAGACACAAAATTGTTTCCATCTCACACTATCCATATTCTGCATACCTCTTTATAAGTATATATGAAGATGGTATATTGATAGTGACCGGGCCAAATATATCACGAAATAAGCATCAAACGAAAAAACTACAAAGAACGAAACTCGTCTAGCTTGAAGGGGGAAACCAGATCGCGCTATGGTTGGCCCGCTAGATGGCGCTGCCATAGGTCAAACGGACATCAACTGCGTTTTTTTTTACGTAGGAACCCCCATTTTTTATTACATATTCGTGCAGTACGTAAAGAAATACGAATGTTTTTGTTGGACCACTTTTTTCGCTTTGTGATAGATGGCGCTGTGATAGTCACAAACGTATAAGTACGTGGTATCACGTAAAATTCCGCCAATGCGGACGGTATTTGCATCGTGATACATTACCTGTGTTAAAATGGACCGTTTACCAATTACGGGAAAGGTCGATATCGTGTTGATGTATCGCTATTGTGATCAAAATGCCCAACGGCCGTGTGCTATGTATGCTGGTCGGTATCCTGGACGACGTCATCCAAGTGTCCGGACCGTTCGCCGGATAGTTACGTTATTTAAGGAAACAGGAAGTGTTCAGCCCCATGTGAAACGTCAGCCATGACCTGCAGCAAATGATGATGATGCCCAAGTAGCTGTTTTAGCTGCTGTCGAGGCTAATTCGCACATCAGTAGCAGAGAATCGGGAATCTCAAAAACGTCGGTGTTGAGAATGCTACATCAACATCGATAGCATCTGTAGCATATTTCTATGCACCAGGAATTGCATGGCGACGACTTTGAACGTCATGTACAGTTCTGCCACTGGGCACAAGAGAAATTATGGGACGATGACAGATTTTTTGCACGCAATCTATTTAGCGACGAAGCGTCATTCACCAACAGCGGTAACGTAAACCGGCATAATATGCACTATTGGGCAAAGGAAAATCCACGATGGCTGCCACAAGTGGAACATCAGCGACCTTGGCGGGTTAATGTATGGTGCGGCATTATGGGAGGAAGGATAATTGGCCCCCATTTTATCGATGACAATCTAAATGGTTAAAAATGGCTCTGAGCACTATGCGACTTAACTTCTGAGGTCATCAGTCGCCTAGAACTTGGAACTAATTAAACCTAACTAACCTAAGGACATCACACACATCCATGCCCGAGGCAGGATTCGAACCTGCGACCGTAGCGGTCGCTCGGTTCCAGACTGTAGCGCCTAGAACCACACGGCCACTCTGGCCGGCAATCTAAATGGTGCAATGTATGCTGATTTCCTGCGTAATGTTCTATCGATGTTACTACAAGATGTTTCACTGCATGACAGAATAGCGATGTCCTTCCAACATGATGGATGTCCGGCACATAGCTCGCGTCCGGTTAAAGCGGTACTGAATAGCATATTTCATGACAGGTGGATTGGTCGTCGAAGCACCATACCATCGCCCGCACGTTCACCGGATGTGACGTCCCTGGATTTCTTTGTGGCCGGCCGGTGTGGCCGAGCGGTTCTAGGCGCTTCACTCTGGAACCGCGCGACCGCTACGGTCGCAGGTTCGAATCCTGCCTCGTGCATGGATGTGTGTTAGGTTAAAGCAGTTCTAAGTTCTAGGGGACTGATGACCTCAGATGTTAAGTCTCATAGTGCTCAGAGCCATTTGAACCATTTGAACCATTTCTTTCTGTGGGGAAAGCTGAAGGATATTTGCTCTCGTAATCAACCGACAACGTCTGACAACATGCGTCAGCGCATTGTCAATGCATGTGCGCACATTACGGAAGGTGAACTACTCGCAGTAGAGAGGAATGTCGTTACACGTAATGCCAAATGCATTGAGGTTCGCGGACATCTTTTTGAGCATTTATTGCATTAATGTGGTATTTGCAGGTAATCACGCTGGAACAGCATGCGTTCTCGTAAATGATAAGTTCACAAAGGTACATGTACACATTGGAACAACCGAAATAAAATGTTCAAACGTACCTACGTTCTGTATTTTAATTTAAAAAGTCTACCTGTTACCAGCTGTTCGTCTAATATTGTGAACCATATTACAAAGCGAAAAACGTGGTCCAACTAAAACATTCGTACTTCTTTATGTACTACACGAATATGTAATAAAAAATGGGGGTTCCTATTTAAAAAAAACGCAGTTGATATCCGTTTGACCTATGGCAGCGCCATGTAGCGGGCCAACCACAGCGCCATCTAGTTTCTCCCTTCAAGCTAGACAAGTTTCGTTCTTTGTAGTCTTTTCGTCTGACGCTTATTTCGTGAGATATTTGGGCCGGTCACGATCAATGGACAACCCTGTATAGTTAAGGCTTACCGGCCATTTGACCATCTTCTTCTGTGCGGATGCACAAACAGTGCCCGATCTCTTACGGGAATCGGCAAAAACCCGCGAGTAATGAGTATAATGGATAGGGGCAGTATAAATATAGTGCGGGACAGTAAGTTGGGAATGTGGGTCTCACGGGAGGCGTGCCAGAGATAAGTCCCTGCAGTCGCATTACCCTCTGTGTCCTCAGTGGCTCAGAAGGATTTTCGCCCTCTGTAATAAAAAAAAACTGAGTAAAGGAATCAACGATCAACTTGAACGGATGTCTTGTGACATCCGCCCAGACCAAACGAAAAAAAAAAAAAAAGGATAGAGCCCCTACCATGTAAGCAGTAGATCACGAGTTCGAGCCCCGGTGGGGGCAAACATTTTTAACTGCCCCCGTTATATCAACGCCTGTATGCAGCTAGGAGTATTCATTTCATTGTAATTTCACTCTTTATTTGTGACTGACTCATATCATTCTGCAAAAGATCAAAGGACAAATAATAATAGAAATAACTAGTGTCGCCTGTAGTAGGAATTCGCCGAACTAAACTAAAGAAACTTAACTAATTGATATTTATTCGTATTCAGAGTCTTAGTAATTACCTGTCATAAAAATATAGCTGCACATGACATGGTGTTCGAACACACGTATAACTCACTGGACTTGATCTGCATGTTGGTTGTAATTAAACTTCCATTGCTTCAGAGGGGGTCCATTGAAAACGAGTGATCATAAGACAGTGAAACTTTCTGGAAACAGTTGTAAGTACATGTGGAAGAGAACTAACGAATAAACCATTGGAAGAAAAACGTTTTAATTTCCTCTTGAGAGGGTTCAGATCTGGCTATGTTGGTTACGGACTAACTGAGTGACCTCACGAGCAACGCGAGGCGGAGCTCCATCGTGCATCAAAGTAGTTGAGCCCAGTGCACCTCACCCAGAGCGGGGATCGCATGCTGGCTAAGCACATCGTACTAAAGTGTGCCTTTCACGCTGCGTGTATTTGGTCCTTGGGATGCGAGTACCGCAAAGGAAAAAGGAAGGATCGTGAAGTGTGCCACGAAGCAACACCACACAGTGACGCGTTCATTATGCGTTCGTTGGCGCTGACGATCCTCTGACGCGGCGACTGTGAGCATTCATTGCCCCAGTGAGCGTTAAGTGCGCTCAACACCCCACAAAATAATCCAAGACCACATGTCGTCAACTTCAACCCTTGCAATCAACGTTAAGTCCCGGATTTTAGTGCAGCAGCACAACGGTGCTGGGCGGTGCTGCGCGCAGGGCAGCTTCCGCACTGCTGCTTCGCCGCGCGGGATTAGCCGAGCGGTCTCGGGCGCTGCAGTCATGGCCTGTGCGGCTGGTCCCGGCGGAGGCTCGAGTCCTCCCTCGGGCATGGGTGTGTGTGTCTGTCCTTAGGATAATTTAGGTTAAGTAGTGTGTAAGCTTAGGGACTGATGACCTTAGCAGTTAAGTCCCATAAGATATCACACACATTTTTTTTGAACTGTTGCTTCGCGTCTGGATATAGTGGGGCCAGGCAGTGGCGCGGCAGCACGCGTACTCGCTTCACTGCGTAAACGGCAAACGCGCAAGCCGGCAGATCTGCCCTCTTTCTCAAACGATTTTGAAGAAACTACTTGGTGGAAAAAATCCGGTGTCACGCTTCTCATTTCGCTAATGGTCATAGTTATTGTGACTTTCCTAAATTAAATAGGTACTGCAATTATTTCGAGAAGTTTGCATTGAAAAATAGCGGTCGCTATGAATTAGCGTTTGGTGCATGGTAGGTTATATGTTTCTGCGTATGAAATGTAGCTAACGTACTGAATTATCCTTTAATCTTAGAAAGATACCGCTGTTTATCACAGCTTTCGAGAAAAATGATCGTATGTAGAACACATCGTCCTGAACTCGCGCTACACTAGAAAAAAAAGAAAAAAAGAAAAAAACAGAATTAAATATTTGTAGCCGTCCTCATACTTTATAATCGATTTGAGGTATCGAAACAAGATTTTGGCAAATGATAGTCAGCAAAGAGGAGAATATATTGCCATTTGATTAGTCGACAAAACTTCCATATCCAACCGACATTGGAACAACTACAGAGTTTTCCAGTAAAATAACCTCATTTTTAATAGTCTCCGATAGCTGATGAAACGAGAATTGTTACAGGTTTCTAGAAAGAGATTTTCTAGACATAGCTCTGACACTCACAATAAGAATCTCAACCGTTGTAAGTATTGTGGAGTAAACTACCAAAATGTTGCCTCCAGCCACACCACATGCGAGTAAGTTTTTCTAAATACTGCAAATGATTTATATAACACATAGAAGTTTCCAAATGCAGTCAGTGATGTTGACAGAAAACACATTGGTCTAAGATGCCCAGAAAATTGAGGTATGATGTGTTTCTTTCGATCGTACTATGAGCGCAGGCCGCTGTGGCCGAGCGAATCTAGACGCTTCAGTGCGGAACCGCGCTCGCATTCGGGAGGACGACGGTTCAATCCCGCGTCCGGCCCTCCTGATTTAGGTTTTCCGTGATTTCCCTAAATCGCTCCAGGCAAATTCCGGAATGGTTCCTTTGAAAGGGCACGGCCGACTTCCTTCCCCGTCCCTCCCTAATCTGATGAGACCGATGACCTCGCTGCTTGGTCTCTTCCCATAAACAACCCCCCCCCCCCGGAATCGCGCGGCTGCTACGGTCGCAGGTTCGAATCCTGTCTCGGGCATGGATGTGTGTGATGTACTTAGGTTAGTTAGGTTTAAGTAGATCAAAGTTCTATGGGACTGATGACCTCAGATGTTAAGTCCCATAGTGTTTAGAGCCATTTGAACCATCTGATCCGTACTATGAGCAGTTGCAGATCTCCAGGAGATTTCATTATCAATGTAGGGAGTATATGGGAAGGAAAGGGAAGGCAGTAGATTTTATTCTTCTAATGAAATGAAATGATCTTATGGCATTGTTGGCCAGGAGGCTCCATTCGGGGGAGTTCGGCCGCTGTATTGCAAGTCCTTTTTAGGTGACGCCACATCGGCGACTTGCGAGTCAGTGATGATGAAAATGATGATGAAGGACACAACACCCAGTCACCTGCCGGGAATCGGACCTGTGCCATCTGCGAGATAGTCGGTAACGCTACCGCTACGCTACAGAGGCGGACATTCTTCCAATGTATTTTTCTTGGTGCAAGAAGAGGTTCTCAGGATACTGCCAAACTCTCCACAACTAAATACGTCAGTTGGATTGCTTTTTGTATTCATTAGAGATTTTGCATATGCATTATTGAGACATTTTATCAAATATTGTGGTCACTGTGTTTTGGATCCATGGAATGAATATTTCAACAGACGATTTCCCACCATGTTCTTCACAGTACTCTCACAAACCCACAAGGGTCAGTGAGTGTCGATGAGCGTTCTATGCAAGGCATTTATCAGACAGGAAAAAAAAAACTTTAACAGACCTTCAAACATAGCTCTCCAAATAACACAGTTTTGAAGACTTTTCTCAGATAATGAAACACTATTTTCGTGTGTTTCTCATTGACCGAGCTGGCACAGTGGTTAGCACACTGAACTAGCATTCGGGAGGACGACGGTTCCATCCCGCGTCCAACCGTCCTGATTTAGGTTTTCCGTGATTTCCCTAAATCGCTCTTGGTAAATGCCGGGATAGTTCCTTTGAACCGGCAGCGGCCGACTTCCTTCCCCGTCCTTCCCTAATCCGATGAGACCGATGACCTCGCTGTTTGGTCTCTTCCCCCAAACAACCCAACCCAACCTATCCCATGTGTTTCTCCGCTGTGCTAATTCAACTTTATTATCGCCTCTCGCTTTATGACAATGAGAGAAGAAAGAAATTAATTAAATGTGCATTGTACCTATAGTCCGTATTTCTGCTGCCACCTCATCACATAACTTATCCAAAATGTATGAGTTGTGATGTTTCGGTGATCCCATAAAGAACGCCAAGTAAAAGCAGCTGCTATCAAAGCTTCCACTGATAGCATTTTGTCAACAGTACAAAAAAAAAAACCAAGCTGTAGCAACAACACTGACGCTGCAACTAGGACTGTTGATATTTTTAAAAATATCGATAGTCCGATGTATCAATTTTACAAATCTTTAACATATTGCAGCGTGTCAGCAACTGTGAAATGTACAACAATTAAACAATTTTTTTCAGCCTTCAGTTGCAAGGTAATAAAAAAAAAAAAAAAAAAATTACCTTGCAACTGAAGGCTGAAAAAAAAGAAAAAAAATTGTTTAATCGATGTATCAATGTTCAAAAAGTCATTTTGACCCTTGATACATCGAAAAATTATCGATATATGGTCAGAAATAACATCGACGTACCAGGCAAAAGAATATCGGCTACATATTGTAAATACACTGCCAGTTTTACAGCTGTATATTTCAGTATTGATTTAGAAATTACATATTCTGTACATCAACAAGCTAGCAGCCTGCCTATCTCCCTTAGAGCAAGAACTGCAAGGAAAACGATGCACGTTCAAGATTGACGATAACCACTTTAAAAATGCAGGTAAGTGAAACAATAAAAGGTGTCCGATGGGTCCGTCATTCGGTTTCATCACATATCGGATTTTTCTGGAACACTTCATGTCGACTTCCCTGTTTTTCATTTCTGCAAACGCCAGCACCCTACCAGTTATAGTGAAGTTAAACGGTGCAGTTTCTGTTGGTAGCGCCGAGCGCCGATTGCGTCAGCATTTACCCTCACACGTCTCTGCCCCGCACAAGGACCATTCCTGTCTTTTAGAGTTTTGCCCATGAGTATCAGCAACTGTTTTTGAAGAATGCCGATGTGAGGAAATAGCACAAGAGTTGCGTTAAAATTTGTTATTTTAATGTAGGTGGTGTGCTGTTTCTTCACATCAGATGTACTGTTATTCCATTCACATCGCCATTCCCAGTGCAATTGGACTTCTTTTTTGTGCCGTCTATACTTGATTCACACAGTCAAAGAGAAAGACTGGACGTGATGAAAGCTCAAAAAGTAGTAAGACTCTTTCAAACAGTGAAAGTAGAATTATGTTCTACTAAAATGTCAAAAGAACAACTTCAAATATTTATCGAAAATTGTGAAAAAAGTATAACGTAAAATAGAAACATCGGCTCTCATTTTTGCCATTTCGATATCGATACGTCGAAATACCTGTGAAAAAATGTCGCCGATACATGTCGATACCTCTTGAAAAATAATTCGATAT
Source organism: Schistocerca nitens (assembly GCF_023898315.1). Lineage (NCBI taxonomy): Eukaryota > Metazoa > Arthropoda > Insecta > Orthoptera > Acrididae > Schistocerca > Schistocerca nitens. Next base: position 229,278,165 of record NC_064621.1, on the reverse strand, counting down.
ATCGATATTTTACACTACTCGCCATTCAAATTGCTACACCACGAAGATGACGTGCTACAGACGCGAAATTTAACCGACAGGAAGAAGAACCTGTGATATGCAAACGATTAGCTTTTCAGAGCATTCACACAAGGTTGGTGCCGGTGGCGACACCGACAACGTGCTGACATGAGGAAAGTTTCCAACCGATTTCTCATGCACAAACAGCAGTTCACCGGCGTTGCCTGGTGAAACGTTGTTGTGATGACTCGTGTAAGGAGGAGAAATGGGTACCATCACGTTTCCGACCTTGATAAAGGTCGAATTGTAGCCTATCGCGATTGCGGTTTATCGTATCGCGGCATTGCTGCTCGCGTTGGTCGAGATCCAATGACTTTTAGCACAATATGGAATCGGAGGGTTCAGGTGGGTAATACAGAACGACGTGCTGGATCCCAACGGCCTCCTATCACTAGCAGTCGAGATGACAGGCATCTTATCCACATGGCTGTAACGGATCGTGCAGCCATGTCTCGATGCCTGAGTCAACAGATGGGGACGTTTGCAAGACAACAACCATCTGCACGAACAGTTCGACGACTTTTGCAGCAGCATGGACTATCAGCTCGGAGACCATGGCTGCGGTTATCCTTGACGCTGCATCACAGACAGGAGCGCCTGCGATGGTGTACTCAACGACGAACCTGGGTGCACGAATGGCAATACGTCATTTTTTCGGATGAATCCAGGTTCTGTTTACAGCATCATGATGGTCGCATCCGTGTTTGGCGACATCGCAGTGAACGAACATTGAAAGCGTGTATTCGTCATCGCTATACTGGCGTATCACCCGGCGTGACGGTATGGTGTGCCATTGGTTATACATCTCGGTCACCTCTTGTTCGCATTAACGGCACTTTGAACAGTGGACGTTACATTTCAGATGTGTTACGACCCGTGGCTCTACCCTTCATTCGATCCCTGCGAAACCCTACATTTCAGCAGGATAATGCACGACCGCATGTTGCAGGTCCTGAACGGGACTTTCGCGACACAGAAAATGTTCGACTGCTGCCCTGGCCAGCAAATTCTGCAGGTCTCTCACCAATTGAAAACGTCTGGTCAATGGTGGCCGAGCAACTGGCTCGTCACAATACGCCAGTCACTACTCGTGATGAACTGTGGTATCCTGTTTAAGATGCATGGGCAGCTGTACCTGTACGCGCCATCCAAGCTCTGTTTGACTCAATGCCCAGGCGTATCAAGGCCGTTATTACGGCCAGAGGTGGTTGTTCTGGGTACTGATTTCTCACAATCTATGCACACAAATTGCGTGAAAATGTAATCACATGTCAGTTCTAGGATAATATATTTGTCCAATGAATACCCTTTTATCATCTGCATTTCTTCTTGGTGTAGCAATTTTAGTGGCCAGTAGTATATCAACAGCCGTAGCTAATACCCGCACCGAGAGCCGAGTGCTGCCGGTGTTGCCCGACCGCAGCCGGAGTCACTCGAACGTTTTAGTAGCTGCTCTGTGAAACAGCCATGTTTGATTCGCACAGCGCCTCCCTGTGCCAGTCTGCTCCACACCGCCCTACTTGCAGCGTCATGCACACTGAGCAGCGCTGGTCTGTTTGCTAGTGCCGCGGCACTACACTGTAACTGCAGCCTAAGAGCGATGTGTACTGGAATGCCTGTTTCACGTGGCAAAAGTTGGTTAGTTATTTGAAGTTCGCACGGATGCCATTTCAAAATTGTTCGCAGCACTTTTCGAACGAAGAACCATGGAATGTTCAGCTATCGTCACACACCTCATATACTGCTTGAAGATAGCACAATGCGTCCAGCGTTCTCAGCTATGCCAACAGTAACTTCCTCAACTATATCTGGAGGAACTGACAGTCAGCCTCTCCCAGGAGCAAACCAAATCATTGGCCCACCGTTCCAAACTGTGTAACCACCAAGATAACCAGATTTGAACCCTCTCAAGTGGAAATTAATATGTGTTTCTCTCAGTGGTTTATTTATTGTTTCTCTTCCGCTTGTCCTTAAAAATGTTTCGTCGAAATATCATTATCTTATGATTATTGGGTTTTGAGCACCTGGGACTACTTAAAACATTGCATCCCATCATAAGCTGTTACAAATTCAGCTTTTCTAACCATTTATTTTCTAAATCTACAATTACAATTTTAAAATGAAATTACTTCTCTAAAGTCATAAATGTTTACTTCTAAAGTGTAACAGTTTATACATACTAACACAGGTATAACAAAATTTCAGTACATAAATTGCATTTGAAATCATCTGGATTTTATTTTGTCAAATGGTTCAACTATGGTGCATGGTTAACACATTTACTTTTCTTTCAGCTTTTCCTGGCTCATAGACGATGTGTCATAGGTCACTATTAGCTTTCATTTGGAAAAACTTCTTTCACAAGTAGCATCTGACAAAGTGGGTCTTAAAAAAACGTTTAGTGCTGCAAAGATATTAATTAAACTGTTCCGTTATTCACTAATAATGCTAAAGTTCTCCATGGAAATTTGTTATCTTATGGATTAACTTCTTTAAATAAAGAAATGTAGCATCTAACTCACAGGAGAATACAACTCGACGCCATTTTCTAACTACATATAAAAGCAATCCTAAGAAAATGACCTTCTGGTAAAATCTGTTTAAAAAAAGTACATATTTATTCTGTAGTTCGCACATCCCTCTCTTAACAAGTTCATTTTTCATGGTCTTTGTTAGATTTTCTAGCCATTAGCTAATACTGTGAAAACTTCCAAGTCAATGTGGTATGAGACCGTGATTTTCTGCGCAGATGTTGAGTCATATTCAAGCAAAGATGTCTCTGACGTCACTGTAGAGGGTGAATAGCTTATGGAATTTACATGAACATATAAATTCTCGCTTACCTACCGAGCTGGTGCTATCACCAGTTTTCACAATGAATGTGTCAAGACTTCTAGCTAGTTTAGCATACTGTTCCTGTTCTATTTTTCGTCTTTTCGTGCACTGGGCACCATATTCCTGTCTTGGAGACACTATTGGTGAGAAAAATTCTTAAAATTATGAAATAATTGTAAAAATTCATACAAACAACTAAACGGTCCAGGTAGTATACCAATTTGTTTCCTTTCAAAGTATGCCGATACGTAGTTCCATACCTATCAGACATATACAACCGGTCACTCGGCGGAAGATCCGTAGGCAAAAACTGGAAGGTTCTAGAGGTCGTAGCAATAATCAAGAAATAAAATAGGAGTAATCCGATGAATTACAGACCCATATCAGTGTCGTCGATTTGCAGAAGGATTTTGGAACATATACTGCGTTCGAACAGTACGAATTACAGCGGAGGAAACGATCGATTGATACACAGTCAGCAGTGACTCAAAAAATGTCGTTCTTGTGAAACACAAGTAGCTTGTTATTCGCACGAATTACTGACTGCTATCGACAGAGGATCTCAGAACAATTCCATATTTGTAGATTTCCAGGAGGTTTTCGACACGGTTCCTCACAAGCTGCTTCTAATCAAATTGCATGGCTATGGAGTATCGTTTCAGTTGTGCAACTAGATTTGTCCTGTCAGGAAGGTCACAATACGTAGTAACCGACGGAAAATCATCGCGTGAAGCATAGGTGGTATCCGGCGTTCCTCAAGGAAGCGTTATAGGCACTCTGCTGTTTCTAATGTGTATAAACGAATAAACGATTTAGGTGCAATCTGAGCAGTCCTCGTAGATTGTTTACAGGTGTGGCTGTCAAAAATGGCAAAAAATGGCTCTGAGCACTATGGGACTTAACATCTATGGTCATCAGTCCCCTAGAACTTAGAACTACTTAAACCTAGCCTACCTAAGGACATCACACAACACCCAGTCATCACGAGGCAGAGAAAATCCCTGACCCCGCTGGGAATCGAACCCGGGAACCCGGGCGCGGGAAGCGAGAGTGTGGCTGTCATTTACTGTGTACTATAGTCATCAGGATATCGAAACTTATTTTCAAATTGGCTTATAATTAGACACGCTATCTGTACAGCATGAAAAAGTGGCCGTTGACTCTAAATAAGGAAAAGTGTGAGATCGTCCATATGAGTACTAAAAGAAATCCGTTAAATTTCGTTTTCATGATATATCACACAAATCTAAAAGTTTGGATCTGGAATGATCACATAATATTGTGAGCATGGCAAACCAGAGGCTGCGTTTTATTTACAGAACGTTAGATGCAACAGGTGAGACCGCCTACACTACACTTATCCTTCCTCTGCTAGAACACTGTTGTGCGGTATGGGATTTTTGCCAGATAGGATTGATGGAGGATGTTGTAAAGCCCAAAGAAGGGTAGTTCGTTTAGTATTATGACGAAACAGGGGGGACCATGTCATGGGTATGATAGGCGAGTTGGGGTGTCAAAACAAGGGAGTCTTCCTTCGTTCTGGAGAGATCTTTTCACGAAATTTCGATCACCAGCTGTCTCCTCTGAATGTACAAATAAATTATTACTGTCAACCTACATAGGAAGAAATGATCATCATAATAAAACAAGAGAAATCAGAGTTCGTACGAAAAGATTTAAGTGTTCATTTCTCGTACGCACTATTAGAGTGTGGAACGATGGAGAAATAGTGTGAAAGTGTTTCGAAGAACCCTCTGCCAGGCACCTAAGTGTGAACTGCTGCGTAGCCATGTAAATGTAGATGTAATAAATAAACACAACTAATGGGAAGCAAATGTAGTGACTTTGTAGTCGACGTACAGGAATTACTGAAGGCAAGAAGGCAACCAAAGCTGCAATAGGTGGCACTGCAGAGTGGGTTGAGGGGCGGGGTTGGATTTTTACTGTTACATTACTACGTACAGTGTGTTACAAAAAGGAACGGCTAAACTTTCAGGAAACATTCCTCACACACAAATAAAGAAAAGATGTTATGTGTACATGTATCCGGAATCGCTTAATTTCCATGTTAGAGCTCATTTCAGTTTCGTCAGTATGTACTGTACTTCCTCGATTCATCGCCAGTTGGCCCAATTGAAGGAAGGTAATGTTGAATTCGGTGCTTGTGTTGATATGCGACTCATTGCTCTACAGTACTAGCATCAAGCATATCAGTACGTAGCATCAACAGGTTAGTGTTCATCACGAACGTGGTTTTGCAGTCAGTGCAATGTTTACAAATGCGAAGTTGACAGATGCCCATTTGATGTATGGATTAGCACGGGGCAATAGCCGTGGCGCGGTACGTTTGTATCGAGAGAGATTTCCAGAACGAAGGTGTCCCGACAGGAAGACGTTCGAAGCAATTGATCGGCGTCTTAGGGAGCACGGAACATTCCAGCCTATGACTCGCGACTGGGGAAGATCTAGAACGACGAGGACACCTGCAATGGACGAGGCAATTCTTCGTGCAGTTGACGATAACCCTAACGTCAGCGTCAGAGAAGTTGCTGCTGTACAAGGTAACGTTGACCACGTCACTGTATGGAGAGTGCTACGGGAGAACCAGTTGTTTCGGTACCATGTACAGCGTGTGCAGGCACTATCAGCAGCTGATTGGCCTCCACGGGTACACTTCTGCGAATGGTTCATCCAACAATGTGTCAATCCTCATTTCAGTGCAAATGTTCTCTTTACGGATGAGGCTTCATTCCAACGTGATCAAATTGTAAATTTTCACAATCAACATGTATGGGCTGACGAGAATCCACACGCAGTTGTGCAATCACGTCATCAACACAGATTTTCTGTGAACGTTTGGGCAGGCATTGTTGGTGATGTCTTTATTTTGCCCCATGTTCTTCCACCTACGCTCAATGGAGCACGTAATCATGATTTCATACGGGATACTCTACCTGTGCTGCTAGAACATGTGCCTTTACAAGTACGACACAACATGGGGTTCATGCACGATGGAGCTCCTGCACATTTCAGTCGAAGTGTTCGTACGCCTCTCAACAACAGATTCGGTGACCGATGGGTTGGTAGAGGCGGACCAATTCCATGGTCTCCACGCTCTCCTGACCTCAACCCTCTTGACTTTCATTTATGGGGGCATTTGAAAGCTCTTGTCTACGCAACCCCGGTACCAAATGTAGAGACTCTTCGCGCTCGTATTGTGGGCGGCTGTGATACAATACGCCATTCTCCAGGACTGCATCAGCGCATCAGGGATTCCATGCGACGGAGGGTGGATGCATGAATCCTCGCTAACGGAGGACATTTTGAACATTACCTGTAACAAAGTGTTTGAAGTCACGCTGGTACGTTCTGTTTCTGTGTGTTTCCATTCCATGATTAATGTGATTTGAAGAGAAGTAATAAAATGAGCTCTAACATGGAAAGTAAGCATTTCCGGACACATGTCCCCATAACATATGTTCTTTCTTTGTGTGTGAGGAATGTTTCCTGAAAGTTTGGCCGTACCTTTTTGTAACAGCCTGGATAATGGTTTGGGAAGTTGCGTGTAAATATGGTTTTTAAATGAATTCATTGAAAACATTGCCAGTTTAAAAGAAGGGTAGATACTAAAATATGTAAAACGGAAGTTAGCTTACCTTAAAGAAATATTTAGAGGTGTAACTGTCTGCTCCTTCCTCGTTTTCTTTAGCGAGTAAGACTGATCTGCCGAAAGGTGTCCGTAGGTGACCTATCTATCTGTGACGATAAAGTCATCCCACAAATTCAGTGTCGGTCCATTAAGTTTAATCGTCATTAGAAACTATAGAGTTTTCACGAAGAAACGATTTCATTCGGCAGTATTTATGCTACGAACAACGCTCGAACCTCGTTCACACGTGGCAGCTGACAGGGGCACTGAACGGACTTGCCACATGAAATTTTCCAGAACAGGTCAACCAGTTAATGTTAGAGGGCCTGCCTTGTATTCTGTCCATTGTGACACAGCAACTCCACTGGTTTCTATAGGTCGGTATTACCGTACAGTCTATTTTTACCAGTAATTTTATTTTCTTCAGAAACTGAGAAACATTTCATCTCTTCCCTTGATGGAAACGTTCTTTCACATTCATTTATTAAACCTTACTTATTTGTCCTCTTATCCTGTCAAACCTCTAGTTTCACCTACAGGATGAAGTTACAGTCTGTAATTTTCTTTGCAAATATTCAAATAAAGATCATCCTTAACCCTCATTTCTTTGTGAGTTGGTGTTGCGGATTAATGTTATTTTCTATTCCATTGTAAGAAACACAGTTTTTTCTTTGTTGTAGTAATTAGAGGCAGAACGCATGATATCGGTAGTAATAAACCCAGCAGCAGAACAGAGATATTCGTACACAGTCTCGACACTTTTTATTTTACGAACTTCCAGCACACTGGAGTAGCCTGGGTCAGCAACTTCCGTTAATCAGTAGAACAAAAAACCAGTACAAGTTGCAATTTGGCGCGTACGTTTTTTCTTTCTCTAGGGTGGTACAAGCGCTACACATCTACACACTCAGAAGCCATTAGCGACTGCTAGTCAAACATCACTCACACGTCATCTTAATGGACAGCCAGCGATGTACTTTGCTGTCACTGAGTTCCAACAAGTAACTGTACTGCACTAAAATTACTCATTGTTTCTGTTGTCTTATCTACACTCATGCTCATAAATTAAGGATAATGCTGATACATGGTGAAACAACGCTCTGGTGGGCGGTTTGCGGGTTTAAATCACCTCAGTATATGACCATGCGGTGCATTTTACCTGCGGTCGTCCCACGGTGGCGCTGGCAGCTGTCCACATACGCAGAGGTGTGTTGTTGCATGTCCGAGTACGGTGCAGCGAGTAAGTGTCCAGACGTTTCCAGACGTGCTAATGATGACTGTGTGTTGAAAATGGCTCAAAGAACTCATATAGATGATGTTATGAGGGGTAGAATACTTGGGCGACTGGAGGCTGGTCAAATACAGCAGGTCGTAGCACGGGCCCTCCGTGTGCCACAAAGTGTGATCTCAAGATTATGGCAACGATTCCAGCAGACAGGAAACGTGTCCAGGCACTACAGTACGGGACGTCCACAGTGTACAACACCACAAGAAGACCGTATCCCACCATCAGTGCCCACAGACGGCCACGGGGTACTGCAGGTAGCCTTGCTCGGGACCTTACCGAAGCCACTGGAACAGTTGTCTCCAGACACACAGTCTACATACGACTGAGCATACATGGATTATTCGATCAGAGACCTGCAAGATGCATTCCACTGACTCCAGGTCACAGGAGAGCCCGTAAGGCCTGGTGTCAAGAACACAGTACATGGTCATTGGAACAGTGGTCCCAGGTTATGTTCACGGACGAGTCCAGGTGTAGTCTGAACAGTGATTCTCGCCGGGTTTTCATTTGGCGTGAACCAGGAACCAGATACCAACCCCTTAATGTCCTTGAAAGGGACCTGTATGGAGGTCGTGGTTTGATGGTGTCGGGTGGGACGGGTGTATCTGGAAGTCATTTGCTCCCCGCCTTTTCAGGGTGCAGTGGATCCCACCTTCCTGCTGATGGATGATAACGCACGGCCCCACTGTGGAACAGTACCTTGAAACAGAAGATATCAGGCCAATGGAGTGGCCTGCCTGTTTTCCAGACCTAAACCCATCGAGCTCGTCTGGGATGCTCTCGGCCGACGAATCGCTACACGTCTTCAAACCCCTAAGACACTTCAGGAGTTCCGACAGGCGATGGTGCAAGAATAGGAGGCTATACCCCAGCAGCTGCTCGACCACCTGATCCAGAATATGCCAACCCGTTGTGCGGCCTGTGTACGTGTGCATGGTGATCATATCCCATGTACATGTCGGGGTGCATGCGCAGGAAATAGTGGCGTTTTGTAGCACACGTGTTTCGGCAGGGTTTTTTCAACTTATCACCAGTACCGTGGACTTACAGATCTGTGCCGTCTGTGTTCCCTACGTGCCTACGCTATTAGCGCCAGTTTTGTGTAATGCCTCGTCATGTGGCACCACATTCTGCAATTATCCTTAATTTATGAGTATGGGTGTATGTGTGTTCCCATATCTAAGTAATTTGATATTTGTAGCTGTATAAGTTCTGGATGGCCACAGAAACTCCACTCTCATTTTGGGGCCACATAAACTGATCGTGACACCTGGACAGTTGCAGACAATTTTTCCTTCCGACTTTTTAAATATACTTTTTAAAATAGTTTTCATGGATGGCGTCAATATTCTTTTTCTTATTCTTCTTTGCTATACCATCTCTTGACCAAGGAGAACCACTACTTGTAGTCCTAATTGTTTTACACATTTGCTGAGAATGTTTAACGCAAGCACTGCACAACATCAATAGTCGGTCTTTTTCATTAGTAATGTTAAAGATTAACCACGATCGACTTTTCAGCCTGGATGCTGAAAACTTGTTTCCTCTTTTATGATGTAAGTTCACCTTCATCGTGGCTTAAAACCTTATCTTTAACTCATCATCTATCATTTTCCGCGATCACTTATTTTTTTCTGCCCATCTTGACCTACCGAATGTTCTCATATCACCGAATCTGCTGACGGATGCTAGTATTATTATTACCACTATCACTTTTAAGGAACTGGTTAATTAATCCAGATTTTTGTACGTTTCATTGCGTCCGGTTTCAGTGATCACTCCTCTGTTTCAATAGATGGACTGACAACGAACATTTACCATTTCTACTGCTGCTCAATGCGAAGTTGCCAAGCGTTTAATCTCAAACACCGTTCTGTACAGCATTACCAGAGAGAATTCGGTATTTCCAATCGATTGGTGCAGAAAGTTCAAAAAATTAATTGATATTCGTAGTTCAATGTATTATAAATCAAATAGTTGCCTAATGAAAAATAAGTCTTGAATTCGAAATATTTTATTAGTTATGTTTTGCTGTTTTTCTTTTTATGATTAATCTTCCACCCCTTTCCCCCTGAATATTTTAATGGGAAAAATCACTGGTTGCGGGAGGAAATCCTAACCCCCTTCCGGATTTCGCACGCTGGATGGCGGTACGCATCGGCAATCACTGTCATGAGGAATCCTGAGTGGGGTAGTCACGTTACACAGCGTATATCTTTGCGTTATTCTATTTCTGGTCTACATTAAAATACAAAAAAAGGTCTCCTAACAAACATTTCAATGGACAAATACCAATAAATGTTGTCCACTATTTGCACAAACTAATACCTTACGAACAAGAAGCTTGGTTGGTGTAACTCAGATATCCCTCTCAGGTATGCAAGAGTTATGACCTACTTCAGTAGCTAGTGTAATGAATATCAAACAAGCCGTCAGCTGTAAGTTCATCTCTAATTTATCTTATGAGCTACTGGTTCCGCCGATATAATATGCCATCATCAGGATCTAAACAACAAATTTACAGCAATATTAAAAACATGAATTAAATAAAATAGGGATACTGTCTGCAGTTACATGAAATCATATTTGACATTAATCAGTAATATTTGAGTAGGTCTGCAATATTAACATATGGAGCCACCATATACAGAGGTTCCAAAATACGTGTTATGAACTCAACCATAGTACAAATTCAAGATATAGTCTCTCAAGTTATTAGTCACACCAGTAACATAGAACGATTGCCACTTTTGTCACGATTGTTTATTTACTTGATGTGAGTACAGTTTACTATACACTACTATGGACGCCGATTTGATTCAGGTTTTTGTTATTTCTGTTGCCTAGAATACGACTAGATTTTTGTAAATACTAATGGCCATACAAGTAGGTTTCACTATATTGTAATTGACAGTGGTGTCATCTGCTGACTTCCTTTTTATACGTACAATTTCGCTCATTATGTTCCATTACATGACAGAAAACCACTATGTGGATCTCACTCTTGATATACACATGTTTTTGGCGCGCAGTGCATTTCTTTTTTCCATTTTTTGATACAGATTTTGCTCTTTTTTACTGTAGTAATGCACCCACTTCGATACTTTTACTTCTTCTCGATACAGATGTAGGTAAGTCTTCTTTTTTTAATATCTAGAAGAGAGAAACTAGAAGTTCATACTTACTATCATATGACTACTAGTTTTTAGTCCTGGACAGGCCTCTTCTACGACTTGAACACCATTGCTGTTTTGACCTAAATAGTGACCGGTAGTTTATTATTTTATTTAGTGTATATCAATTTAAACCATCATAACCTCTTGTTGTTTCCATGACGTTTGACTAATTATTCCTGATTATATGATTGTTAGCTACCACATTACGTTTGGGTATCTGTTTCATGTGGCCTCAGTTGCAAAATTCAGGGCGTTCATAGCACTGCAGAGGTGGCTATGTTTATTAGTATCTGAATAATTTGCTAGTTTATCACGTATGAGGTCTATGATCGGGCATTGTTGTGTGCTCTGAGTGGGCCAGTTTTAGTGTTTCAATGTAGGAGTTATAGTCTTAATTGGCCAGTTGCTTACTTGATTTTGGAATGCGTGTGTGCATTAATGGTTTGATGCAAAGCCTTTCTTCAAATGTAAGGTAGTTGGCACTTTAAATCTGTGTCCTTACTTGTACAGCATAAAAACACTATGTTAATCATCATTCTTATTAAAAGCCCTCTATTTACTTTTGTGTGTAACATACCTTATACCTGTTGCCTCCTATGAACTTGACAGCACATCGCTATGAGGATTATCACTAATAATAATAAACACAGTTTAGGCACATATAATAGTTCGTTTCATTCTTTCCAATCTCTGACACAATTTCTACTCTGTTTTTTGATAACGAATAACTAACTTGAACTGCATACTTTAAGTCTTATGACGTCCCCAACTGTGAAGTTATATCTAGGATAGGGAGTACTGGATTTACTTATAGTGTTACTTTTATGTTACTCTTTTTATTGTCTTCTAACCTTTTGGTGACATAATTAGAATACTCACTTTATTAATTGTTTAACCACATTTTGAGGCTTCTCATTTTTTCTATTGGCACAATACACATAGCTTATGGAACCTTCATATATGATGACTTTGTGTTGCAAACCTACTCCCATACACAGCCGGGAAAAAAGTTGGTTCACACTCGTACAGGTTTCCAGTCCACTCAAGATTTAATGTTGCATCAATGCAAATGGAGTACATCAAATGATTACATTTACAGATCAGTAGCACAATCCGTTTTCAAGTGTGAGGTTTCAGTCAATATTAGTACGTGGTGTAGCCTCCAAGGGCGGCAAAACAGCCACTGACTCACTGGGCTCCAGTCGATCGTACAGATGCCGAATACTGCCTTGGGATACATTATTCCACACTTACTCGACCGGTTCATGTAGTTTTGTAAGAGTTGCTGGCTGACAAGTAGCACAAGTCACTTATCATCCCATCATACCCTGCATATGCTCGCCTGGAGACCTGTTTGGGGAACGTGGTGGCCAGGGAAATTCGGGCTGTCTTCGATGCAGTTGGTTGAGAGACTGAGCAACGATTGCAACCTGGTATGTGCTTACAAATATTTCCACGAAGTTTTATTGCCCAACGTTGGGGACCCTCTCAAACAGCGAAAGTTGAATTGTAACCATCCTGCATTATTTAGCTGTGCGTGGATTGTATCTAGAGGCTACGTTTTTCTGATGTATTTTCAGTAACGATGAAAGTTGCTAGGAAGAACCATTATTTCCGAGGAAAATCAACAATGTAGTCGCGAAGCAAGCGACAGCACTTGCTTTGCGCATGCTCCGAGAGTGAAAGTGAGGCACTCCAACAAATCGGAGGTATCACGAACCGCCTTTTAGAGAGCAGGAACAACCCTCACTTCAGCTACCAAACATGTAAAACGATAATTGTTGAAAAACATTAACATAGGACATCAATTATGACGTGGGCTTCATGCAAGCCCTGAAATATCGTATTTTATTTTATGATAAAAATGTTTCCCACCCCCCTAAAAACTTTTGCATCCAGAGTATACGGCCAACCGCCTTTCCCGTCCCCCTCTCTCTCACGGTACCCCAACGCCCACCATTAATTTTTCCTTTTTTCGTGGAGGCCCTCTCAAGTAACGAAAGTTTAATTATAATGAGGGCTTAAGTTCGGCCGGAACGCGCCGGAACGGCGTTCCGGCACCTTCCAGAGAAGTTTTTATGAAATCACTGGAACAATTCGGCAAACCCTAGGACGCCTAAGGAGGGGGTTCGTTGAACTCACAATTTTTTTATGTCCTCTGCTTTTGCCCAAGTAACTTTCATACTACATATTACCTTTGAGTTATTGTTTGTTGGCTACACTCCTGGAAATGGAAAAAAGAACACATTGACACCGGTGTGTCAGACCCACCATACTTGCTCCGGACACTGCGAGAGGGCTGTACAAGCAATGATCACACGCACGGCACAGCGGACACACCAGGAACCGCGGTGTTGGCCGTCGAATGGCGCTAGCTGCGCAGCTTTTGTGCACCGCCGCCGTCAGTGTCAGCTAGTTTGCCGTGGCATACGGAGCTCCATCGCAGTCTTTAACACTGGTAGCATGCCGCGACAGCGTGGACGTGAACCGTATGTGCAGTTGACGGACTTTGAGCGAGGGCGTATAGTGGGCATGCGGGAGGCCGGGTGGAAGTACCGCCGAATTGCTCAACACGTGGGGCGTGAGGTCTCCACAGTCATCGATGTTGTCGCCAGTGGTCGGAGGAAGGTGCACGTGCCCGTCGACCTGGGACCGGACCGCAGCGACGCACGGATGCACGCCAAGACCGTAGGATCCTACGCAGTGCCGTAGGGGACCGCACCGCCACTTCCCAGCAAATTAGGGACACTGTTGCTCCTGGGGTATCGGCGAGGACCATTCGCAACCGTCTCCATGAAGCTGGGCTACGGTCCCGCACACCGTTAGGCCGTCTTCCGCTCACGCCCCAACATCGTGCAGCCCGCCTCCAGTGGTGTCGCGACAGGCGTGAATGGAGGGACGAATGGAGACGTGTCGTCTTCAGCGATGAGAGTCGCTTCTGCCTTGGTGCCAATGATGGTCGTATGCGTGTTTGGCGCCGTGCAGGTGAGCGCCACAATCAGGACTGCGTACGACCGAGGCACGCAGGGCCAACACCCGGCATCATGGTGTGGGGAGCGATCTCCTACACTGGCCGTACACCACTGGTGATCGTCGAGGGGACACTGAATAGTGCACGGTACATCCAAACCGTCATCGAACCCATCGTTCTACCATTCCTAGACCGGCAAGGGAACTTGCTGTTCCAACAGGACAATGCACGTCCGCATGTATCCCGTGCCACCCAACGTGCTCTAGAAGGTGTAAGTCAACTACCCTGGCCAGCAAGATCTCCGGATCTGTCCCCCATTGAGCATGTTTGGGACTGGATGAAGCGTCGTCTCACGCGGTCTGCACGTCCGGCACGAACGCTGGTCCAACTGAGGCGCCAGGTGGAAATGGCATGGCAAGCCGTTCCACAGGACTACATCCAGCATCTCTACGATCGTCTCCATGGGAGAATAGCAGCCTGCATTGCTGCGAAAGGTGGATATACACTGTACTAGTGCCGACATTGTGCATGCTCTGTTGCCTGTGTCTATGTGCCTGTGGTTCTGTCAGTGTGATCATGTGGTGTATCTGACCCCAGGAATGTGTCAATAAAGTTTCCCCTTCCTGGGACAATGAATTCATGGTGTTCTTATTTCAATTTCCAGGAGTGTATTTTATGAAACGTTAGTGTCAATATATTTTATAGAAAATTCCTGCTTTGAAAGAAAAAAATAAATAAACTTATTATGGGTCCAGCAACCCCCCCCCCCCCTTAGGTTTCCATGCTATAGAAAATTTCCCTTAGTAGGATTTCGTATTTCTCATCTCTGCAACAATGCAAGTTAGTTTCTTGTTCGTTGGTATTCTTGATATTCACAACAATCGGTTTACTTTCAGAGCAAGTGATTGTTGCTGTCAGTCAGTCATCTTGTAAACTTGCAGTGAGTTAGTGCAGTTCCCAACAGGTAGGCCTCCAGTAACTTTGGTGTCCTACAAAGCAAAAACGAAACCAAGTAAAAACTTACTGATATTGTCAACAATGCACCAAGATAAAGGCACTGTTGGAGGAGAGAAGAATAAAACTGAGATATATGCGTATTATAATTCCACTAAAGGTGTAATTGATACCATTGATCAAATGGCGCGTATGTACACCTGCAAGAGGGGAACAAAGAGATGGCCTCTACCTGTATTTTACTGTCTCATCGGCATTTGTACTATCAGTGCAACCACCATATTCATCCAGAAAGATGGAATGAAAAGAAACACAACAAACGGAAACTTTATCTTCTGCAAACTGGGATGGAAGTAGTGAAATTGCAGGTAGAAGAAAGAAGTGCCAATGCAAGAGGGTTATCTAACCAAATTGTTTAATCAATGGAGACTATTCTGCAAAAGAAAATCAAAGAAGTGACAATAGAAGCACGTCAGCCTCCTGCAGGGGAAGGTCTGTGCCATACTTGTGTAAGAAAAGCTAAAACAAAGAAGCAAAGTACAACAATCTAAGTAATCAAAAACAGTATTGTGGACAGTGTCATAAACATGTGTGTAACACACATTCAGAAGAAATTGTGAAGTTTGTCTCTTGCCTTGAAGTTGAGGACTCAGAGTATTCTATTGTATGTGAACACATCTGTATTTTGTATTGTAATATGTCAATTTTTTATTCACTCAATCCAATATTATAGCAATTAACAACATTTATAAACCGAAGCCTTACTTAAAATACATAAACCATTTTAAAAGTTGTAATTTTTCGTCAGTACACTTATTTAATACCTGTGGGCTCGCCGAACACCCCCCCGTTAGGCATCCAAATTAGAAAAAAAAGGCTTGGGCGTCCTAGGGTTAAAATACTACACGCGTATTAAATCGCAACGTAACTATAATTTTCTTTTGTTCCAGCACCAGAGAATGTGACACTGGTCGAAGAGTTATACTAACGTTCGTGTCAGATTTTTTGCGTATTTGAACTAATAAATATGAACTTACATCAATACAACTGTAATACAAATCAATGGGTGGAGGGTAACTTAACGAAATATCTAGTACGGTGTTCCATGTTACTTCGAGTTTTTGTTTTCCTAATTTTTCGGCAATCGGAATTGTACCTGACCTCGATGGGTTGGGGATATCTTCATTGCCATTCAAAGCCAAATGGTTTATTAATTAATACAGGACCATAGGCTGCCATAGAAATTTTCCCACAGGTCAAGACCCTAACATTGTCATTTTTGATATAATTAAATTAGTTGATCAGTTTCGAGATGTGTCATGCTACAGGAACTAAATTTTGTATGTGACACAAAAAATGTATTATATTCCAGAGAATTGATGGTTATACATACACTCAGTATTTAATTTGTTACTGATAGTTTACTTCGATAATTAAAAGGCAAGCAGGACTCATTTTTGCCATCGCAGTAAACATTTTCGTATTCTTAAAACGTAAACATTTCTGCATTATTAAAATGATTAGGGATGTGACATATTTATTGATACTGAATGTCAGAAATATGAAGTAGGAAATAGTCAGATGTGAGAATACTGTGAGTTATAAACAAAAATAATCAGTCATACGAACCTTTGAGTAGTCTTCCCCGAAACTGATAATGCAGAAAACAACTTTCAGTGCATCGTATGGCAAGAGATGGCATTCGATGAAATCAGTGCTCCAGAAAGCGCTGCGTTTAGCTATTGTTGATTACGTTAAGAAGACTGTGACGGGGAATTTGATTCCAGAATATTTTGGAAACGCCTCGTAGGCCGTTGCCGACTTGACAATACTCTGATGAATGCAACCAAGAATTCGGCTTTAAGAAGATTATGAGAATCCTGTGATGAATAAAAACTCTGTACTCCAGTTTCTGGAGGGGTCAAGTGTTCCTTCTTGACACCCCCCCCCCCCTGCAGCCGCCAATGATCGTCATAGCTTCCCGTGAACGTCTACATCTACGTCAATAACCCGGAAGCAACCTTACGGTGTGTGACGGAGGCAATGTAGTTGTTCTTACCCAAAGCTGCACTGATTTCCTTTGTCATTAGCCACTTTAATGTGACGTGAACCTATACTATTACCGCTTCTTTCGTGCTAGCGGTCTCTAAGTCCGCACCTGGGACTTCGCGTTATGGAATCAGTAGCCAGGTCTTTATTTGCTGTTCATGTTATGGACCCTAACTTTGAGGATACTGTTTTAAAACGGATTAGACAGTGTCAACGAAGCTGAGAATGAATATAATTCAGAACAGGAACAGTGTGAAAGTGAAGACGAATTTGTTTTACCACCTGTGAAATGCCTGAATGAAGACAGAAATATACAGACTGAATCCTTAGCTAATGGTTCTGCTAGAAATGTATTTAGTTGAAACAAATATCACTTGTTGAAGCCTCTTCCAACGATGGACAATGGCATTATTTTTCCACCTATGGGACATAAATTGGGTGAAAGCGTTTGTCCTTCACAATTCCTGCAAAGACCATATTCAGGTGAGCAGCTTCACTTTTTTGAACAAGGTTGCAAACTCGTTGGTGACACCACAGATAAAAAGCGAGTCAACAACTATCACATATACGGTGGATTTAGTGTATCCGTTCACCGTGTTTTTGTTGTAGCAGAACCAAGACTGTAAGTTGTAGAACTATGGAAAAAACGCGAAACATGTTCCACCTGCGACCCAAAAAAGAAGAGCAGAACATTTTATATTTGTCGTTGTTGAAAGAAGCCAATCTAGTTTGATTTCTCTGCAAAAATTTCCAGCGAGTGCAGAGAAAACTTCTGAGAAGAAAACTAAAAACTTGAAAATTACTTGTGTAATTTTTATTTGTTGAATGTTTTACGGGAAATCTTTATGTTTTTATTGTTACATGTATAATAAACAACAAAAGTATATCAGGAAGTAAAATTAAGAGAGAAGAGTGTTTGAGTTTTCATAGCAATAACATTATCGTGTAATATTATGTTAATTTTATACATTTTTTTGTTTAAATGCGTTTTTTTCGTAAAATGTTACTTCAAAGTTTATTTGAATATATATCTGGTGTGGTATTAATGTAACCTTTTACATCAAAAACTAAATTGTTTCGATGATACTGCTAAATGCAATTTCTATAGCTCTTTAAACGTAGCGGTCTCTCAGACCGCACCTCAGACAGAGTATGAAAAAAAAAAAAAAAGACCTGGGAAGGTAAGGGTTAGTATTCTTTAAATACTCCTTGTTGACCTTAATGCGATGAAGTACGTCTGCAGGAATTTACTTTTTATCACACAAAATCACACATTTTGTGCGTTTTTTTAAATAGTACACATGAAGAGACTGTTAGTAAACTGAGCTTCAGACTCTGTAAAATTATAGTATCTTTGCAGCATGGTGTGGGTTCCTGTAGTCATGTCCTAGTTCATGAACCACGGGCAACGTATGAGTGGTCAAGTAAGTGGTCCCGATAGTCAGGATACCAGTTACTTTGGAATAATGCTGGGCATCTCGGACATATTCTGAGTCGTGGTCACCTTTGTGCTCATACGGCAAAGACTACCAAATCCACCGGTTAGTCCCTCAGCCGTTAGGGGTAAAACCCAATGGGACTCGGGGCAAGTAAGGCTAGCAACCTGCTTCCCTGGTACTTTAAATATG
The DNA here is from genome assembly GCF_023898315.1 of Schistocerca nitens. Classification (NCBI taxonomy): domain Eukaryota; kingdom Metazoa; phylum Arthropoda; class Insecta; order Orthoptera; family Acrididae; genus Schistocerca; species Schistocerca nitens. The sequence goes on along the minus strand of NC_064621.1, from coordinate 229,259,555 downwards.
ATGCTGGCAACAATCAGAGCAAAATGCCTCAGGCCTTTGGAGGTGACAGAGTCCCACCTCTAACTGACAAACCAGGGACTCCTAAGATACGACTTGGCAAACAAATGGTATTGAGATGGGGAGCTATTAATATCAATGGGGGCTACTCTGGGAAGAAGGTAGAGCTGGCAGAGGCTGCAAGTAAGATGGGGCTGGACGTTTTAGCTGTTAGTGAGATTCGGGTAAGGGGTGAGAAAGAAGAGGAAGTGGGAGAATACAAGGTCTACCTGTCAGGAGTTAAAGCAGGAATAGCACAATGGGGTGTAGGGCTTTACATCAGGAAAGAAATGGAACCCAGCGTAGTTGCAATAAGGTATGTAAACGAACGACTGATGTGGATAGATTTGACAGTGTCTAGCAAGAAAATTAGGATTGTGTCAGTATATTCGCATTGTGAAGGGACAGATCAAGACAAGATGGATAGTTTTTATGAGGCACTCAGTGATGTAGCTGTTAAAGTAAAGGACAAAGACAATGTTCTGCTCATGGGTGATTTTAACGCCAGGATTGGAAATCGAACAGAAGGGTATGAAAAGGTTATGGGTAAATTTGGAGAGGATATGGAGGCCAACAGGAACGGGAAACAACTCTTGGATTTCTGTGCCAGTATGAGCTTAGTAATCACAAACTCCTTTTTTAAACATAAGAACATTCACCGGTATACTTGGGAAGGCAGGGGAACCAGATCTGTCGTTGACTATATAATAACAGATCAGGAATTCAGGAAGGCTGCGAGGGACACACGTGTATTCAGGGGATTCTTTGATGACAATGATCATTATTTAATCTGCAGTGAAATTGGGATTGTGAGGCCGAAAGTGCAGGAGGTCAGGTCCATATGTAGGAGGATAAGAGTGGAGAAACTTGAGGATAAGGAAATCAGGCACAAGTACATAACAGCGATCTCAGAAAGGTACCAGTTAGTTGAATGTAGTCAATTACAGTCATTGGAAAAGGAATGGACAAGGTACAGGGACGCAGTACTAGAAGTGGCTAAAGAATGTCTTGGAACAGTAGTGTGTAAAAGTAGGATGAAGCAAACAGCTTGGTGGAATGACACAGTCAAGGCAGCCTGTAAAAGGAAAAAGAAGGAGTATCAAAAATGGCTACATACTAGAACTCAGGTAGACAGAGAAAGTTATGTTGAAGAAAGAAACAAAGTCAAACAGATAATTGCAGCATCCAAGAAAAAATCTTGGGAAGACATTGGAAACAGGTTGGAGACTATGGGTCAAGCTGCTGGAAAACCATTCTGAAGTGCAATTAGCAGTCTTCGAAAGGGAGGTAAGAAGGAAATGACAAGTATTTTGGACAGGTCAGGAAAACTGCTGGTGAATCCTGTGGATGCCTTGGGCAGATGGAGGGAATATTTTGAAGAGTTGCTCAATGTAGGTGAAAATACGATCAGTAATGTTTCAGATTTCGAGGTAGAATGGGATAGGAATGATGATGGAAATAGGATCACATTTGAGGAAGTGGAGAAAATGGTCAATAGATTGCAGTGCAATAAAGCAGCTGGGGTGGATGAAATTAAGTCGGAACTCATCAAATACAGTGGAATGTCAGGTCTTAAATGGCTACACAGGATAATTGAATTGGCCTGGGAGTCGGGACAGGTTCCATCAGACTGGATAAAAGCAGTAATCACACCAATCTTTAAACATGGAGACAGAAAAGGTTGTAACAACTACAGAGGTATCTCTTTAATCAGCGGTGTGGGTAAAATCTTCTCAGGCATTGTTGAAAGGAAAGTGCGAGTATTAGTTGAGGACCAAATGGATGGAAATCAGTGTGGGTTTAGACCTCTTAGAGGTTGTCAGGACCAGATCTTTAGCTTATGGCAAAAATGGAGAAGTGTTATGAGTGGAACAGGGAATTGTATCTATGCTTTATAGATCTAGAAAAGGCATATGACCGGCTTCCTAGGAGGAAGTTATTGTCTGTTCTACGAGATTATGGAATAGGAGGCAAACTTTTGCAAGCAATTAAAGGTCTTTACATGGATAGTCAGGCAGCAGTTAGAGTTGACGGTAAATTGAGTTCATGGTTCAGAGTAGTTTCAGGGGTAAGACAAGGCTGCAACCTGTCTCCACTGTTGTTCATATTAATTATGGATCATATGTTGAAAACAATAGACTGACTGGGTGAGATTAAGATACATGAACACAAAATAAGCAGTCTTGCATATGCGGATGATTTAGTTGTGATGGTAGATTCGATTGAAAGTTTGCAAAGTAATATTTCAGAGCTACATCAGAAATATAAGGACTATGGTATGAAGATTAGCAGCTCCAAAACGAAAGTAATGTCAGTGGGAAAGAAATATAAACGAATTGAGTGCCAAATAGGAGGAACAAAGTTAGAACAGGTGGACGGTTTCAAGTACTTAGGATGCATATTCTCACAGGATGGCAACATAGTGAAAGAACTGGAAGCGAGGTGTAGCAAAGCTAATGCAGTGAGCGCTCAGCTACGATCTACTCTCTTCTGCAAGAAGGAAGTCAGTACCAAGACTAAGTTATCTGTGCACCGTTCAATCTTTCGACCAACTCTGTTGTATGGGAGCGAAAGTTGGGTGGATTCAGGTTACCTTATCAACAAGGTTGAGGTTGCGGATATGAAAGTAGCTAGGATGATTGCAGGTACTAGTAGATGGGAACAGTGGCAGGAGGGTGTCCACAATGAGGAAATCAAAGAAAAACTGGGAATGAACTCTGTAGATGTAGCAGTCAGGGCGAACAGGCTTATATGGTGGGGTCATGTTACACGCATGGGAGAAGCAAGGTTACCCAAGAGACTCATGGGTTCAGCAGTAGAGGGCAGGAGGAGTCGTGGCAGACCAAGGAGAAGGTACCTGGATTCGGTTAAGAATGATTTTGAAGTAATAAGTTTAACATCAGAAGAGGCACCAATGTTAGCACTGAATAGGGGATCATGGAGGAAGTTTATAAGGGGGGCTATGCTCCAGACTGAACGCTGAAAGGCATAATAAGTCTTAAATGATGATGATGATGATGATGATGATGATGATGATGCAGCAAGTAAATTTTCACAAAAAACTAAATTCTAGGCTTTAAACTTGCACATAAAATTGCTGTCGATAGATACAAAACATAACCCTATAAAAGTGAAATTCAATGCTGCTATCTACAGTTTTATCACCACAGAGAATACATTTCATTTTAGTAACACTGAATGTTTTATTGGGGAAACAGAGGACCCCATCGCAATACCTCTGAATCATCCTCCGCTAGCAGAACTGTGATCACTGTCTATTGTACAACCGTCGTCTTTTATGGCTCTTTCTTGATCTCCATCGTGGAAGTTTTCCTCCATCCATTGACAAACAGTTTCATCAAACTTAGGATCGTTAACCCTAACACGTTTATGCGAGCACATTTTGTGCTATACTGTAGAAAACAGGTACATAGTTCGTGAGGCACGGTCTAGGACATCACAACATATGTCCCTAAAATGTGTTCACACCAAACAATGAAGGTGATAATGCAACTCGCAAGAAATCATGGCAGGGTTGGCTGCTTAAGGAAGGTGATTGAGTTATAAAAACATTCCGCCGGAATTGACCTTGGGTTTCAAAATTTTCACACACTCTGAGAGATTACACCTTTTGAGTTACGGCCTAGACGCTGAGTGAGTTCTCTAATGAATAAATATCGTGTTCGCAGATGCCAGGAAGGGGTAAGAGTCACTATAGTACTTTCGGTTTACAACTTAAGCATAGAAATGGGTGTTATGTAGTTATTCCTTGAGTTTTAAACTATGCAAATGGTTTATCTGTTGCTAGATGTTGCTGTCCTATACATTTACTTACACTGTAACCGCACTTCTAAGATGATCCAAATATGAATGGAAGTTTATAAACAGACTTTTCATATATTGTTTAATATAGCGAACATCCTCAAATTTACCATTTCAGCAAGCACTCCAGCATATGACCACTTTTCAATGCTGTTTACGGTTAATGAAGATATCTTGTATTCCCCGGTTGCATTTTTACGTATGCTGTATATGAAGTAATTTGAAAGCCTTGTTGCACATCTGCAAAGGCCTGCTCTTTTTCCAGTAGCAATTTATAACCTTACTTTATGGTGATTGTTTCTCCCAGATACTTCAGTTTGAGCTTTCCGACTTTGATATCTTCCTTTTACAATTTTCTTTTTCCCAAAGCATAACACACTAATTACCCTAAAATGGGTAATATCTTTAATATGGAATCATTTACGTCTGTGATAGTTTTTTTTTTCTTTTTCTTAAGACCTTTGCAATACCATTACTCGTTGGTAAACAATCCCAACATGGCAGTAGTGTATTTGGCGGTACAGTGCAGAACGGTGACAGACAGAGAAAAATATGTTTCTCCAGTTTTAATATAGGGCGGCGCAAAAATATTGCATGAATTACAAACTAATACGATTAGGTACATTTTGGTCACAGATAAAATGTATTTGCATAGCACACCCTTTAACGTATCCAATTTAAGAACTGAAATTATTTCTTCAAGGTAAAATCGGAAAGCTGGCGTCCTTCTTTGTCCATACACATCGAAAGCCTTTCTTTAAGGTTCTGCATAACTTTTGTCAAAGTGTCCTGTGAAACAGCGGTAATTTCTTCACGTATTGCAGCTTTCTGATTGTTGAATGACCGAGATTTGTGGCAATAAACTTTGCATTTCAAATCACTCCATAAGAAGAAGTCTCAAACCGACTTATCTGGCGAGTGTGCAGGACAGTGGAGATCGCCAGATCATGTGATGACGTATGCTATGGACCCATTAGCTGTGTATCAATGGCTCCAGATTGTGGAAACCTCATCATTGCTATGTTGTTCCCCAAGGCCTGAAGCTATGGCCGCAAATAACTGAATAGCATGCAACATAATGTTCATAATTTACTGTTACACCAGCGCCGCCTTCGGAGACTTCGAACCACACAATCATTTTAGCACTGTCCTATGATTTATGATGCAGTTCTTTTGGTGGTCTGCTGCTCAACAGCGACTATTTTGCTTATTTACAAAACTATCCAAGTGAAAGTGAGTTTCATCGCTCATCATTAACAAAACGTCACCAGTAGCAAGAACATTAAGCATTCTCCCACGAAACAGTTTCCACCCGCCAAAATCACATTCGTGAAGCTTCCGTACGGTCATACGTTTATAAGGATGAAATTGTATCTCACAGTTCAGCATCCGCTGTAGGGATCATCGAGACATGTCCAGCTTGTAGCACACCGCCTAGTGGAGCAGCGAGGACTTTGAAGAACAGACGCTCTTAATTTTGTCGACATTTTCTGTGATTACTGCCGTATGGGGACGACTAGTCGACTTTTTCGTTCTTCATAACTGATCAATTTGTGCGAAACGAGTTAACCCAACAAAGTACTTTGTTGCAGTCTAGTATCAAATCATTACGCTCAGGATTGAACTGTGTACGAAAACTCACTGAATGATGGTAACAGACTAATTACTTTTGAAATAAAGTTTAGCAGTCAAAACACGATGCTGAATTGTCCAATGCACCGTTATTACTGAAAATAGACGCTCTAAACGACAAACAGCGCTCGGAGGTGATTGAGCACTCCCCTTCACGTCTACTATACAACTCAAATCTATGGGCTGATTTTGCGCCATTCTATATAACACTGCTGTGGAATACGTACATTGTTTTTTTTGGAGGTAAGTGTTAACAATTTCCACATAATTTACAAGTAAATAATTAAAAGAATAGGAAGATAGAACGTAGTTTATAATCTTTTCTTGGTCTTGATTTTCTGGGAAGTTTACACGTACACCAGCCAACTTTATTGTATCCTTATTGCCCTAGTGACAGATTTTAAAACACTATTAAGCACTATACAACAGTTGTTCTGTACGTTGGTCCATAGTTTGCAACGTGCAGGCGTGATTTTGCCAGAGTACAGGGGAGCATATACTTATTATTGGCATTTAATACATTTAGTCAGTCTTCCACAGGTTAAAACAGACCAAACATTCTGTGGTTATAAATCATAGCTTCCACTATGATAATAGCATGTTCCAGCCAAGGAAGACATAAGTGTTTTTCGTAGACGTATATCAGGACACTTTATAAAATCAGTAAGATTGTTATCAATATATTTATGCGCTCCTAGAATTCTTATTTGACATATATATATTCTAAATTGTAGTTCATCCACATTAAACAATATATTCCAGCTGCCAAATGTTATGCACAATCACATTTCTGTTTCCTTGGAAGTATTCATCCAGGAAGAATCGTGGGTTCATGTTAGGTAATCATGCATCTCCATTTTGTTAACAATCCCAGTAAAATCTTGCATTCTAGCGTTTTATCCAGATCCGTAGTGTAATAGTCATCTACTCAGAGCTGCTTCAATATCTCAAATAGCTTATCCATTAGTACAGCAATTATACTATCATCTAATTCCACTTGGTCTGGTGTAACCACAGCTATTTACACGTCTTTGAAATATTTTTCAGTGTTTTCTGGTTGATCGTTTCATGTGTGCCTCTTCCCAACCACAAGCAAGTATTCATACAGGACAGTACGAAGCAGTATCCAGATTATGTGATATGGTGCCCCAGGTTATGCAATGTGAGCATGGAGTGGCACATGATAAGCAGCACTCTACAGCCTTCTACACTTAGGTCGCATAACCGGAAACGACATCATGATAATATGATCGTGAGTGATGTCATCTCAGGTATTTGGAGCATACGAAGCTCTGATAGCTGAAACTTTTTTTGTGCTCCTAGACGGTTCAGAGGGTCAAAATGGATTCCTCCTAACAATTAAACATTCCTTACTTATCTAGGAAGGAGATGAGACCGTCTGACGAATGATTTGGATCGTGGTTATTGTTGGAGGACCTGGATAATATTGTTACTGGCATTGGTAACTTAAATTCCACTGAAAATGGCGTGCTCCTTAATGAATATCGTTATGTTCATTACAGAAACTGTCATGAGTTAACTGTGTGGTTAAACCTGCAAACTAATCTCTGTGGAACATGGCGTCAGAGGGAAAGCACAATTTCTTCTACATGGAAACTACATTTCCAAAGCAAGAGGCATAACGGAAATAATCGCCAAAGAAGCACTGGACATGATTTCGAGAAAGTCTAACTACCCAGTGGTGATATCATATAAAGTATACGATAAAGATGGCAGTGCTAATGCTAGAGCTGCCAAGGATATTTCAGCCGCTCTGTTTAGATGACTATCATTTTATGGACTTGGATATAATGCTGGAAAGCAATATTTGGATAGGATTTTTAACAAAATCGTAAGTGTGATTACCTAACATGAAACCAAGTCTTTCTCCTGCAAGAATACTTCCAATGAAAAAGCAATGTGTTTGTGAACAGTATGAGACAGCGGAAATAGTCTGTTTAATGTAAATGAGCTGCAACTGAAGAACAAAGCTGTATAAGAAATTTACATTTCAGGTACCAAGCCTATGAGTAAAAAAAGATTTCGATAACCATCTCACTGATTTTATAAAGTGTACTGATATGTGTCAGCAAGAAACTTGTATATTTTCCTTCGCTGAACAACATGGTATTACCAGCTTGGAAGCTATGGTTTATAACTGCAGAATGGGTTGTATGTTTGAACTTGTGGAAGACTAAGTAGATGTTGAACAGCAATAATAAGTACTAACAATGTGCTCCCTTGTACTCTGTGACAACCACATCTATGTGGTGCGAACAATGGGACAGCTTCCAGAACTGTTGATTTTTGTTTAACAGTGTTGTACAATTTTTGTGTGGAGAAAATAAGAATGAACAAAAGCAGACAGGTGTAGCAATCAAAACCAAGGAAAAAAATCATAAACAATGCTCTATCTCCCTACAGTTTTAATTATTTACCTGTAAACTACATGGAAATTGTTAACACATACCTCCAACAAAGTCATTACGCAGAAACGTTTTATTAAAGCTGAAGAAATATATGTTTCTCCATTCTGGTCAATGTTCTCCACAATACTGGCAAACACAGACACTGCAAATTGGTTTTGGTTACACACAAATAATTTTATTTCAAAGATCTTATGAAGAAGAAAAATATATGTCACATACTTAAATTATTCCCTATTAAAGAAATTACTAATTCTGGGCAATTACTGTGTTATGTATTCGAAAGAGAGAACTGGAAATGGAAAAGATCGAACCGAAAAAAGTCAACTGGAGTGTTAGGCGAAAGAAATCACCACAGTGGGTGAGTACAAACCATTATTGGAAAAAGAAAAAGCTATTGCAGATGTGCAAGGAGGGTGTACAAATTACTATAAATGCATTTTATGGAAAAATTTGGATGTGGCTAGCGAATACCAGATATCAGCATTTTCTGTAAATACCAATGGAAAATGGCCATAAATTAGAGTATTCGCAGAAAATGGTAGCTTTCAGGACATGAACTATATTCAAGGAAAAACCATATGTTCATGAACCTCCACTCCCATTTGGAGCTATCAAAAAATGTTGATAACATTGTACCTAAACGTCATTTACTGGACAGTGTGCATCGAGCAACAGAAAAGCCATTTTCAGAGTCTAAAACCAATGGAATTGCTATATTTAATAGCCAGTTATGTGCTGATGTTGTAAAATTACAGTACTGTAGAGAAATTCCACAAGAATGTGGAGGAGAGGAATTGACCACATAACCTAAGAAATTGTGGGATGGTTTAACAATAGTGTAATGCAGGAAATAAAGCACAAAATTAAAGTCTCCAAATTCTCTCTGCTAAAAGGATTGCAGGATGGAAGAGAGTTAACAGATAAGGAGATAAATAGATATTTTACAGGCAAAAAGTCAGATACATATTAGAGTTGAGGACATCCCTTCTTTCATTTATCAAATTATTTGTTGGAAAAATATTTAGTTTATTCAGAGGTAGATTTAAATTATAAGTTAAAAATTAAGGAGGTCACTATTAAATCCATACTGACCAAAAACAAAGAGGGGATTCGCTTTGTGTGTAATGTATGTGTAAAAATTAGTAAATATTTTCTACTGGAATATTCTCTTATTCTTTACCTTTCCTATGATCCTAAAAAGTGGTCCTATTTATGCTTAGCTACATGAGTCTGTTGAATGGTGGTCTCAAAAGTAGTTGAAAATAGAGCAGCCCTTATTTTTCACCTGTTCAAGGGTGTGTGTGTGTGTGTGTGTGTGTGTGTGTGTGTGTGTGTGTGTGTGTGTGTTCGCTTGTAAACCCTGTGACTGTATTTCCAAGAAATAGGCGTGGCTTTAAAGGGGGAGCTACCCAACCTGCGTATGTAGGCAGCCCACACGAGTGAACTGCATACAGTATGGGCGACAAGCCCCATACCAATACTGCTCCTTTACTTCATAGTTCTCTTTGCAGATGGTACACAGAGGTAGCATCAAAATATTGACCAACCACCCATTTTCTCCGCCTTCCTGCAATTCAGAACTGACCAAACATCAGAGCTACCAAGTTGCCTTGCCTCTACAACGATGCTGGCATCAGTATCAACAGCAGGCTATGAACCAGCAGGCTCACATGCATCAGCTTGTGTATCGAGACCGGCACCATCTCTGCTACTGCAAACAAAGACGCTTAATAGGAGAGTGGTACAAGCATGCTGATGTGTATGAATTAAAAATAATATGTGGGCTTCGGCTATTGGTACAAGAACCTATCACTTGCATAATTCAAATTAATAAGTGTAAATTGCATTTAGCTATCACCGAATGCTCTGTGAGCTTCTGTAAAGGTCAAACGCTACTGTTAACGTTGTATCCGGAGCACAGAACATTCAAAATCATTGTTAATAAATAGTATAATGCGACATCAGACTGATATTTACCTCGTCACTGACTTGAGCACTTTATTCGTTCGTTACACAATGAATAATACTACAATACGAAACTTGACATGTAACGGATGAGTTGCTAGGACCACTTCCGAGGAAAAACCATGTTTTGAACATCGTCGTAGCTACAAATTTGAAAAAATGGATCTTATGCTTTCGTATACGTTTGGGGAAGTCGTTTTTTCTTACTAACACCACCTGTTTCTGTTGTCAGTAGTACGGTGGTGGTGACGTATTACTGTAGCGTAGCAAATAAAGAAACATTGTTTTCCTGAAACCTGTGTTTTTAATTTCTTGCCTTTTGTTGGAAATAAATGAGGTGCTTATTTAATTGCTCATTTCCACCTCAGCTTGGTCGAAATTTGTTCTCAAACCTTCATTCTTGGTTCAGTTAAGGAGATCCAGCAGCAGCTGGAACGTCTGCTCTACTCTGATGTGTCAAAGAGAAACGAAGCAAAGGCGGTGCTATTAATGGGTCGCCCGACTTTCTTTAATAACGCTGCACGTAAGACATCTTCTGATTTTTAATTAAATGTAATGAAATCAAGAAGTCGCAACAGACGAACTGGTGTAAGGCATGAGAAAAATGAAGAGGAGGAAGAAAAAAAAAGTTATTTCGGCAACGGAGATGGCACGACGTGTTAACGTGAACTTTCTGTGCATTTTTAACGTAAAGAGCAGACCGCCGAAAGTTTGGAAAAGCATCTGTAACTGGACAGTACTTTGAGTTCAGTAAAGAACAGCTGATAATTATGTCACATCCGGGACCAAATGTCTAATAAGCAAAATTTGGCACATTATCAAAAATTTTGAAAATGTGCCACTGTAAAACTGTCGCGATAAAATGGCAGCCAATCAGGATACGTCCATGTGTGTACGCTTCATCTGACTAGCCGCAGTTAGCACCTCTTAAGCTAAAGAGCGCACTTTATGGTTGATTTACCTAACGGTAATTAATTAAGCTGGTCAAAGCTAGATCAGCTTTAAATTGCTATCCATACCTGGATTTGCTAGACGCAATTAATCTGTGATGTTACTGACCAAAGCATGATTATTAAATCAACAGCACTTAGATGTACCGTAATGTCATTAGCCTGTTAAGATAATAAGCCACACTACAGAAACAGCACTGTATTAAGTTCATCACCGTGCAGTACTGTTTCATGCAATGTTTTAATAATGAAGTCTAAAGAGCCTGTGTTTTACTTTTTACCACTATATAGAGAGCATGATTTTTTTTAACAAATATACCATTAGCTGTATACTATTACACTTATTAAAATTTAAAATCAGTTTCCTTGTTCAACACATCATTTCTCAAATATATTTTTCATGCTAAACGCTCGATATTTCCCTCTCCAGTATAAGAATGATATTGCCACATTCGAAGAGATGATTGATTCGCCCTCTCGAAAACTTGTAGGGTGCTTTCCGATGAGCTGGAGACTTGAAACTTTAAACATAGCTCAGAACTGAATGACAATGCAACATTAACTCGCTTTGTGTGTCTAGTGTATGGAGAAGGGTGCATTATTTACCGCTGTCATTTCCCGATGAGGTAGAGACTTGAAACTTTTGACATAGTTCAGAACTCGATGTCGGTGCAGTGTTAACCGCTTTTGTGTCTGGTGTGTGGTGCAGGGTTCTTTGCGTGCCATTCCTATTTCCTCCTTTTCCTGTTTCTCTTGTAGATGTTTCGTGATAAGAACATTTGCTGGTAAGCTCGATTATCTCTCTTTTTTTTTTTTTTTTTTTTTTTTTTTACATTCGAAGTCTTTTCGTGAGGCAATCATACGAGAAAACAATGTATTGATGAAGAGAAATTGAATTTTACCACAGGTCTCTGTTGTGCTCTCATCAAAATGCTTGAAAATCGATTGAAAAATTAGGTACGTGCAAGACTAAAAAGCGGAAAATAATTATTTACAAAAAACGTTTTACTGTAACACGTTTCTATAACGGCCTAGGACGTATAAAATAAGTTCTCCACCCCTGTACTGATTCCTAACCCCATACAGATAGTCTTGAAAACATGAGCTTGAGAATTTTTAACAGCTATGAAAATGCTTGTAGAATTTAAAACGGAAAACGTGGGGCGTGTGCAATACATAACTGATGCATGAACAGTTCACCATTCTAGTATTTATTGCATGCGCCCCACGTTTTCCGTTTTAAGTTCTACAGGTATTTCCATAGTTACGTATTAAAAATTTACAAGCACAAATATTCAGGATTATCGCTGTGGGTAGGAATGTGTGTGGGGCTAGGAGCAATTATTTTATACTTTTCAATCGGTTTTGAAAACGTCTTATATTAAAAAGTTTTTTATTTAAATAAGTCTTCATTTGTTGAACTGAGGCCGTATTTTGGGAAATAATCCCCAATATGAATTGTGTTTTTCGTCTGAAACACGAAGCTCGTGATGTACGCGCTGCTGCCTTATTTGGGTGACTTTACTATAACGTAAATACGCACATTAATTTGTGTATTTGTAAACGTATCTTAGCCTATAGAAGCAGGCGGCTTTCTTTATAATATTTTTCTTGCCATTATTACATACATGTTGTCTCTTACGTGTTAATCAAACAGATTTATTTATATAGGTCTTTGCTACTTATAGAGAAAGAAAACAATAGCAGACACAAATAAACATTTAATATGTGGTTCGAAGGCTCAACTACGTCAGTGTTGAGGAGTTTGCGAATGTGTGAGCAGGAATTTTTCATTCCGGTGTCGTTGTTTGTATGTGTGGCTTTCAGCAGTTTTAATGGAATTTAGACTGTTACGTTTCGTGACATATTACATTTGGACTTTTCTTTCTCTCAAAAGAGCAATCACTAGAACCCCTCTGATGAGACATTCATGTAACTATTCTGAGTAGGCTGTCGCTCGTTCCCAGATTATAGTAGTTACCCACCGTTGAATTAGCATAGCTGTCTGCTTTTCAGAAGCGTTCTGTACAAAAAGATAGACCAATTTAATCAGAATTTATATACCATATTGTTGTGGCTGTGGCCTCTTGCAATGTTTCGTGGTTCCTGGCTGGATGAGGAGAGTGTGGTTTAATAGATGGGTGGCCGCTTTCCTCTGACTACAACACAAAATGCACACGTGGTCAATGTATTACAGGAACCAATTGAGTACTTAAGGAGACCACACCCTACCTATCTAACTCATGTCAATTAAAACAAGTATTCGATCCATTTCTGAAAAAACTATTTGATGCAGGATCTTAATATTTTTACTGTATGTTACATGATGCTAATAAAGTCAACTGTACTAAAATCTACTTTATCCATTTTATAGTTTTTAAGAAATACTTTATTAAATTTATTAATAAAAAATGTTAAGTTTTTACTGCAGAAAATATTTTTGTGTGCTTCCTGATGGGAGAATATTAATGAATGTAGTATCAGAAGTGGCTTTTATCTTATGCAGAGTCTCTGAAAATTTCATTCATTGATCTATGATAGTTTCTGATATAATGGGGCATATGTACTGAAAATCTTAGTTTGCGGGAAATTGACTTCCAAGAAAAAACTTTTGAAATTTGTTACTTACTTTGACCCCTGGTCTAGGGGTAGCGTCTTTGATTCATAATTAAAACGTCTTCGGTCCCGGGTTCGATCCCCGCCACTGCCTAAATTTTGCTAAATAATCAGCATTGGCGGCCGAAGACTTCCGGCATAAGAAGTCAGCCTCATTCTGCCAACGGCCTTGTCAAAGAGGGCGGAGGAGCGTATAGAGGTTCAAGGCACTCTCTTGTCCTAGGGGTGGGAAATTGCCCCTAAAGGCGGAAGAATCAGCAATGATAAACGACATGAGGATGCAGAAGGCAATGGAAACCACTGCATTAAAGACACGTAACGTGTATCCACAGGACATGTGGCCTCTAATTGAAGAAGTGTCATGATGATCTCTCCATTGGCAAAAGATTCCGGAATAGTCCCCCATTCGGATCTCCGGGAGGGGACTGCCAAGGGGGAGGTTACCATGAGAAAAAGATTGAATAATCAACGAAAGGATAACGTTCTACGAGTCGGGGCGTGGAATGTCCGAAGCTTGAAAGTGGTAGGGAAACTAGAAAATCTGAAAAGGGAAATGCAAAGGCTCAATCTAGATATAGTAGGGGTCAGTGAAGTGAAGTGGAAGGAAGACAAGGATTTCTGGTCAGATGAGTATCGGGTAATATCAACAGCAGCAGAAAATGGTATAACAGGTGTAGGATTCGTTATGAATAGGAAGGTGTGGCAGAGGGTGTGTTACTGTGAACAGTTCAGTGACCGGGTTGTTCTAATCAGAATCGACAGCAGACCAACACCGACAACGATCGTCGAGGTATAAATGCCGACGTCGCAAGCTGAAGATGAACAGATAGAGAAAGTGTATGAGGATATTGAAAGGGTAATGCAGTATGTAAAGGGGGACGAAAATCTAATAGTCATGGGCGACTGGAATGCAGTTGTAGGGGAAGGAGTAGAAGAAAAGGTTACAGGAGAATATGGGCTTGGGACGAGGAATGAAAGAGGAGACAGACTAATTGAGTTCTGTAACAAGTTTCAGCTAGTAATAGCGAATACCCTGTTCAAGAATCACAAGAGGAGGAGGTATACTTGGAAAAGGCCGGGAGATACGGGAAGATTTCAATTAGATTACATCATGGCCAGACAGAGATTCCGAAATCAGATACTGGATTGTAAGGCGTACCCAGGAGCAGATATAGACTCAGATCACAATATAGTAGTGATGAAGAGTAGGCTGAAGTTCAAGACATTAGTCAGGAAGAATCAATACGCAAAGAAGTGGGATACGGAAGTACTAAGGAATGACGAGATACGTTTGAAGTTCTCTAACGCTTTAGATACAGCAATAAGGAATAGCGCAGTAGGTAGTACAGTTGAAGAGGAATGGACATCTCTAAAAAGGGCCATCACAGAAGTTGGGAAGGAAAACATAGGTACAAAGAAGGTCGCTGCGAAGAAACCATGGGTAACAGAAGAAATACTTCAGTTGTTGATGAAAGGAGGAAGTACAAACATGTTCCGGGAAAATCAGGAATACAGAAATACAAGTTGCTGAGGAATGAAATAAATAGGAAGTGCAGGGAAGCTAAGACGAAATGGCTGCAGGAAAAATGTGAAGACATCGAAAAAGATATGATTGTCGGAAGGACAGACTCAGCATACAGGAAAGTCAAAACAACCTTTGGTGACATTAAAACCAGCGGTGGTAACATTAAGAGTGCAACGGGAATTCCACTGTTAAATGCAGAGGAGAGAGCAGATACGTGGAAAGAATACATTGAAAGCCTCTATGAGGGTGAAGATTTGTCTGATGTGATAGAAGAAGAAACAGGAGTCGATTTAGAAGAGATAGGGGATCCAATATTAGAATCGGAATTTAAAAGAGCTTTGGAGGACTTACGGTCAAATAAGGCAGAAGGGATAGATAACATTCCATCAGAATTTCTAAAATCATTGGGGGAAGTGGCAACAAAACGACTATTCACGTTGGTGTGTAGAATATATGAGTCTGCCGACATACCATCTGACTTTCGGAAAAGCATCATCCACACAATTCCGAAGACGGCAAGAGCTGACAAGTGCGAGAATTATCGCACAATCAGCTTAACAGCTCATGCATCGAAGCTGCTTACAAGAATAATATACAGAAGAATGGAAAAGAAAATTGAGAATGCGCTGGCGACGGTCAGTTTGGCTTTAGGAAAAGTAAAGGGACGAGAGAGGCAATTCTGACGTTACGGCTAATAATGGAAGCAAGGCTAAAGAAAAATCAAGACACTTTCATAGGATTTGTCGACCTGGAAAAAGCGTTCGACAATATAAAATGGTGCAAGCTGTTCGAGATTCTGAAAAAAGTAGGTGTAAGCTATAGGGAGAGACGGGTCATATACAATATGTGCACCAACCAAGAGGGAATAATAAGAGTGGACGATCAAGAACGAAGTGCTCGTATTAAGAAGGGTGCAAGACAAGACTGTAGCCTTTCGCCCCTACTCTTCAATCTGTACATCGAGGAAGCAATGATGGAAATAAAAGAAAGGTTCAGGAGTGGAATTAAAATACAAGGTGAAAGGATATCAATGATACGATTCGCTGATGACATTGCTATCCTGAGTGAAAGTGAAGAAGAATTAAATGATCTGCTGAACGGAATGAACAGTCTAATGAGTACACAGTATGGTTTGAGAGTAAATCGGAGAAAGACGAAGGTAATGAGAAGTAGTAGAAATGAGAACAGAGAGAAACTTAACATCAGGATTGATGGTCACGAAGTCAATGAAGTTAAGGAATTCCGCTACCTAGGCAGTAAAATAACCAATGACGGACGGAGCAAGGAGGACATCAAAAGCAGACTCGCTATGGCAAAAAAGGCATTTCTGGCAAAGAGAAGTCTACTAATATCAAATACCGGCCTTAATTTGAGGAAGAAATTTCTGAGGATGTACGTCTGGAGTACAGCTTTGTATGGTAGTGAAACATGGACTGTGGGAAAACTGGAACAGAGGAGAATCGAAGCATTTGAGATGTGGTGCTATAGACGAATGTTGAAAATTAGGTGGACTGATAAGGTAAGGAATGAGGAGGTTCTACGCAGAATCGGAGAGGAAAGGAATATGTGGAAAACACTGGTAAGGAGAAGGGACAGGATGATAGGACATCTGCTAAGACATGAGGGAATGACTTCCATGATACTAAAGGGAGCTGTAGAGGGCAAAAACTGTAGAGGAAGACAGAGATTGGAATACGTCAAGCAAATAATTGAGGACGTAGGTTGCAAGTGCTACTCTGAGATGAAGAGGTTAGCACAGGAAAGGAATTCGTGGCTGGCCGCATCAAACCAGTCAGTAGACTGATGACCAAAAAAAAAAAAAAACTTACAGTTAATTATAACTGTCCTGCTACATATGATGGCCCTTCTTTGGCCTCTAGCACGTTTTCCAGCTTCTTTTTCACCTTCCTGGATGTCTGTCTTGCTTTCTTGGCCATATTGCATGCAGACCTGTCTGCATCGGCTATCCTCATTTTATCGCAATGTTGCAGCCCAGTGATTATATTTTCACCAGGATTAATTCCCAGCCTTTTCAGTACCCAACACTTTCCAATATTACCACAATTGAATGTAATAACAGCGTCATGAACTCCTAGTTTCATTGTATGCATGTCTACAAATACAGTTTTAGGAAGGCGTTTCCAAATTATGCTGTTGAAACATTCATTGGGGTTCTGTGTCTGCCCATGCAGACATTTCCTTAGAAGGTCAGGATGAGCCAAGTCTCTGAAAATAGGTTTAATTGCTGTAATAACAGCCGCAAGAAGAGAATGCTGATGAGAATAAGATTCTCCATTTGCCTGAGCCCTATTATATTTGCACCACGAATTTTCCCCTGCTTGACACAACCCATGGCATGGCTTATCATAAATAGACTTATGGAAGAATATGGCCCAAACATATCTCTTCATTGCCTCCAGAGTTTCTGTATTTCTCCTAATTTCCGGCCCATAGTATACCTACAAAGTTTTCTATTTCAGTTTTAGTTATCCGACCGTGTCCAGTCAACAATTTTACAAACAGCAGAAACAAAAGAATAATGACCGATGCTTTTCAAGGATAGCGAACACACTCGGGAGTAAAAAAAAAATCCGTAACGTGCAATGTAGGAGATATAAAGATCTAAAATATATGCAGAAAAGTGGGCGTGGTATATAAACACACGTGGTAAGAAAATGCTCTTTAAATGCTCGAAAAAAAGTTTTTTCAGCAAAATCCTTTTCAGAGTAGTTAAATAAAACCTTAATCTATCGAAATATGATGAAAACCGAAAATTCGTTTTTTTTCGACCTGAACCACGATGTGGTCCCCTTAACTTCAATGATGTCCAATCTGAAGTTTTGTGGTTAACAGCAATCAAATAACATGTATTTAATTCTTAAATCTTGCCCGTGTTCACATCACAACTACACTCCTGGAAATTGAAATAAGAACACCGTGAATTCATTGTCCCAGGAAGGGGAAACTTTATTGACACATTCCTGGGGTCAGATACATCACATGATCACACTGACAGAACCACAGGCACATAGACACAGGCAACAGAGCATGCACAATGTCGGCACTAGTACAGTGTAAATCCACCTTTCGCAGCAATGCAGGCCGCTATTCTCCCATGGAGACGATCGTAGAGATGCTGGATGTAGTCCTGTGGAACGGCTTGCCATGCCATTTCCACCTGGCGCCTCAGTTGGACCAGCGTTCGTGCTGGACGTGCAGACCGCGTGAGACGACGCTTCATCCAGTCCCAAACATGCTCAATGGGGGACAGATCCGGAGATCTTGCTGGCCAGGGTAGTTGACTTACACCTTCTAGAGCACGTTGGGTGGCACGGGATACATGCGGATGTGCATTGTCCTGTTGGAACAGCAAGTTCCCTTGCCGGTCTAGGAATGGTAGAACGATGGGTTCGATGACGGTTTGGATGTACCGTGCACTATTCAGTGTCCCCTCGACGAACACCAGTGGTGTACGGCCAGTGTAGGAGATCGCTCCCCACACCATGATGCCGGGTGTTGGCCCTGTGTGCCTCGGTCGTATGCAGTCCTGATTGTGGCGCTCACCTGCACGGCGCCAAACACGCATACGACCATCATTGGCACCAAGGCAGAAGCGACTCTCATCGCTGAAGACGACACGTCTCCATTCGTCCCTCCATTCACGCCTGTCGCGACACCACTGGAGGCGGGCTGCACGATGTTGGGGCGTGAGCGGAAGACGGCCTAACGGTGTGCGGGACCGTAGCCCAGCTTCATGGAGACGGTTGCGAATGGTCCTCGCCGATACCCCAGGAGCAACAGTGTCCCTAATTTGCTGGGAAGTGGCGGTGCGGTCCCCTACGGCACTGCGTAGGATCCTACGGTCTTGGCGTGCATCCGTGCGTCGCTGCGGTCCGGTCCCAGGTCGACGGGCACGTGCACCTTCCGCCGACCACTGGCGACAACATCGATGTACTGTGGAGACCTCACGCCCCACGTGTTGAGCAATTCGGCGGTACGTCCACCCGGCCTCCCGCATGCCCACTATACGCCCTCGCTCAAAGTCCGTCAACTGCACATACGGTTCACGTCCACGCTGTCGCGGCATGCTACCAGTCTTAAAGACTGCGATGGAGCTCCGTATGCCACGGCAAACTGGCTGACACTGACGGCGGCGGTGCACAAATGCTGCGCAGCTAGCGCCATTCGACGGCCAACACCGCGGTTCCTGGTGTGTCCGCTGTGCCGTGCGTGTGATCATTGCTTGTACAGCCCTCTCGCAGTGTCCGGAGCAAGTATGGTGGGTCTGACACACCGGTGTCAATGTGTTCTTTCTTCCATTTCCAGGAGTGTATATAAATAACTAACGTTCCCTCACATCTAGTTAAGGTGCGAGGCGACGGCTATCACTGCACTGAGATTGAGAGATTGGGACAGCTCGGTCGGCGGCGGCGGCCTATATGCACGCTGCCCAGGGGGTTATCGTCGCGTAGCCTGGGGGTGTGTCTTGGTCTTCTTTTGTTATAGGTGCGCTTAGTTCAGTGCCAACCGGTGTTCTGGAGAAAGCGTACGCTGGCACACATATATAGACCATAATACAGAAAAGAGAGCAAACGTTTTGCAACTGTAGAATATGTGGTCGGAGGTGATTGGATGAAATCGAGTACAGTGCTATATTAAGCCGCCCGACCACTGGAAGAGTGCATTTGCGCTAGGTGTTGGCAACTGTACTACATTTACAAGAAATTTTAGAACACAGAACGAGAGGTGATGTCATGATCGCATGAACAGAAGTGACATAAAATCGATAAAATTATGAAAAGTGACGGAAAATACGTATCAATTGAGCGAAAATACGTTGAAATGCGGGGAAATTGAGGAAGTACTTGGATGTCTTCTGACTGGTGCAGAACAAATCTTGTACATGGGAATGAGTATATGACAGCAAGAGAAACACGAGAAAATGTTGAGATGGAAGCACCGGGAATAGGGGAAAGAGTCTAATTTTTTGTCGAGGCAATATTCTACAGTATGTCTATGGAGGTAATAGTGATACATGCGAGTTGAATGCTGTCTTTGATGCTTTCCTGAGAAAAAGAGAACCCTCTGGGTCTAAACTTACTTGCAAATACGTTAAAGGATGACAGAGAGTGGATGGAGTGATCGCTACAGATGGAGTTTTAACGAGGTAGGGTTTAATGGTATACTGATGACGCATTCTATAGAGACAGGACATGTTGCTGCAGGTTATTTGACCATTTTATTTCGTTGTTCTGTCGGGGTGCATCAGTTGTGTGACATAACCTGTGTTCGAAAATGGTTCAAATGGTTCTGAGCACTATGGGACTGAACTGCTGAGGTCATTAGTCCCCTATAACTTAGAACTAGTTAAACCTAACTAACCTAAGGACATCACAAACATCCATGCCCGAGGCAGGATTCGAACCTGCGACCGTAGCGGTCTTGCGGTTCCAGACTGCAGCGCCTTTAACCGCACGGCCACTTCGGCCGGCTACCTGTGTTCGACTCGCATACGACTGTGTGTACTGTGTGTGAACTAGATCACTGTCTAATTGCGAACGTTAACGGCAAACCTGTTGGTCATCAGAGGACTTCCATCCTGTTTCGACACATTCCTCAAGATGAAGGAAGATGCGACGTACTTCATTCCCGTGCCGTATCTCGTGCTATAAAATCGAGTCTTCTGTTTCATAACTACGGTGATTCTAAGTTAACGACGCGTGTTTGTGAGGTACTACAATCCCCGTGTATACATCTGCTTGATAGACGTCCTGCTTACGGAGTTAGTGGCGGCGTGTCGTGTAGTTTCACATGTCTAACACCTCTACCATGCGTCTGTCTCTTCTTTTGTAGGAGGCATTCTCCGTTACTAACGGTCATTTTATGTAGGACTGATGACAATAGTGTAATTTCTGAACCGAGATCGGATGTGAACAGTGGGGGCTATACACCTCTGGAAAGCTATATTGTACATATATCACAAGGAATCGATATTAGAAGTTTTTCATTTTACAGGTTGTCACCATAGTTTATCGTAGAGAAACCTACAAGGAGAATGTATGTCATCCACTGGAAATATATTTCTTGCATTGGGATAATAAGAGTGTTGTCTTCCATATGACTAATACACTATGTGATCAAAAGTATCCGGACATCTGGCTGAAAATGACTTACAAGTTCGTGGCACCGTCCATCGGTAATGCTGGAATTCAATATGGTGTTGGGGCCCTTAGCCTTGATGACTGCTTCTCTTTTCGCAGGCATACGTTCAATCAGGTGCTGGAAGGTTTCTTGAGGAATGGCAGCCCATTCTTCATGGAGTGACGCACTGAGGAGCGGTATCGATGTCGGTAGGAGAGGTCTGGCACGAAGTCGGCGTTACAAAACATCCCAAAAGTGTTCTATAGGATTCAGGTCAGGACACTGTGCAGGCCATTACAGGAATGTTATTGTCGTGTAACTTCTCCATCACAGGCCGCCCAATACGAGCAGGTGCTCAATCGTGTTGAAAGATGCAATCTCCAACCCAGAATTTCACTTCAACAGCAAGAAGGTCCTTAAAACATCCATGGAGGCCTGTGCTTTGAAAGTGCCACGCAAAACAACAAGGGGTGCAAGCCCGCTTCATGAAAAACACGAACACACCGTTACTCCACCGCCTCCGAATTTTACTATTTGCACTACACAAGCTGGCAGATGACGTTCACTGGGCATTCGCCATACCCATACCCTGCCATCGGATCGCCACATTGTGTACCTTGATTCGTCACTCCACATAACGTTTTTCCATTCTTAAATCGTTCAGTGTTTACGCTCCTTACACCAAGCGAGGCTTCGTTTGGTATTTACTGGCGTCATGTGTGGCTTGTGAGCAGTCACTCGACCATGAAATCCAAGTTTTCTCACCCCCTGCCTAACTGTCATAGTACTTGCAGTGGATCCTGATGCAGTTTGGAATTCCTGTGTGATGGTCTGGATAGATGTCTGCATATTACACATTACGACCCTCTTCAAATGTCGGAGGTCTCTGCCAGTCAACAGACGAGGTCGGCCGGTATGCTTTTGTGCTGTACGTGTCCCTTGACGTTTCCACTTCACTATTACATTGGAAACAGTGGACCTAGGGAAGTTTAGGAGTGTGAAAATATTGCGTATAGACGTATGACACAAGTGACACCCAGTCAATCACCTGATCACGTTCGTAGTCCTTGAGTCCCGCGGAGCGCCTCATTCTGCTGTCTCACGATGTCTAATGACTACTGAAATTGCTGATGTGCAGTACGTGGCAGTAGGTGGCAGCACAATGCACCTAACATGAAAATCGTATGTTTTTGGTGGTGTCCGGATACATTTGATCACATAATGCAGATCGGAAATCGCAACGATCTAACATTATAGCTTGTTTCAAGTACAGAACCGTATAGTCTTAGGAGTGCATGTGTTTATGATCTCTTTTACCAATACCTTCGTGGTAATGATCCCAGACACCAGAACAATAATTTACAACTGATAGCGCAGATGATTTAGGTAAAATGCTGCAAACATCCATCTGGAGCTCCAGCATACATAAAAACCTCCCGTTTCTTGTTCTTAACAGTCTGTTATAAATGGTTCAAATGGCCCTAAGCACTATGGGACTTAACATATGAGGTCATCAGTCCCCTAGACTTAGAACTACGTAAACCTAAATAACCTAACGACATCAGACACATCCATGCCCAAGGCAGGATTCGAACCTGTGACCGTAGCAGCCGCATGGTTCTGGACTGAAGCGCCTAGAACCGCTCGGCCACAGCGGCCGGCCGTCTGTTATATCATCACAACAGTTGCATATCTGCTATACACTGATAAGGGGTGCTAACTTCCTCGACATTCTCGCATCTGGAGAAATTTTGTGCTGTTGAATGGGTGCGGGACAGCAGTTGCAGCCCCGATTCACACTGTTACTTCTCGAAACGTGCAATTTAGCGGTCTACTTCTGGTCAGCTGCAGATTAAATCGGTGCCATTGCTAAAAGGAGCGTTGGTCAAAGACAATGCAAGGAGCTCTTTTGGGCTCCAACTTTATCCTAAGAATGCGAGAATGCCCTGTGACTCCTATCCGCACAGGGAAAGATCGTAAACTACGCACTATGATCGAAGTGTTAGAGATATGTAGGTCGCTGTCTGGTATACTTCGGTGTAATTGTTTGAGAATTAACAATGAATGAACGTACTGCACAGTCATTTATATTCGCAATGTTACTCGCTATGTATTGGAGGGTCTGTGTATTGATGACACAGAAACTGGGAAGCATGCTGCCGCATCATTGGTTGCTGTTGAAATTACGGTAACATTGCTAAAATTGATCACACTATCAATTGTGATGCTTATTATTACAGTACATCAACGGTGTATTTTCCATTCCATCTGTCCACTGGTACACTGTTGATTACCACACAATGATTGACTGATATCGCTTGTTTGAGCTGGAGAAAGAGTCTTGATGGAGGGGTCAACACCTACTGAGGATGGCTTGCAGCGAAACAGTGATACCGTTCATGGCAGCAATATGAGGAATCAATCAAACAGAACACAGCGCCATCAGCTACCCTGTCACTGTGAATGATGAGTTTAAATGTATAGGTCGTCTATTACCATTGGACAGCGATTTGGAAACTGTCCACATTTAGAAGCTGACACAGACCTCGAAGTTGCAGCGGTAAAAACAAAATGTATGGCCGTGTACAAGGCGTGTTACAGCAGAAAAAACGGTGTATCAAACAACAAAACAGGGACCCTCTCTTGCAACGAATAATCTGTGGGAAATGGTCCTCATACGTTACAGGCGATGCAAATTTACACTGGTCTGTGCAAATGACGATCAGTGGTCGCCTGCTCCAATGGATCAATACTTGTATATCTCATAGGATGCTGGTACGCAGACGGTATTTGTTTCCGATATATCGGAAGAGAGAGACGCGGTAAAAATCTGTGAGATAAAGTTAGCGGAGCTTTAATAGTTCGTACTCTGTTGGATGGTACAGAACAGCGACGATAAAATGCGTTTGTGATAGACGTGAATGGACCTTGAGGGACGCGGATGTGCTTCGTACAACAGTCCCTGTATAACGTTGAGTCTTCCTAATTTTCCCGATAAGAAACACCTCTGTAACAGTTCGTACTGTCTTTTACACTACCTCGTTAGGTGCTAACCTTTCACATCAAACAGAGTTGATAGAGCTGCGACAACATGTTCCCATTTCCAGCGAGTGGTCAAAACACTGTTCTATAGCATTAACTCATCTCACTCTATTTCTACACGGGTTGCAGAATGAGATAGCTACAGCTCTCTCCGACTTCTGCTCGGTTCCAACTTAAATGGGGACGATCGAACTGCAGGGATGGCGGGGCAGAGTCTAAGGAGCAGTTACAAGATGCTTAGGGACTATCTGAAACCACACTGGAATTTTACTGTAACAGATAGATTCGAAAAAGGTGACTCGTTTCGAGATATGAGAGTGCCATGAATATTATTCGCTAGTGGCTGTAATCATTGAAAGACTTCTCTGTAAGATCCAACGCAGACATATGGTTGAATGGAAAGATTTATTCCAAATCGCAGAGAGCATTTCTACCGGAAAGCGTGACACTATAGATCTGAAAAGCCAGTATACATTTCTTACCACCTCAGTAAGCACACCATCTACTGTATGTTATCATTCTCAATAAACCATCACATATAACCCATTGTGTATATATTGCAGAACCTCTGGTATGGCATCAAGACAGAGTGCATTACAAGAACTGGAGAAATACGAGTATCTAGCGGTGGCATGAGGTAGTTGCAAGTATTGGCTTCATACCATGTTCCTTAGCCGAATCACTTTCTAAATTCGGTGATTTTATTACGAGTTTACACCGTCAGTGACGTGTAACAGCACTGCCGGTCTGTTAATACCCACTTCGGCGACCACTGCCTATATTCATTGTCGAGGTATTTGCGTGGAAAAACCATTTCATTTGGAGTTAATGCCATACCTCCTCTTATAAGACTTGTATACGTTTTAATATGCATATCATTAGCGATACTTGTGAGCACCTGCAGAACGAAGACCGCATGTGACGGTAACATGGCTGCTGCGATCATGTTTTTAACATCTGGCAGCTTTTAGGACAATTACGCCTCTCTTTCTAAGACACAGTGGTATGACGTACTGAAAAAACGTAGGAGACATGTCCATTTATCCCTGATTTTTGCTCAGTATTGTTTCCTATCGCCAGCATTCAGTTATTGGTGAAGTATTATACTTAGTAGTAGAGGATGCGTGGTATATTCACCTTGAGCAACAGGCTTATAAAGTATGTGGGTATTCTGACGTGTGCAAATAAAATGACTGTGTTCTATCATAAGGGAAGGTATGGATATGACGTGGGAAACTGCGACAGCTGTAAGGAAAATGAAAGTTATTTTTTTTATTTTTAGACTCCTTATGAAGGAACAATACAGGAGCCCTCTCATATGATTAATAGTTTGCTAGATATGCCCTTCCTCCAGTACAGACAACAAAATTTTGTACTGATCTGCGCAGAGGACTTCGAGGACTGGCCTCCAGCTCCAGTGGAACAAAACGGTGTATGTAATATGCTCAGTGACAACATTCAGACGGTAATTGTTTTTCAATATATCGGAAGAGAGAGATATCGTAAAGTCTTGTAGGAGGTTGTATTACAAGAAGTGCTATAACTGATTAAAGTTCAGATGCAAACAGTTCTCTCAAAACTGCACAGATTTTGCTCATAAAACTAACAGGAATCGGCTGTCTCTATTGTCGTGGATTCATGACTGTTTTCTTTTTATTATCTTCATGGTTGCATGTTTATGTTCAAATGTGTGTGCAATCTTATGGGACTTAACTGCTAAGGTCATCAGTCCCTAAGCTTACACACTACTTAACCTAAATTATCCTAAGGACGAACACACACACCCATGCTCGAGGGAGGACTCGAACCTCTGCCGGGACCAGCCGTACAGTCCATGACTGCAGCGCCTTAGACCGCTCGGCTAATCACGCGCAGCTTGCATGTTTAAAAATTTGTGTTCTTTCATGCTTCATAACCTCTAATTATAAAGTAGACACCACTTGAATTTAGCTCGTTGTGGAATCTAGAAATGATAGTGTTTTTTTCCGGCATGTGTGTATATAGCGTGAAACATGTTGTGATGATCAAAATACTTATAAAGCTAGAACGCAAGAATTTGCTGCTGTACAACAGAATCTTTACGGACATGACGATAGAGGTCAGTTATGCATCAAAAACGTCAAATGTAAGCATGCAGATGGTAACTGGGTTTTTTGTAATGGAAGAGATGAGTGGTATAAGCATACAGGAGGTTCTGTTACACGGCAGACTCTCACGGTTTGTTTCATAAACGCCTGTATGATATAGCATCACAATGGTAAAACGAGACCTGTCATAGTGTACAAAATAGATACGCCCTCTTGAAATATAGCTTGTTGTCGTCGAACAGAAAACGTTTGTTTTTTTTCCGACACATGAGCTAATGGCGTGAAAGATTGTATTCTCTTATGTTATTTCATGTGTCTGTAACGTTTGTAATAGACACATGATCATGTGTGGTTGGCGGCGGTACACTTCGCAGGATGTCGCGGAATAATGAGATGCGAATTGTAACCTGCAGTTGAACGTAAGAACTATTCTGATTTAGCTCATAAAACTAAAAGAAAATGGACTTCGCATATTTTCGTGGAAAGAGGACATTTATTATCGTCGTGATTGTGTTTTTATTTTT
This sequence comes from Schistocerca nitens, assembly GCF_023898315.1. NCBI lineage: Eukaryota > Metazoa > Arthropoda > Insecta > Orthoptera > Acrididae > Schistocerca > Schistocerca nitens. The sequence goes on along the minus strand of NC_064621.1, from coordinate 229,232,786 downwards.
TAATAGTTGCTTTATTATGGGAGTCGATTTGAAGTTAAATACAAATTTTACAGTCCAATGCGGGGAATGGCGTGGTGGCCGAATTCCCTAAGACGTCGCAGCTGTCCCTTTAGACAAACAACCCGTGGTTGGCATAGCCCTCTTCTATTATGGTTTTGTCCGCCCCCGGTAGCTGAGTGGTCAGCGCGACAGACTGTCAATCCTAAGGACCCGGGTTCGATTCCCGGCTGGGTCGGAGATTTTCGCAGTCTGCTTCAGGCGGTAGCGCGGCACGGACCTGCTGTCCCGGCCGCGGGCGCGCTTGCACGAAGAAGAGTTTACACCGCCGGTAATCGCGCGTGTTGTTGTCTGACTCGATCGCCATGGCACACAATTTTCGAAAGACTACGCTCCAATTTACGTTCGACAACGAATATGCCAGACCAAAAGCTTTCGAAATAGAGCGTTTTTTGAGGGAAGAAATTCGTTTACCTGCTGCAGACATAATTGGAATACACCTGTCCATTGTAAGCAATACAATGTACGTCAAGATGACCGATGAAGCTGCGTGTGAAAGAACTCTCTCCGCTGCTCAAAGAGGGTTTAAATTTCGACACTCTGATGGCCATATCAGCGATGTAACAGTAGCTCCTTCAGGATTAGGTATGAGGGTCATTCGGATCTTTGAATTGCCGTTTGAGGTGCCAGAATAGATGGTTACTGAACCGCTGCGACCATATGGGACGATACTTAGTCATACGCCTGAACGCTGGGCAAGTTTTAGCACCTATCCTGTGCTCAACGGCGTTCGACAGGTGCGGATCGTCCATACTAAACATATCCCTTCTTATTTATACATTGGAGGATGTCGAGCTATTGTGATTTACGATGGCCAGCCACGCACCTGTTCTGGCTGTGGTGGAGAAGGACATATCCACTCAGAGTGCATACAACGCCGCGTCGTGCAACTGCCACATGGAGAAGCGTCATATGGAGAAGCGTCAACTGCCGATGACGTACGTGTCGGTGGCTCGCCGGGAGGTGTTGCCAAGTTCGGAGCGTGACACGGACGTGTTTATGAAAGAGCAGGCCGAGTTACGGGAGCATGGAGGTGACTCGGAGAATATCCCTACACCCACGTCACGTCAGTTGAGGGGAGGAACCTTCCGAAAACTCACATGTAGCACGCGGCGTGGAAGTAGAGGTCGAGACAGTGGCGCCGGCAACAGACCAACTAACGATCGACGAAAACAGTGAGGCAGCAGAGGGCAGGGCACGCAAACAGTGATCGCCGAAGCGTCGCCATAGTTTGGGTGACACGTCCCCCCCCCCCCACCCCTAGCCTAGGGGACACGGAAGGTATCCTAGCAGAAGAACTGTCTGACACAGAACACGTGCCTTTAGAGGACGCTGACAGGATTCCGTCAGATGGTGACCGGATGTCCTGCCTTTCAGATGGTCCCTCTTCATTGAAACCGACTGACCTAGCGCTGCCGACGAAGGAGACAGGGACACCAATGTCCCGGCAGCCACGTCGAAATACATCAGAGGACGTTTCTCGGATGGATGACCACTGCGACTGGGCGGAACCAGTCGAAGACGTACAGGTTTTGCCACCCCCAAATGATGACCACTCACATACAGGATGCACACCTCGGAACGACAACAAAGGAGGGCAACCCGTTGGCGGGCACCCCTCTGAGCACGAATAGTGGACTAAAGCCCTTGGAGTTCTCAATGACATGACACGAGCATGACAACGACAACGGACCAAGAATATAAGGTGGGCACAGTGAACATTAACACCGCACGTTCGCTTGCAAAGATGCAACTTCTCCGGGACATGATTTACGCCACAGACGTTGATATTCTGCTGATGCAGGAAACCTGCAATGCTGCTTTTCCCGACGTGCATGGTTACAACGCTTACCTAGCGCCGACTCCAGATGGAGGACGTGGCACGGCGATACTAGTCCGGGAAGGGATTCCGATGTGACCTCGATTACCTTCCTTCGGCTCGGGGTTTGGCTATGACCGTGAACGGCATTCGTATCGTCAACATCTATGCACCCTCCGTATCTGACAATCGACAGGCGCGTGCACGATTCTACACGGAGGAGATTGCCCCCCTATTCCATGGGAGGTATGACCACATCTTGGTAGGGGGGTATTTTAACTGTGTACTCACACCGAAGGATCAAACTCCTAATTTCAGCTCCCGCCACGCATTGAACACGATCTGCCGGGACATGGCCCTAATGGACACGTGGGAAAAGATCCGTGGGCAGAGAGAGGGCTACACGTATTTTACTAGCCACTCGGCGAGCAGGCTGGATCGGATTTATGTTTCTGACGGATTAAGAGATCACGTGTTGGCTGCTGAACGTTGGCCCGCAGCTTTTACGAATCACCTTGCATATTTCTGCACGTTAACCCTCCGACGGCAGCGGGTCTGGCGGAGTCGTAGTTCCTGGAAACTTAATTAATCCTTTTTGGTGGATCTCGAATGTCGCCAGCGGATCGAAGAAACATGGCAGATTTGCACTCGCCGTCTGCCGCTGCACCGTACGGTTCTTTCATGGTGGTTGCAGTGTGCAAAACCGGCGATACGAAGAGCTCTCGTAACGTATGGCAAGGAAAAAGCGAAATGGCTCCAAGATACAGTTAATTATTACTACATGGTGCTCCGCGACCTGTCCTCCAGGGCCCCATCGCCCGAGCGTCAAGCGGAAGTCCATCGCATTCAGGTCTGCATTTTATCGATCACGAGACGTCGACTGGAGGGACTTTCGATCCGTGCTCAGTGCTTGGACAACGTCGATGGAGAACGTATTAGCATGCATCATGTGTCCAAGGGACATGCGCTAATCGCCTATCCCTAATCACAGTGCTCCATGATGACGATGGTCGGCCCTTGACGTCACAACAGGACATTGCTGCTGAGTTTCTGGAGCATTACCGCCTCCTTTTCACTAGAACGCCGACGGACAATCGGACAGGAGAAGAAATTTTGCGACAGATGCAAACGGAGGTGGATGGTCCGGATGCGGAGGCGCTATTGGAACCCCTAACGGAAGATGACATCCGAGGCGCACTCGCGAAGGGTGCGGTGCATAAATCCCTTGGGCCAGATGGGTTGACACTCGAATTTTATCGCGCATTTGCGGATTTAATGATGTCCCAGTTGGTATTGATGTATAATGAGTTATTGAGACCTGACACGGACGTTCCGTCGCAGTTCCTGGCGGGACTGCTTATACCAATACCGAAATCGACAGCGAGTGTCAGCGCCCATCAATTTAGACCGCTCACGATGCTCAATACTGACTACAAGATCTTTGCGCGAATGTTGGCGGCAAGGCTCAAGATTGTAATATCCAAGACAATACCACCAGACCAGGCTTGTCTAGGGATTCGGAGCAACATACATTCTATCCTCGGCGAATACCGTGACGTTAATTTTCCTGACGGAAGCTTGTCGCATGCGAGCGGCGTTCTTATCGGTGGATTTTGATCGTGCCTTTGACAGGATCAACCATGATTTCCTTGACTCGACCATGCAACGCATGGCGATACCACAGGATTTTATTAGCGTCCTCATGCGCCTCCTTCGCGGCGCTTCTTCGACGGTGAGAGTCAATGGCAGGGAGGTAGGAAAGATTCCTGTTTGCAGCTCAGTTAGGCAAGGATGTCCCTTGTCGATGATACTGTTTACAATAGCGCTCGAACCATTGACGCAGACTCTTAGATGAACTCTAACAGGCGCCCGACTCCGTGCGAGCTCCTTCACGTGTCGTGCATATGCCGACTACTTGATGATACACGTCCGGTCGGAGAACGAAGTAAGTAAGGTGGTTACCCTTATTACTACGTACGGAGTAGCTGCGGGAAGCAGGGTCAACATGAATAAAACCAAGATCATGAACATCGGTCGAGGGCTGGACGCTCTGCACAGTCCGTTTACGACGGTGGACATCTTGCGATGCTTGCGATCGCTACGGCAATCAGCGGCGGCGAGCTATCGACGTCTCATCCAGCACGTCCGACTGCACATACGCAACAATTCACTCCGAACGCACGACCTGCTCCAAAGGGTGGACTACACTAATGTTCACCTGGCCTCGCGACTGCCGTACCTGGCACAGGTACTGCCAATGCCACATGGTATTGCCGACACATTAATGACGGCCTTTGGATACTATGTCAGCCAAGGAATGTTGTTTAAGATCAAATACAAGACTTTAACTCTCCCACACCATTCTGGAGGACTTGACCTCACGGATGTGCGGAACAAGGCTCTAGCTCTATACCTCCGAGCGACGCTACGAACTTGGAACCAACGGAAACACGCCATCACGTCGGCCATCCAGGATGTGCTTCTTCCCACGTTCTTTGAACCACCGGTGGTGGTAGGCACAATCTCGCCCTCGTTTTCTCGCGTCGCGCGATTTTTTGTTGATTTTAGTTATGTTCAGTTGCAGATACCTTCTACAAGAATCCCCACTACCCGTGAGATATATCGATACTTGCGGTGTCATCATGGCAGCAATGTTGTCGAACTTAAATACCCAACACGAAACTGGCGATAGATTTGGCGAGCTGTCCATACACCTCTCCTCACCACAGCAGCGCGATCGTCATGGTATACATTAACCAACCGCAAGACAGTCAACCGCCAACGATTGTACGACATTCGCATGGTGGATTCCTCGCTCTGCCTTATATGTGGCATGCAGGACACCGACGAACATTCTCTGCAGTGCGGTGAGGCAAAGGATGTTTGGCGGCTGACGCAACGCATCATGGCCCTCCTCCGACGCACCGACGAATCCACGATCACGACGCACGCTTTATTTTTCCCTGACGCTGTCGTTTTCCACTCACAAAAAATATCGGCAATCCGATGGATTGGAGGACACGCATCGCACTACGTGCTCTCACGGACCTTGATATCGGGCATGGACTATTGGCATTATCTACTAGAACAACACGAAATCATCCGACATCACTCTAAATATAAAACGCATTTTGCGAACTTTCTAGGCAGCATGTTTCATAACCCCCCGAAGCGGTGGGGAGTCCCAGGTTTACGTTGTTTCGAGGGGTAGGATTTACTCCCAGTGAAGTGACGAGGATGTCACTTCGGCCCTATATTTCTTTCCCTTCTTTCTTTATATATGATTTTTCTTTTGGGACATTAAAATTAAATGAATAAATAAAATATTATTATTACTAACAAAAAAAATTACAATGTACAATGTTTCCTTCCTGCTGCCTCTCCCTTATCCTGTCAGGAGACGGGTACACCATGGCAACAAAAAAAGTGGTCAGCGCGACAGACTGTCAATCCTAGGGACCCGGGTTCGATTCCCGGCTGGGTCGGAGATTTTCTCCGCTCATGGACTTGGTGTTGTGTTGAACTAATCATCATTATTTCATCCCCATCGACGCGCAAGTTGCCGAAGTGGCGTCAAATCGAAAGACTTCCACCAGGCGAGCGGTCTACCCGACGGGAGGCCCTCGTCACACGCCATTTTTTTATCATGGTATTGTTCTGAGGGATACCGGCATCGCGCTCTGTTGCATGTGTTGCTTTTGTCGTCGTCGATAAAACTGACCACCCAGCAACGTGCTCGCCGGGCGCATTGTACTGAAGACACTGCAGTGTGAGGCTGCGGACGCGTTAGCCGGAAGGCTTCTTGTTTCCCGAGCAGCTGACTTTTGAAAAAGCCATCTGGAGCGTTCTCCTGAATTTCGTTGTTGTTCCAGAGGGGTTCAGTCTCTCTGAGAAATACATTTAACACATTGCAAGAAAAAGTTCTGTTGACATTAAATACAATTGTTCTCCATCACAGAACGACAGGCTGCTTGGGGTGAGGGGGCGTACCTGCTGGGTGTGGTCACTGGACACAGCTGCGCTCTCAGCAGGGGAGTGGCGTGTGGGAGCCGTGACACTATATTTTAGACGAACAAGTTGCACTTCTAGTTGGAGTGGCGCTTGTATTCTCTTCAGATAGAGGCCGCTTCTGTCGTGGTGCGGTCCTAGTCAGCGTACTATTGGCTGACGTCGTCTCATATCCTTCTCCGCATTTTCATTCCATGCCAACGTGCCAGTGGTTGATGTTACGTCTAAGTCAGAACATTCCTGCCCCCCCCCCCCCCAAAGCGATGGATCGTTGTCGTGTAGGGAGCGCGACAATGGCGGGGGAGGCCGGATGGTGGATACTGCACTGGACCTGAAGCTGTGGCTGCAGGGGACTTCATGCTTCTGCTCGTACCCCACCATCCGGCCTTCGCTCTGGCGGTAACGTCCCCCAGAAAACGACCAGAAGGGTACACGTCCACCTTCGGAGGCCAAGAACCAGATGGGTACGGAGTCGGCGGCTGCGGTGTGTGCCTTCTGGGCGGGTCCAGCCAGCTTTATCGGTAGGACGAGAAGAGGCGGAGCAGTCGAAGGCTCCATGGTGTCGTCCCGTAGTGTCGTGATGACAACCTCTGGCGGCTGCCGTGGCTGCGCTGTCCTCTGGATCCGTGAATCTGGGGGAAGAGACACAGAAAGATCATCGTGCACTTGCGAAGCTCATTGTGTTGTCAGCGCTGCATCCCGTCTGGACCTGAAACAAGATACATGCAGGCGCCAAGTCGAGGACGATCTCGCCTCGCGCCCACCGTCTGCTGCCGCTAAAAACCCTGTAAAAAACAATATCATGCGGTGCGAAGCGATACTTGTTTCCTTCCTTCAGCACCGGATGCTGAGGAGGGTGGAGCAGTGTTCGTAAAGGCGTAAAGCAATCCCGTCGGCGATGGTCCATCTCTTGAGTGTGAACGATAGGAGGCGAGAAACACTTGCAATGATCCCTGGTGTATGCGGCCATCTGCCGCTTGAAGGGTCTGACAAAACGTTCCGCTTCGCCGTTTGACTGTGGATGGAACGGTGCACTAGTTAGATGCTGTATGCCATTGCGTTCACAGAATGTTCCAAATTCATTTGACGTGAACTGAGGGCATCTGTCTGACACTATGACTTCAGGTAAACCTTGGAGGCAAAAAATAGAGGACAACACCTGAATTTTGCTACGTGACGTTGTCGAGTTCATTACCATAGCAAAAGGAGACGTCCTACAGGAGTCAACCACAATCAACCAAAGAGTGTTGCAAAAAGGTCCTGCAAAGTCTATGTGGACACGTTGCTATGGCGATTGCGACTTAGGCCAAGAAGAGAATTTTTGCGGTGGAGCGCAATGATTTTCCGCACATGCGTGACACTGTGATGTCATCTGTTGTATTTGAACGTCTATACCCTGCAAAATACAGTGTGGACACGCTAACGTTTGGTACGAACAATTCGCCAGTGTCTTTGGTGAAGTAACTGCAAGATTTCTTTTTGCAAAGCTTTAGAGATCAACACACGTGACTACCCACTGTCATTCTGAACAGGGAGAACACCTTTCTGTACAGCGAGGCTATGCCGACTTGCAAAGTATTGCCCCACTACAGATTTCTTAATGCTACGCAAGGAGCAAGGGCAACACGTGCGAATGGATGCTAGTAAAATGTTGAAATCTGAATCAACTTCTGTGGCCTGTGCAGTTTTCCTATAGTTCAGCGGAAAAGATCGAAGAAATTCAGAATCCGGAACATCGAAATGACAACAAGATGCAGCAAAATCGTCAAAGACTGTGTCACCGCCAATCGGAAGACGTGAAAGTGCGTCCGCATTACCATGTTGAACTGTCGGACGATACACAGTCTCGTACTGGTACTGAGACAACAACAAAGCCCATCTTTACAATTTTGTGGCCAGTTCGTAAAGGAACCGGTTTCGTCAGATGAAAACAAGCCTGCAAAGGCTTGTGATCCGTTACTAAGTAGAATTTTCTGCCCTAGAAATACTGGTGGAATTTGGTGACACCATACACAGTAGCCAAAGCCTCTTTCTCAATTTGCGAATAGTTACACAGGTTTGGACAACACTTTTGACGTGAAAGCAATAGGCCTGGCCTGTCTTTATCACCAATTCTGTGTGAAAGCACTTCACCGATGCCATAAGAGGAAGCGTCAACTTGCAATACAACTGGTTTTTCAGGATCAAAGTGAACTAAGCATCGATTGCTGAGCAATGCATCTTTTAAGTTTTTGAAGAGCTACTTGGCACTCATCTGTCCAAACAAAGGCAACATTCTTGCGACACAAGCGATGCAATGGAGCCGCGATTTGTGCCGCATTCGGTATGAACCAAATATAATAATTCATTTTCCCTAAAACTGACTGCAATTACATGACATTGCGAGGAACTGGAAAATCTCGTATGGCTAACAAATACGACTAAAGAGGATGTACACTCTGCCTGTTTAAGACAGCCGGTCGGGGTGGCCGAGCGGTTCTAGGCGCTACAGTCTGGAACCGCGCGACCGCTACGGTCGCAGGTTCGAATCCTGCCTCGGGCATGGATGTGTGTGATGTCCTTAGGTTAGTTAGGTTTAAGTAATTCTAGGTTCTAGGGGACTGATGACCTCAGAAGTTAAGTTCCATTGTGGTCAGAGCCATTTTTTTTTTTTTTGTTTATGACGTGACCAAGATACTGCAACTCAGGTTTAAAAATATCACACTTATCCAGTCTACACTTTAGTCCTGCATCAGATAACACATGAAATAAAGCATGAAAATTTGCAATATGTTCTTCAGGTGTATGACCTGCAATGACAATATCGTCCAAATAGTTTGAACAGTTTGACACTGGAGGGGTCAGCTGTTCCAAATATCGTTGGAAAATGGCGGGTGCGGAAGCACTATCCATAAGGCAAACGCAAATACTTAAAGAAGCGCAAATGAGTATTTACTACACACACTTTTTAGATTCTTCATCGAGCGGTGTTTGAAGATACGTGTCGCACAAAGTACCTTTTTGAAAAGTAGAGACCGGCGCCTAATCTTTCCATGAGATCCTCTAGGCATGGCAATGGATAAGTATCAATCACAGTTTGTGGGTTGGCAGTTGATTTCAAGTCAAGACAGAGGCGAATGCGACCTGAAGGTTTTGGGAGCAAAACCAGTGGACTTGCCCATTGACTAGTTTGTATGGGTGCAATAGTTCCACTGTCTTGCAATTCTTTAAGTTCAGCAGCAAATTTTCCCAGAATGCAATGGGAACTGTTTTGGCGCCGGAAAAATTTCGGCCAAGCATTGTCTTTGAGAGTAATAAGTGCAACAAAGTTCTTAGCCATACCTAAGTCTTCAGAAAAGAGTTTTGGAAATTCTTTCAGCAAACTACACCGTCTTTCGGATTGAATGCAGACAGTGACAACACATTGTCCCGAATGTTAAAGCCAAGCAAATCAAATCAATCAATATCAATTATGTTCTGACAGTCACGTGATTGTAGCACTGTGAAAGTCACTGTTCGCATATGTGAGCGATACAGGGCAGGCAAAGTAAATTTTGCGAGAACGGGAAAATATCTTGTTCATTAGTCAGTTGCGTGCTTAGTTTTAGACAGGCGGGGGGGGGGGGGGAGGGGCTAACAGTTCATGTGTCCGATGATTTAGCAATGTGACACAGGCACCTGTGTCCAACTGAAATTTCACACGTTCCCTCACAAAGAAGTAACTGAACAAAAAGTTTCTTGTACTGGCGTATCGCCGGCCGGTGTGGCCGTGCGGTTATAGGCGCTTCAGTCTGGAACCGCGTGACCGCTACGGTCGCAGGTTCGAATCCTGCCTCGGGCATGGATGTGTGTGATGTCCTTAGGTTAGTTAGGTTTAAGTAGTTCTAAGTTCTAGGGGCCTGATGACCACAGATGTTAAGTCCCATAGTGCTCAGAGCCATTTTTTTGACTGGCGTATCACTGACAAAACTGTATGCTTTCTAGTTTTGCGAATGCCTGTTGCAGATTTTGAATATACTGCATTAATGACATGGGCCTTGTGACTAGATTTTTGTGAGTGAGCCGAAGTCTTATCTTTGTTCCGTTGCAAACATATGGCTTGTACATGTCCTTTCCTGACACAAGCATAACACAGAGCTTGTCGGGAGGGGCAGCCTTGGCGTTTGTGCCGTGAATAACACCGAGGACAAGGCTTAATTACAGGGTGTTTCAAAAATGACCGGTATATTTGAAACGGCAATAAAAACTAAACGAGCAGCGATAGAAATACACCGTTTATTGCAATATGCTTGGGACAACAGTACATTTTCAGGCAGACAAACTTTCGAAATTACAGTAGTTACAATTTTCAACAACAGATGGCGCTGCGGTCTGGGAAACTATATAGTACGATATTTTCCACATATCCACGATGCGTAGCAATAATATGGTGTAGTCTCTGAATGAAATTACCCGAAACCTTTGACAACGTGTCTGGCGGAATGGCTTCACATGCAGATGAGATGTACTGCTTCAGCTGTTCAATTGTTTCTGGATTCTGGCGGTACACCTGGTCTTTCAAGTGTCCCCACAGAAAGAAGTCACAGGGGTTCATGTCTGGCGAATAGGGAGGCCAATCCACGCCGCCTCCTGCATGTTTCAGATAGCCCAAAGCAATCACACGATCATCGAAATATTCATTCAGGAAATTAAAGACGTCGGCCGTGCGATGTGGCCGGGCACCATCTTGCATAAACCACGAGGTGTTCGCAGTGTCGTCTAAGGCAGTTCGTACCGCCACAAATTCACGAAGAATGTCCAGATAGCGTGATGCAGTAATCGTTTCGGATCTGAAAAATGGGCCAATGATTCCATTGGAAGAAATGGCGGCCCAGACCAGTACTTTTTGAGGATGCAGGGACGATGGGACTGCAACATGGGGCTTTTCGGTTCCCCATATGCGCCAGTTCTGTTTATTGACGAAGCCGTCCAGGTAAAAATAAGCTTCGTAAGTAAACCAAATGCTGCCCACATGCATATCGCCGTCATCAATCCTGTGCACTATATCGTTAGCGAATGTCTCTCGTGCAGCAACGGTAGCGGCGCTGAGGGGTTGCCGCATTTGAATTTTGTATGGATAGAGGTGTAAACTCTGGCGCATGAGACGATACGTGGACATTGGCGTCATTTGGACCGCAGCTGCAACACGGCGAACGGAAACCCGAGGCCGCTGTTGGATCACCTGCTGCACTAGCTGCGCGTTGCCCTCTGTGGTTGCCGTACGTGGTCGCCCTACCTTTCCAGCACGTTCATCCGTCACGTTCCCAGTCCGTTGAAATTTTGCAAACAGATCCTTTATTGTATCGCTTTTCGGTCCTTTGGTTACATTAAACCTCCGTTGAAAACTTCGTCTTGTTGCAACAACACTGTGTTCTAGGCGGTGAAATTCCAACACCAGAAAAATCCACTGTTCTAAGGAATAAACCATGTTGTCCACAGCACACTTGCACGTTGTGAACAGCACACGCTTACAGCAGAAAGACGACGTACAGAATGGCGCACCCACAGACTGCGTTGTCTTCTATATCTTTCACATCACTTGCAGCGCCATCTGTTGTTGAAAATTGTAACTACTGTAATTTCGAAAGTTTGTCCGCCTGAAAATGCACTGTTGTCCCAAGCATATTGCAACAAACGGTGTATTTCTATCGCTGCTCGTTTAGTTTTTATTGCCGTTTCAAATATACCGGTCATTTTTGAAACACCCTGTATGTTCGCCTGTGTAGCCGCCTATTTAGCGAGATGCTTACACAGCGTAGAGCTTTGTTTACTCGGCATGGCGAGCGTAAGCTGCTGCTGCTGAACGGGCCGATCACAAACAAGGGACTCAACCTGACAAACTGCTGGCTGCTAAAATTTATCATCCGACTCCATAATAGGAAGCGTCAACTTGCAAGGCAAGGTACATCGTACACGATCGCATCACGCAACATAACATCTGAATATAAAGCACCGCAAGCACATTTTAATTGGCATTTCCTCATCATACCCTGCAAATGTGTAACCCACATGCGATAAGATTGTTCTGACCATTTTTTACAATTAAAGAATTGATACCTAGCTGCTACCACATTCACTTGTTGGTCGCAATAGTTAGTTAGCGAATCTATAACGTGTTCACACGAAAGTTCACTCTGAGGGGCGTTAGGAAATAGTCTGTTGGTGAGGCGGAACAGTGCACTTCCTACCGTTGCGGGAAAGTAATGGCTTTTCAAAGTGCTTGGTACATTGTGAGCGAGTATGTGGGCTTCGAACTGTTGCAGCTACCTGAGACATGCCTCTCTTTGTTCAGGAAACTGACTAAAAGACAGTATAGCAGCTGTAGTAGGTGATGCTTGTTCCGTCGGTCATGCAGCGTTGGCCAGTAGTTGTTGTACCGTGTTGAGCAGTGTAGATATTTGAAACTTCCTGGGAGATTAAAGCTGTGTGCCGGACCGAGACTCGAACTCAGGACCTTTGCCTTTCGCGGGCAAGTGATCTACCAACGGAGCTACCCAAGCACGACTCACACCCCGTCCTCATAGCTTTACTTCTGCCAGTATCTCGTCTCCTACCTTCCAAACTTTACAGAAGCTCTCCTGTGAACCCTGCAGAACTAGCACTCCTGAAAGAAAGGATATTGCGGATACATGGCTTAGCCACAGCCTGAGGGATGTTTCCAGAATGAGATTTTCACTCTGCAGCGGAGTGTGCGCTGATATGAAACTTCCTGGCAGATTAAAACTGTGTGCCGGACCGAGACTCGAACTCGGGACCTTTGCCTTTCGCGGGCAAGTGCTGTGAGGACGGGGCGTGAGTCGTGCTTGGGTAGCTCAGATGGTAGAGCACTTCCCCGCGGAAGGCAAAGGTCCCGAGTTCAAGTCTCGGTCCGACACACAGTTTTAATCTGCCAGGAAGTTTCATATCAGCGCACACTCCGTTGCAGAGTGAAAATCTCATTCAGTGTAGATATTTGCTGAGTCTGAAACTGAAACATCTAGATTATCTGTGTTGCATCTACCACTGGCAGCTTTGGCGCCTGAGCAGGGGGTGGTGTAGGTGAAGTGGACATTTTGCAAGAGACAAGGCAAGAAAGAAAAATAAGTACAAAAGCAAAGAATATTTCTGCAATGCCCACCTGAAAACACTGATGAGCAAAAGAGACTGTTAAAGTAAGGAAACACCCCTGCAAAGTAAAGACAATAGAAAATTAATGTGTCAACAAAATACAAAAGAAAATGCTGTGTCCGCGAGGCACAGGGTTTGATTGTGAATCCTCACTGTCAATGTGGGATCCTACCCACAAGTCTAATATAGGGGCCCAGGAAGCTGTTTACTCAGATAACTAGACAACATACAAGCAAATCTTATTCATGTAGTGTGGTGTGCGTACTGTAAGACCTTCATCACACACACCATCAGATTATTTATACTTGTCGCTCTAACGAAGTAGGCGAGTGTCAGTACTATGTCTCGTGGTCTTATCGTGGCGTGTTTATAGTCTGCCGTTATGTCAGGCGACAGAAATGCCACTTGCACGCTTAGAGTAGCAGATTGACGGTGACCAACTTTAAACAGAACTTGATTAATTTTCACACACATTTATTAAAATAATAACAAGCACAAAAATTACTTAACTTGGTTCTGGATGCTATTTACAATTGACAATCTGAAGTTCCTTTGGTCTGGATACGTTAATCTTATTTTCATATATATCTCTGATACTTGAGAAAAGTGTCTATACATTTATCTTCATGGCTATGTACAGGAATATGGTAATCTTATTAGGCGCGGACTGAAACTTGACTATAGACTGGTACAGACAAATGTAGAACTCGTACAGACTGGTACAGACTAATGCAGGCTGGTACAGACTGATGCAGACTGACTAATCGGAGATCTGTACACTCGTTATAATACCTCGCACGTTCATGTTTCACTGTGCAAGTGTGATTCGCGAGGAGAAAAGGTTCTACGTTAGTAGCAATGTCATTGGCTGTTTTACATATTAATATGCGGATCGGCGGAAGCAGAATTTGGTCCGTGTCTATGGCAGCGCCATCTCGTAGTGCAGAGATGGACGAGCGCTGTGCCTGCGCTGTTGTGCTTAGCGGGGCGCACTCTAGTGGGAAAGCTGTGTGCGCGCTGACTACTCAGAACTATGTACACAACATGTAGTTTATTACAATAAATTTAATTGACAATACTTCACTTTGCCTTTTCACAATCAAGTGTCGCAAGCAATTGGCGACATGCAAATTATTGATGTCCTACGATATATACAATTTCCATTAAGGTCGCCCGACAATTTCCATTAGGTCGCCCGACTAGGCTAAACAATTAGGATGATAATGATGTTTGAGTTGTGGGGCGCTCAACTGTGCGGTCATCAGCACCCGTACAAAGTCCCAAATTCTGCATAGTCCATTTTTTTTTCAAAGTCCAATCTGGTCACTCTCACAAATGATAATGATGAAGTTAAGATGACAGCTCGTCTTCTAGTGTGGCTTTTCTAGTGCAGCCAAGGCTAGCTGGGGTGGCGCTTATATTCTTGTAGATTAGAGGCCGATCATATTGTGGTGTGGTCCTTGTCAGTGTACTATTGGCTGACGTCATGTCACAACCTTCTGTGCCAGTTACCTTCCATGCTGACATGCTGGCACTTCATGGTACGCCAGAACATTTTTATCTCCTATTGTTTAGTTGACTATACACGCTATTGTGTTCACATAGGACGGTCACCTCAAGCTGGACAGTGGCCAGCTCATGCCACAAGGCGTCTGGCTGAACAGATGGCCTCTCCATAGGTGAAAGGATGGATGTAGGGAGGGGAGACATGAGGGGAGGTAAGAGGGCCTTAATTTTCGGTAGTTTGTGGATGTCTACCGATGAGAACGACATTCCACTACCACCCCTCTCTGCAGTCTTTTGGGACGACGATTTTCCCCAGTACATGTGTTCCATTATGACCAATTCATTATGAGTGCTAGTTTTTTCATGACAATTTTGACGTGTAATTAAAACTGTGATGCATTTTTTCCATCAGTTGTGGTAGCATGTATTGGCTTCGATTACTTGGGCTGCAGGTTTTGAGTATGCATCTATAGTGAACTCTGATGTCAAACAAAGATAGATACTGTCCTCAGCTGTATGCTTCCAAGTAATACACTTTTTAAACTCCTCTCCGGCCAACACCAGCAACTTGTCACTTGAAAATATTCCCTGCTAAAAAGAATAAAGATAGTACCTTACATCCCAGCCTTTCTTCCTCCCACCTTATAGGTGAAGGGTAAAGTTTGAATGTGTCTATCACTAGTTACGAATTTTTTTTCCCAGCAGGATAACACCATTTGTATGGTATGGTCAATTTTTTAGTCTGTATTACGATTTTAGGCCCTCCTTGTGTAGCACTCTGTATTTAGTTGTGAAATTATGCCTTATCTTGAATTTTAATTATGTAATTAGGACCTACCTTTACTTCATTTTCCTGTCCAAAATAAATGAAGTACACTAACCTCACCTTCCTCTCCCGCATCTAGACAGTTTCCATGTGCAGGAGGGAGTGCTTGGGCCTTCCGTCCAGTGTAACCAGGGTTTGAGTCCCAGAAAGGACACTGCCATTTTTAATTTCCCACAAATTCCAAGCATCTCTTGTGGTATAATTGTTTTAGGGGATGCAGTTGGGCTTTCCATCCAGGAGGACCAGGGATCAAGTCCCGGAAAGGGCATTGCCAATTCTAATTTCCCACCAATTCCTGGGTGGGACGAAGAAATTCCCACCAAAATTCGAAATACCCGCCAATAGGGTAGGTTTGGGGACAGGGAGGGAGGGAGGGAGAGGGTGGAGAGGAGGGGAGGGCGCTGGGGCCCACGTGCTGGCTGAGAAAAACATGTGACATCATCTGGGGGTAGGGGAATGCATGGTCAGGGCGAGGGTGAACGTGATCAGGGTTGGGGGATTAATTGATCATTTTAATTAATTTGCATATCAGTTTGATATCAAAAGTGTCCTTGTGCCGGCACTACCCTACTACTGACGTGACGCGATCGACGTTCATACTACAGACACAGTCCAACACATCTGTGCAAAGCTTCATCGAATTTTCACTGCAGTTTCAATTTCGCGACCGATCGAACCTGACTTTCCGAATAGCCCTCGTACAAGGGTGCACTGAACACACACTGGGCACGATATATCATCAGCAAAATTACTCTTAAATTATGTTGAGATCACAGACACATATTATTTTCCAGCAACTGTTGCATCTACCCAACCTAAACGATCAGTGAGCCTCACATTACAAAATAGGGGGTCATTGTTGTTTGTTGCTATCAGGGAGAGGGGGGCGGGCGCAGTAAGTGCTACGAATGACATGACAGAGGAACACTTCGCACTGTTATTTCTGTATTGGAGATAGTGGAGACTATGTGGTTTCCTGGCAAGGAGAAGTCCCCAGCAGTGCAATCGACGTTTTGAAACCATCTATACGGTGCTGTAGGTTACGATCCCTGATATCGTACACTCCAACCATTCACCCTGATGGGGCTTCGTTCGCGAGTAACTGACGAGAAAGAAAATTGGGATTCTTGAGGCACTCAATAGCATTAAAAGAAAGGTACTCTGTGTAATCTAGTTGCGTGGTGTAATAGATAAGAACAGCTTTGCATGGTTGGGGCTGTGGGTTCGAATCGCATCACGTGCAGTAAGGTCTTTTTTTAAATTTTTATATCTTTATCGAAATTACTTCGATCATTATCTATATTCAGTTAATTGGTTTAAACGTAATTTTTTATTTCTAATTCTTTGTCACATGATTTTAATCTCTGTATGAAATTTTCATTTGTTTCATTTCTTTTTTATATCTTTTTCCCGTCGGAATTTTTGTGAATATGAATTTAATTGTATTTATCTATTACAAAATTCAGTTATTTGAAAATTTCGATCGATCAGTTAAAAAACTAAAGAAAAATAATCTATTTATATTTGTGCAGTGATTTGAGGAATGTATTTTTGTTACCAGATGTGCTGTTTTTTTGCGCAGTAATCATCATACAAATATGTAAAACATAATCCAGATGCCTATTGCACTATGGACAAAATAGCGATCAAAATTTAAAAAGAAACCCGCGTTTATAAATAAAACAAAATTAAAGCAAAATGAGAAATAGGTGTAATGAGTGCAATAATATGGACGCAAAAACAGGGTATAAAACAAAAGAAATAAAACAGAAATTAATTCATAAAATTAATTAAAAAGATATGAACGAAGATATAAATTGGAGAAAGAATGGTAGGAAGAAAAATTAGAGGAAATGAAGAAGTTGATATTATGATTAAAATTATCTGACAAGGAAATGGAATTAAAAAATTACATTTCAATCAATTAACTGAATAAAAATGATGACCAAAGTCATTTCGATAAATATTTAAAAACGAAAGCTTGCTGCAAGTGATGAGATTCGAATCCACAACCTCTTAAATGTAAAGCTCATATCCTATCCGTTACACCACGCAAACACGCTGTATCAGGCAACTTCTTTAATGCTACTGAGTGTCTCACAAAATTCGGATTTTTTTTTCGACAATTACTTGCAAACGAGGGCCCATCAGGGTGAATGGCTGCAGTGTGTGATGTATGGGATCTTAACCTACGTCATCTAGTGAGTGATTTGCAACTGAAAGTCTTGTGAGTGGTTCCAAGCAATGCCAGATTGTGGTATTGTTGGCTGTAATTCTAACAACCACAACAATAAAGAGAGAGCATAATGCTTTCCCCCGCTACACAAATCTGTAAACTACACTCCTGGAAATGGAAAAAAGAACACATTGACACCGGTGTGTCAGACCCACCATACTTGCTCCGGACACTGCGAGAGGGCTGTACAAGCAATGATCACACGCACGGCACAGCGGACACACCAGGAACCGCGGTGTTGGCCGTCGAATGGCGCTAGCTGCGCAGCATTTGTGCACCGCCGCCGTCAGTGTCAGCCAGTTTGCCGTGGCATACGGAGCTCCATCGCAGTCTTTAACACTGGTAGCATGCCGCGACAGCGTGGACGTGAACCGTATGTGCAGTTGACGGACTTTGAGCGAGGGCGTATAGTGGGCATGCGGGAGGCCGGGTGGACGTACCGCCGAATTGCTCAACACGTGGGGCGTGAGGTCTCCACAGTACAACGATGTTGTCGCCAGTGGTCGGCGGAAGGTGCACGTGCCCGTCGACCTGGGACCGGACCGCAGCGACGCACGGATGCACGCCAAGACCGTAGGATCCTACGCAGTGCCGTAGGGGACCGCACCGCCACTTCCCAGCAAATTAGGGACACTGTTGCTCCTGGGGTATCGGCGAGGACCATTCGCAACCGTCTCCATGAAGCTGGGCTACGGTCCCGCACACCGTTAGGCCGTCTTCCGCTCACGCCCCAACATCGTGCAGCCCGCCTCCAGTGGTGTCGCGACAGGCGTGAATGGAGGGACGAATGGAGACGTGTCGTCTTCAGCGATGAGAGTCGCTTCTGCCTTGGTGCCAATGATGGTCGTATGCGTGTTTGGCGCCGTGCAGGTGAGCGCCACAATCAGGACTGCATACGACCGAGGCACACAGGGCCAACACCCGGCATCATGGTGTGGGGAGCGATCTCCTACACTGGCCGTACACCACTGGTGATCGTCGAGGGGACACTAAATAGTGCACGGTACATCCAAACCGTCATCGAACCCATCGTTCTACCATTCCTAGACCGGCAAGGGAACTTGCTGTTCCAACAGGACAATGCACATCCGCATGTATCCCGTGCCACCCAACGTGCTCTAGAAGGTGTAAGTCAACTACCCTGGCCAGCAAGATCTCCGGATCTGTCCCCCATTGAGCATGTTTGGGACTGGATGAAGCGTCGTCTCACGCAGTCTGCACGTCCGGCACGAACGCTGGTCCAACTGAGGCGCCAGGTGGAAATGGCATGGCAAGCCGTTCCACAGGGTACATCCAGCATCTCTACGATCGTCTCCATGGGAGAATAGCAGCCTGCATTTCTGCGAAAGGTGGATATACACTGTACTAGTGCCGACATTGTGCATGCTCTGTTGCCTGTGTTTATGTGCCTGTGGTTCTGTCAGTGTGATCATGTAATTTATCTTACCCCAGGAATGTGTCAATAAAGTTTCCCCTTCCTGGGACAATGAATTCACGGTGTTCTTATTTCAATTTCCAGGAGTGTATTTTGTCAGTCGCAATGCTGCAGTAAAAACAATACGAATGTTCCAAAAGCTAAAATGTCTCTCGTCGTTTCCAAGAATCTGATTACGTTGAAGAATTGTACACGGAACTGCTAAATTTATCGTGCAAACGAGTTATAAGAGTGATGCACTTCCGTCGTGTAATTTGCCTTGTAATAGTAGCGCCAGTGATACTCACCACTTTCAACAGAAGGAAAGAAGGAATGGTTCAAGAAACTTGAGGATCATAGAAGCTAAAACTTTAGAAAAGCTTTCACCACGGAAGAAGAAAGCTGATAAATGTAGATTTACAGATGAAACTATTTTTAAGGATTGAGATAAAGTCAATTTCCAGAATTACGTAGCTGGGCAAAAGATTTTCACGGAGTCAAGTTAGAAGTTTGTTACATGAGTCCAAGGAGTTCGGTCGGTCAAAGAGGGCATTTGCAAAGCCGGTTACTTTGGGCGCCGTTTCGCAGAAAAGTTACAATTTTGTTCTTCTCAGGGAAAAACTCGGAGATCCTCTACCTGCGTTCTAGGATAAACCGCAGCTACAATTGCCACCCATGTATTATGAAAGAAGTTTTACTTACATTAACTAATTGTTGTTCTTGTTGTTGTTGTTGTTGTTTTGGGGGAGGAGACCAGACAGCGAGGACATAGATCTCATCGGATTAGGGAAGGACGGGGAAGGAAGTCGGCCGTGCCCTTTCAAAGGAACCATCCCGGCATTTGCCTGGAGTGATATAGGGAAATCACGGAGAACCTAAATCAGGATGGCCGGACGCGGGATTGAACCGTCGTCCTCCCGAATGCGAGTCCAGTGTGCTAGCCATTGCGCCACCTCACTCGGTCATTAGCTAATTGAAATGCTTCCTACGAATAAGGCACTTGAATTATTTCTTGAGTGAAAATGACACAGTGTCCACCAGTTAGGTGAAGTTCCTTTAAACCTCCGATGAATACAAAATGAAACTGAGAATTGTATCGTTAAAACTTTTGGCTCAGTCAACCTGGAAAACTCCATGCTAATTTTCAACATCCAGTTTTACAGAAGAGTGTAACTATACCTACTTCTCGCTTTTTTTTTTTTTTTTTTTTTTGCACTTTTCCATCTGATAGGTGCTAGATTTTTTTTAAAGATCAGCAGTGGCTCTTTCAATGCTGGAGAAGTTACAGAATGCAGCTACAGCATAATAGCAATTTACATTTCATTATTTAAGTAGAAAGTAAAACATAGCACAATTATATTGCATAAAGGCGCAGTCACGGTGCTATAGCGCAGTTCCCAACGGAGACACTGTTCCTTAGTGACGTCAAAGCGTCAGCCAACAGCAGCACGGAATAGTTACTGCCCAACCTTATTGGTTGGTACCACCCATAGCGCTGCAGCGCACAGATACATCTATGCTGATTATACACTGACGAACCATACATTATGACCACCTGCTTAACAGGTTGTTGGGCAATCGCTGTAACGCAATATATCACTGATTCTGCGTGTCACTGATTCTATAATTTGTTGTTGCATATGTGGAATCATGTGGCAACAGGTGTCTACGCACAAGTCGCGTACTTCCCGTAAGTAACTGGTCGTTGATGTGTGTAGGCGGTGATGGTGCCTGGTAGCGACCCAGATGGGTACCATCGGATTCTTATCAGGCGAATTTGGTATGGTGATTTCACTATCATACTCCTCCAGCCGTTGTATCACGATTCTGGCTTCGAGACGCCGAGAATTATATTGGTGAAAGATCGTCATCAGGAAATACATCAAGCATGAAGGGATGCAGATGGTCCGCAGATGACATGGTGTCTTTCATTACTACAGCAGGTCACATGCAAGTGCAGGAGACTGTCATAGCGTAACACTACTCCCACCAACCTGCGTCCGTTCGACTGGATGACGGCGTTTGTGGAGACAACCATCGACTTGGTGTAGCAAAAATGCGATTCATCCGGCGAGACGGCAACGTTTTCAGTGACAGACAGCCCAATCTCGATGACCCCGAGCCCACTACAGCCGTAACTGACGATGTCGTTGGGCCGACATGTGAACACGTAGGGGTCGCCTGCTGCGATTTACGATGAACGGTGTGCTCCGAAACACTTCTGCGTGCACTAACATTGTGATTTTTTGGCGGAGACGTCACAGATCGCCACCTATTCTGCTTTACAGAGCAGGCAAGCTTCCAAGCCCCAAGTTCTGAGAAGGGTCGTGGACGTCCAACCACTTATCGCCCAGTGGCAGTTTCGCTATGGTTTCACCACTTCCCCTAGATACTCACTACAGCAGCACGTGGACATTCGACCAGCTACGCCGGTTTCGAGGTACTCATTCATATGCTCTGGGTAATAACAATATCACCTTTATCGAAGTCGCTTTTGTCAGTAGATTTCCCCATTTGCGGCCCGTGTCGTCGCTAGAATGATTGCCCTTGCGTCTCTGATCCACTTATGTACTTTCTTTGTCGCGTCTCTTTCCAGCAACGCCGCCAAACGACATTTAACCTTGTTGTGACCAGTGATCATAATGTTTTGGCTTATCAGCGTATACCCGCACCGCAGCCGCGCTATGTTGCGAATACGCAGCAGCAACGCCGTCAAATGGAAACTTTTTGATCGCTCTGTATAGCAAAGCGTTTCGTTTATATTGATATCGCCATCAACTCGTATCCCATTAATGTCAATGCGGAACTCCATATTCATCAATGTGCGCTGAATGGTGTGCTGCGAAACACACGTGCGTCCACCGGGACTGTGCTGTTTCGCCAGAGATGCCAAAGATCGCCATCTATCCTTCTTTACAGAGCAGATAAGCCTTCAGACATCCTACCACTTAGCGGCTAGTGGTAGTTTCAGTGCCCTTCCACCATTTTCTATAGAAGCACACGACAGTAGCACGTGAACATTAGACCAGCTTCGCCGTTTTCAAGATACTCGTTCATAGGTTCTGCGTCATAATAATACTCTGCCCTTTGGCGAAGTCGCTTATCTGAGTGGATTTGCCGGCCGCGGTGGCCGTGCGGTTCTAGGCGCTCCAGTCCGGAGCCGCGCTACTGCTACGGTCGCCGGTTCGAATCCTGCCTCGGGCATGGGTGTGTGTGATGTCCTTAGGTTAGTTAGGTTTAAGTAGTTCTAAGTTTAGGGGACTGATGACCTCAGCTGTTAAGTCCCATAGTGCTTAGAGCCATTTGAACCATTTTTTTGAGTGGATTTCTCTATTTGCTGAGCCTATCTATCCTAAGGTAGTACGCCATCCGTCTCTGCTCGGCGTACATACTTTTCTTATTGCGTGAAGTGCCCGCAACGCCACCAGGAGGCATCCAGCCGTGCAGTGGGTAGTGGTCATTAGGGTTTTCACTGATCAGTGTATCTCTGTGTCGTGATCCCTACCGTGTATTCTACTAAACGCTCTGTAAATTATTTGCAGCGAGGAGCTGAAGCCTCCAACTCCGGGTCTGGTGGAGGCGGCGGCAGTGGCGGCGGCGGCGGAGGCGGCAGCGGTAGCGGCAACGGCAGTGGCGGCGTCGGGGGCGGCGGCGGCGACGGGGTCGTGCCCGTAGGCAGCGGCAGCGGCTTCGGCAGTAACAGCGGCAATGGCAACGGCAACGGCAATATCAAAGCCAACGGGGAGTCGAGTTCCTTGCACAACGGTCAGCGTAGCCGCACCAGCGCCGGCAGCAAGAGGCTGATCAAACTGCTGCCCGCTTCAGCCAGCCGACAGTCGGACGCCATCGTGCCCGCGCCCATCTGCACGCGTGAGTAGCCTGTGCACTCGCCAGCAGCTGCCTGCCCTACCTCCCTCCTGATCACCGTAAGGCTTGGCGACAGCTATACAAACATTCATTCAGATGCAGTCTACTTTTGCTAATATGCACCTCGATAAATCGAATTTTTCGGTAAGTAGAACAAGGATCCTACACATGCACCAACCGACCGACAAATTGGATGTGTCTTTACGCTTTAGCCAACCAACCGACCAACTTTTATTGTGGGGCCGTCGCTTGGATACGATGGCCCCACAACCGACTCCCGTTAGCCCCCTCCCCTGCCCCCTCCTCCGGCATCACTTCACCCAACCAATTCTACAGCCACTGCTGCATCTGCACGCAGGCTCATCCAAGAATTGCGCCCGGCGGGTGCGCCCGCGCCCCGCGGGCGCAAGACAGTGTCGTTCAGCGCCCCGTCCGCGACCGTGTGTCGCTAGTGTCGCCATAGGAGCGAGAGAGAGAGAGAGAGAGAGAGAGAAGAGAGAGAGAGAGAGAGAGAGAGAGAGAGAGAGCGAGAGAGAGAGATAGCTGCGGAGCGAGTGAGACCGCACAGCACTGCTCTGCGCTGGACTGTCCCGCGGTCAGATCCAACGTAAACAAAATATTCTATTTTAGAATTAATTTTATGTAAGGGATATAGTGTCTCATTCTTACTGTTAGTAGTTACAAGCAAGTATTTTTTGTTATACTTCGTGCTACAATTTTTTGTATCCCTTTTCAGAGTTTAGAAATCGGATCCTCAGTTTGCTGTTCTGTACGTAATAATTTTAACTGACCAAGTTTGAAAACTTATTAAAATAGAATTAAGGTTATAAAGCTCTTTAATTCTTACATTCAACATTGTTAAAGAAGACAATTAACATTTTACACGTTTTTCTTTTTCCAGAAAACGATTTTGTCTAGGCTTGGTACAATATTCCGTGAGACTGCTAACCTCAAAGAACTGGTCAAATTATTATCGCCAAGGAATGAACGGTTCATCGTTTTAGCAAGCTTTAAAAGAGAGAAAAAGAGCTCACAAATATACGTGGAACCAAACATTGAGAGAACTTTGGCCGCATGCTTGTGCAAAAGAGGATATTTCACTCGTGGAAGACAGCTGTTAAAGTCATCCAAAGTTTTACACAAGAGGAAGCGGTCCTTCAGGTGGATATGGCACTGTAGGTCAATCAGTTCTAGTGGAAGCACTTGTGAGACGCCCTCCGCCTGAAGGGAAAACGGGCGAACAAACATATCTATCGGCTGGCGTTCGGGCGGTCCGCACGGCCAGCTAAGCGGCTCGGCTCAGCCACTGCGACAACACACGAATTCGCTCGGGGCGCTGGCCGCGGGCGATCGCGGGTGCTAGCGCCCCAGGGGCACAGTTTGGACGAGCCTGATCTACAGGATGCTCGGAAATTTCCGTGCCAAACCGCTAGGACCTGTAGACGGGAGTGAGTGTATAATATTTTGTATGGGAACCAAGGTCATGAAAAGTACCGTTTCCGTGCTACAGCCGTTTCAAAACATGTTTGGTAGGTAAGTCTGCAAAGGTTTGTTGTGGTGGGGGGTGCTTAAGTCGGATTGCGTTATATCATTTGACGTCTGTAGGACCTCTGTGACCCGGTTCGAGCCTCATTTACATGTCTGCGAGTGTTAGAGCAGCATAGTTGAGTATATGTGAGACGGCCTGCTAAACCCGTAGGACAGGACAGGTGGAAAGGGGCCAAAATAAGCAGCTGTCAGTTACACTCGAACATACAACCTTTTATTTGATCAAACATTACAAGAGCCAAGAAAGTTAAAAAAAAAAACACAGCTTCAGTTTTGGAACTTAATTAGCGCCTGAATGCGCCGTACAATCTCATGCCTTAAGGGCAAGGCCACTTTAATTTAAGAACGACTGGAAGCCAATAACTTACAGCTCAACCAAAATCAGAAAATTAAAAGGCAAAGCCTTATCTTAAAACAGTTCCTCAATTAGGCTGAAGACCCAAAGAATCTGACACTTTAAGAGCAAACAAGTTAAATTCAAAATCGGCTGAAGGCCCAACACTTAAGACTCAATAACATTAATTTTAAAAATGCCAAAGGCTTTACTTAAAACAATTCTTAAATTAGGCTGAAGGCCCAAACTATCTGACACCTAAAGGGCAAAACAATCTTAGTCCAAAAATTGTCTAGAAGCCATATAAGTACAAACAACAGGAACAAACAAGAAAAGGTAATACACCCAAGGGCGCTCAGAAGTTCCGAAGGTCGGTCTGGAATTCAAACACTAACACTCGCTTAGGTGAGACAGGCAGTCTTCCCAACCATTGTCGATCCAATGACAATCCAACTAACATACAGTCAATGAACCCAACGACAAGCTAACCTCCACTTCACCTGAGCAGCAGACAACAGGGAGTTCAATGGAACAACGTAGAAGGTACTGGCGCCCACAACCAATTATACATTGAGTTGTCAAACTACACCCCGTGCTGGACAGTGACAATACGATGAGAAATATACACTGCCTGAATTTACGTCAATGGCCAGGGCTGGTAACCGGAACGTTAACAGCCACAAGGCAGAAGATTCCGCTGGTGCACTTCATTTCAAATAACCAAGTACAGTTAAACTCCTAAGGAGGCTAGCTAAAATTTTCCAACTTGAAAACACATGTTGTTTCTCGTGGGAATATCCCTACAGACGCAACGAACTCCAAACGACACAATGTGAAGTCGTGAATTGCTGGTAGATTAAGTCAAAACTCAACTTTCATGTCCAGGATCGGTGGGCCACGAGCCTCGTAGCAATGGGAACAGCACCACACACTCAGACCGTGCATAGAGGCCAAACTGTGCGCTGCGGAGATTTCCTCTCTGCTCCACGCCAACCGACAAACTGCCCGCACACAGCCCAGCCTGAAACTATAATCGCCAGGCCAAAGATAGTACAAGGTGCGAATATCGATACACACCGCTGCTGCCACCCACGGAAAGAGAGGATAACAGCATAATCGCGATAACTGCGCGAGACTAAACACAGAATAGTAACCAAGGTTTAATCCAACGCATAGCATGAGCCAGAAACGGCTCAATATGTTTGCAGAAAGCACACACATGATCGTGCTGCATGGCGAAGCTCACTATAAAGGAAGGGAAGCTCGTTTCCTTTATCACGATCGTTATGCACTGCGTCCAACTTCATCGCATACCCTTTTAGCCACAATTACGCAACGGCTACGAGAAAGGAGTACTGTGGTGCTCCAAAGAGACGCGAAACACCGGAATTGGAGGACACTGTACTGCATAATGTACTGTACTGTACTGTACTGCAAATGACATCAGTCAAATCGTCGTAAGCACCTCTCACCATGACTACCCTGTTGCAGACGACATACTAAGCGTGTTTTCAAACGGCTGCAGCCGGCTGCTGTGGCCGAGCGGTTCTAGGCGCTGCAGTCTGAAGCCGCGTGACCGCTACGGTCGCAGGTTCGAATCCTGCCTCGGGCATGGATGTGTGTGATGTCCTTAGGTTAGTTAGGTTTAAGTAGTTCTAAGTTCTAGTTAGAACTTAGAAATTAAGTCCAATAGTGCTCAGAGCCATTTGAAACGGCTGCAGCACGGTACCAAAAACATAAGTTTTCGGAAAGGAGTTCCCACTCAAAATAATATGTACTCACTCCCACTCAACAAGTCCTAGACATCTGTTAATATATAAATTTCAGAACACCCTGTATACTATCGAAACCACCGTGGAATGTACTGCAGAAGGTACGTCCCATTGTACCAGTTATTACGGTTTCTACCCTTTCCATTCACGTATGTAGCACGGGAAGAATGGTGTTTGAATGGCTCTGTGCGTGCTGTAATTATTCTAATGTTGTCCTCGCGATCCCTATGCGATCGATACGTACGACGTTCTAGTATATTCCTACAGTCATAATTTAAACCCGGTTTTTGAAACTCCGTTAGTAGACTTTTTCGGGATAGTTGACATCTATCTCCAAGCGTCTGCCACTCCAGTTCCTTCAGCGTATCTGTGGCACTCAGCCGAGGGCAGTCTCGTAGATAGCGTGGTTGGCACGCGAAGCGGATATCTGTGGTCTCACCCGACTAATAAAAAGCTTCCAAAATCGATAAAACTGGATATGTGTCAGGCATGAATTTAAATAAGACAAATAAAGGCTTTACACTCATTAATCGTCAAATTGCAATGAATAATACACACATCAAAAAAGTTTTGCATCACCATGGTTCCGAGAGTTCCGGAACCTGTATAGAAAATTGGAATAGAAAGCAACATAAAAATCATTTCCGCTCTTTTTATGGCTCATGAAAACCACACATTGCATCTTGTACCACCACAGAGCGAGATCTTCAGGGGTCGTGGTCCACATTGCTGTACACACCGGTACATCTAATACCCAGTAGCACGTCCTTTTGCATTGATGCATGCCTGTATTCGTTGTGGAATACTATCCACAAGTTGATCAAGTACTGTCGGTCCAGTCTGTCCCACTCCTCAACAGCGATTCGGCGTAGATCCCTCAGAGTGGTTGGTGGGTCACGTCGTCCATAAAACGCCCTTTTCAATCTATCCCAGGCATGTTCGATAGGGTTTATGTCCGGAGGACATGTTGGCCACTCTAGTCGAGGGATGTCGTTATCCTGAAGGAAGTCATTCATAAGATGTGCACGATGAGGGCACGAATTGTTGTCCATGAACACGAATGCCTCGACAATAATATGCCGATATTATTACACTATTGGTCGTAGGATGGTATTCACGTGTCGCACAGCCGTTACCGTTCCTTCCATGACCACCAGCGGCGTACGTTGGCCCCACATAGTGCCACCCCAAAACAGCAGGGACCCTCCACCTCGCTGCACTCTCTGGACAGTGTATCTAAGGCGTTCGGCCCGACCGGATTGCCTCCAAACACATCTCTGACGATTGTCTGGTTAAAGGCAAGAGAACGTGATACCAATCCTGAGCGGTCCATTCGGCATGTTGTTGGGCCCATCTGTAACGCGCTGCATGGTGTCGTGGTTGCAAGGGTGGACCTCGCCATTGACACCGGGAGCAAACTTGCGCATCGCGCAGCCAATTGTGCACAGTTTGAGTCGTAACACGACGTCCTGTGGCTGCACGAAAGACATTATTCAACATTATGGCGTTGCTGTCAGGGGTCCTCCGAGCCATAATCCTTAGGTAGCGGTCATCCACTGCACTACTAGCCCTTGGGCGGCCTGAGCAAGGCATATCATCGTCAGTTCCTGTCTCCCTGTATCTCTTCCATGTCTGAACAACATCGTCTTGGTCCACTCCGAACGCCTGGACACTTACTTTGTTGAGAGCCCTTCCTGACAGAAAGCAACAATGCGAACCGCGGTACTGACCGTCTAGGCACGGTTGAACCACAGACAACAGGAGCCGTGTACCTCCTTTCTGGTGGAATGACTGGAACTGATCGGCTGTCTGACCCCCTCCGTCTCATAGGCGCTGGTCATACATGGTTGTTTGCATTTTGGAACAGTCAAATGGACTGTGTATGTGATACAGGATGCACAGTCAACTCCTATCTTCAGGAGTTCTGGGAACCAGGGTGATGCAAAACTTTGTTTGATGTATGTAATAATCTCTTATTATGAATTACACAATAGTATATAGTATTATACAGTATATATTAGTATATAATATTATGCTCTGTACATTAACATACATTCTTCAGAAAACTATTTGCTAAACGCGAGACACCAGCACTTAAAATTTCTCTCTAGCTTTAACAGCCGCAAACTCTGATATCACATCTTCAAAATTAGTATTTTTTTGTTGCATCATGTTCGATAGTGAACAAGGCAAGATTATTTAGCCTCGTTTTTCTCGTTGTTGATAGTAAGTAATTTTTAATTCATTTTAATCTACTAAAGTTCCTCTCACATGAAGCAGCTGATACGCAAAACGTAATAAATAACTTTAGAGCGGCTACAAAGTTTGGAAGAGTGTTTTTAAAATCCCATTCCACGATTCCACGATAAATTTCAAACAGTCAAGACATGCCCAAAGAGGACCTGTAGCATTTGTTGGTTTTAAACGTCTTCACAAAGGATTTCTCTTTGTGATACTTCATTATTCTGAGCCTTGGGATCTCACAGAGGTGTTCTGTTCCTGATAGTTCATTATAAAAAACCAGTGAATTGGGAAACACCCAGTTTCAAATCCTCATTATTTGCCAAAAACAAAGTATTTGGCTGCATAGCCTCGAACAAAGAGCGACATATTGACTGGACTTTGATCTGGTTCGGAGTTCAATACTGAATCGGTCAAGACATTCCAAAAATCCTTTTGGTGCTCTGCTCTCAGTGTGAGTCCTGTATCGGTGGCCAATTGACCAACCATTCGTTTTTTCAATATTGCAGTGTCGGTGTTATTCTGATGACGATGCACTGCGGCGACCACAGCTGTTACTAAACACACCAGATGAATTCGCAATTGCTAACAATGTCTACCATCAGTTGTAGAATGGAATGACGACAGTGAAAATTTGTGCCGGGCCGGAACTGGAACCCGGATTTCCCGCTTATAGCGAGCGGTCACCTTACCATTTTCTTTTGTTTAATTTACTAGGTCGTGGGGTGGCGGAGGCAAGGGGGTCAGGGGTCAAAACCCGAGGCCTGGCCTCAATGTCTCCCCCCTCCCATCCCCGGGGTTGTGGTACAAGGGATGCAATGGTTTTATTGTTTTCAATGTTTTTCTTTTTTTGCTACCTTTTGTTTAATTAATTAATTTGTTTTTAAGCAATAAGTAACTAAAACTAATAAGTACACTCGTTGCCTCGAACTGAGACGCATATAACTGAAAACATACTTATAGTTGCAGCATAGGGCAAAAAGAAAGAGAGCAAAGTGTGAGGCTAAGGAAGCCATTAAATAAAACCGTACCACCATTAACCGGAACCATATCTTGCACCGGATAGGAAACAAACACTGCGAGGAACCTTTCGCACTGGGGACAAAAATAGGAAAGGGGCAAATACTGCTACACAGTGCGAGGGATCCCGACGAAACTTTCTATCTGCTTTATCGTCCATGTATGACTTCTTCCTATGACCAAGGTAGATCCCACGTTGTACCGTCTATGGTTCTGTCATCGTCTTGCAATTTTAGCTTCTCTTACCCGTGATGATCCAGCTGCGTGGAGGGTCGTCAAACGCACTCCACAAATAATTGGAAAAATATTGTCGATACTTTGTGTTACGGAGGATCTTGCAATGTCATTCCTGCAAATAGTTCTAAAAGTCTAAAGTGTTCTTAGTGCCGTCTTGAAGCAAATAATGCACTGAATGTGCACGAAGCCACGTCACGGCATTAGTTTTCGTGCTTGGGTAATACACCTCATCCGGGAATAATACAGTCTTGGGTTCGATATGATTAGGCGTCACTCGAAGGAAGTACACATTTGCTTCACTAAGTTCCATACTGACAGTCTCGCCAAGCTAAGACGGTGTTCATCGTTGCCTTGAACGCCACAGCTCGTGAACATGGGTGAGTCCATCGCCATTATGGCAGTGTTCAATGTTACGTGGTGAGTCGTCCTTCACACCACTCGCCAGTTGACGTTCGGGTGCTTCCTCTCCACGATGTTATCGGGTCGTCCACGCTGCAGGACAAGATAAACCGTCCGTGCCGTCGCCAGTCGAGTCGCTGGTAAGGCAAGTCGAACGCAACTGAGTTCGAGGTAAAAGACAGCGATGTAGGCGAGTGACGAGACGACGTGGTGTGTCGGCACAGGTGGCGAGAGGGAGGGCGGCGCTAGTTCTTCTAATAACAAACTCGTCAGACTGCCCTGACGCCAGTGCCATAGTTTGACTAACGTGCTCACAAATAGGGCAACCGCTCTGTTATAAACGTGATAAAGCCAAGCCCTCCCTGATTTGGGGGAACTGTGAGAGTCTCATATGTGCATCTTGAAATGCATTCCTGAACTCACGAAGGACTGTTCTTCCGTAATTTCTTCCATCAAGGCCGCTTCCGTTGCCTGGGTGAGAGTGCCGTAAATCGTCTGAAAGACGTCCTCCAGTGCAGTCTGAGCTGAATAGAGCAGGGAGTAATCATCGTAGAACGCTGTGCTTATGTCTTGTTGCGTGGTGAGGTGACGATCGTCCTCCGTGTCGATGAAGCGTATCAGCGCTCTTTGGCGTCGTTTACGTTCACGAAGATCGTGGAACATAGACGGGCGTTCGCTCGCTATCCTATCCTGTGTCCTCGAGCGGATGACCACCTCCTCTAGGTGCCGTCGCATGTTAGCGATGATCTGAGCCTTAGCACGGTGGACCGCCGTTTGTCGTTCCGGAGACGGTACCAAGGCATCGCAGTCTCGCAGTACCCTGAAGTAAAAGTCGAGTGTATGTCTGCGCCAAGCAGCATAGTCGCGACCGTAAGTTATCAACGTTCACCTCAGTGCTGGTTTGACGCAGTTCAACCACCAGCGGATCGTTGTGGGATATGCACGGAGGCGAATTTCACACGAATGCCAGGTATCCTCAACGGCTTGGCAGCAGTCCAGGTACGACAGGTGAGCGAAGTTTAATTTGCACGGGCTGCGGCTTCTCCACACTTGTCGCCGTAGGTTGATAGCACAGATGTAAGCTGAGTGGTCCGAGAAAGCTGCAGGCCACAGTTCCACATCATTTGTTCCAGCGGCAAGAGAGCGTGAGACATAAATCCGGTCGATGCGGCTGGAAGAGTGACTCCTGAAGTGTGTGAATCTCGGTCGGTAGCCGTGAAGTTGTTCCCAAGTGTCCACCAACTGCAGGTCTCGGATTAGCGTCTGGAGTTCTGGGCACGGATTATGTCGTGGGAGTTGGCCTCTGGGCACCAGTACGCAATTTTAGTCACCTCCAAACACCGGACGGTCATGGCGGCCTTGGAAGGGCGAGGGACGTCTTCCACAAAGAATCGTGAACGTTCAAAACGTCTGTCCGTCCCGGAAAGTGCGTAGATATTGATAAGGTGGACACCCAGTACTGTGAGTGCCATTCCTCTTGCCCCTGGCAGAAACAGGATATCGTCCGCCACTATCCCTTCCCGAAGAACTACAGCGACGCCGCTGCCTGTGGGGGAAGCTGGAGAGACGCATGCGCCGTAATCGTACATGCCTGGGAAGATGTCGACGTACACCTCCTGGAGAAGGGCTATATCGATAGAAGCAGATTCCAACATATTCTGAAGCAAGGATAACTTAGTGGGCGTCCGTATGGTGTTGCTTTTTATAGTTGCAACACGATAAGTTTGACGTCTATCTATAGCACCCGTGTTGGCCATCAACACCTTTGTAAGGGGTATGTGCACGTGACGTCAGGCAGTCTCATTGCTGTGACTGATGGTGGAAAAAGATCAACACTGGTGGAGTGAATTCCGCCGCGTGTCGTCCGACACGATGGGCAAGGAGTTTTCCTCACCGTCGTCCGCCAGTGGCCATGAAATACCATCGGTTCTTGGTGGTTGTTGGTGGCTGCAGCGTCACTCGGCGCAGACTCCTCCGGCGTTACTGGCTAATAATTGGCAGCGGCTGTCTGCATGTGATCCTGCTGTTCTGTGGGGTCATAGGGACTGAAGCCGTTACTGTGGTCTCTGTACAGCCGGTACCGTCGTCGCCTTGTCCACAGTCCATATCAGACTTCCGCTGCAAGCACTCGTCCGATGGAGCACGCCGCCGCCGCTTGTGTTTCGGCGGGGAACGCTGTTTACGGACGTGTGTTTCAGTATCCGAATGTCGGTGGATCTCTTCAGCTGCTCCGGTGTCTGGAAGAAAAGCCGCCGTCGGCACAACCCCTGGGTCAATGTCCGTCCTGTAGTCTGTGCTGTCTTGCAAGATCGGCAAGTGATTCTCCTCAAGAGGGGCGCCGTTGTAGTGGCTGGTCCGGTACTGCAGAATCCATCGTGGCCTCGCTATCGGGGACGGCTATCGGACGAATGTGGTCGGCATCGGAAAGGGTGGCCACCCGTGAAACCCCGGCATAATTGAGAGGAAGGGTCGTCACCGTAGAAAGAGTCATAGATTCATCTGTCGGGATTGAGCAAGCCGTCGTTAGAGATAATCCGACCTGAAGTGTCCTTCTTGGCCACAACCGGAGGAAGTGCATGGCTGTCCGTCGTACGTAATAATCGCCTTACATCCGCCGATGACAAGTTAGGATGATACATGTTTTTACAGTTCAATTTTGATCTGTCGTACGCCGTTAAGAACCGGGTACGTTGTAAAGGTGGTCCATTTTTCGGCCATGTGGCTGATCACTCTGCCGTAAGGCTGGAAAGCCGCGATGACGAGTACGGTGGTATTTCGAACGAAAGTTTGAAGAATCGTATCGTACGGAGGCGAAGCCGTGCGTGATTGATAGAGATTGCCCCAGTATGGCCATCGGAATGTTTTAATTTAAGATCTTTCGCATGTGCGCCCACAGTACTGTTGCACACCTCGTCACTTACTACATGTAGACAACACTGCTCGTGATAGAGAGGGATACCAATTATGTCCTGCGGATCAATTTTAACGTCATCATATAGAAACCTCACAGCCGTGTATGATCGGGTTGAAAACTGATCTTGATGGTAGTTTGTATGAATCTGTCATATTACGTAGGTAGTGATGGACTCTACACTAGCCGCAACGAAGTAGTAAACAACTAGGACACTCGCAACCACGCGGGCGGATCGTAAACAAGACGTCCTCGCCGCAGCGCTGCGGAAAGCAGACTGAAAACTTCCATATGTCGTCGTTTGGTCTGGCCGTGAGTCGTGCACGGATAGCCAAATGGCGCCGGCGCGGTAGCTCAGCGTGTTCGGTCAGAGATCTGGCTAGCATCTGTAATAAATCAACTCAGTGAAGAGGTCAACAACGAACTTCAACGGATGCCATCTGACGGTCGCTACGACCAAATACAACAAACGATTCCGAATAAAAAAAAAAAGAGGTAACGCGACCGCTCGCGATAAGTGGGAAATCTGGGTTCGAGGTCCAGTCCGGCACATATTTTCGTTGTCGTCATTCCATTCTACGACTGATGGTAGTCATTATTCGCAGTTGCGAATTCATCTGATGTATTCGTTTTTATGCGAATTACTCTTTCTATTGAAATGTCGTATTCCTCCGATTTTTTCACAGCAAGACCTATTGCCTCTTCTAAAATTTGACCTCGTTTTTGTTCAGTATGGACAAAGTGGCCCTGTTTTTGTAACGAACTGATCAATACTCAAGCGTTTACTTTGCAATAAACCTGAGTAGAGTTTGCTTCTCTCAGGACATCATTCCGAAATTAAACAGCAAAGAAATGTGAAATTTCGTACAACGGGCATAATACTTTGTGCAGCTTCTCTGGTGTCCAAATTTTCTCGTTGAACACATAATTCGTCAATTGCATCCCACGCCGCATCAAAAATTTCTGTCAGTGCTTTTATTGCAGCATAATGAGCACTCAAAAGCGTTCTTGCGCGTTTATTAACAGATGCTTTGCTGTGTTTAAAAAAACATCCCAGCGGCTAGTGGTCGAAAAAAAAAAGTAAAAATGGTATCTACAGTGTCGAAAAATGTTCCACAAATACATTTTGTGCAGAGGAATGGTGGACACAAAAATTAATTGAATTATCAATACACCCAACAAAAAAGGCTTTATTTTTTTTGTTTTAGCTTGTACCCCATATATGCCACTCGTAACAGCTACATTGTGGCTCTGAGCACTATGGGACTTAACATCTGAGGTTATCGGTCCCCTAGACTAAGAACTACTTAAACCTAACTAACAACCTAAGGACATCACACGCATCCATGCCCGGGGCAGAATTCGAACCTGCGACCGTAGCAGCAGCACGGTTCCGGACTGAAGCGCCTAGAACCTCTCGCTCACAGCGGTCGTCGGCTACATTGTCATAACCTTGGGAACGACACATCATAACGTCTAAACCGTCATTTTCAAGCTTCTTTACATTTTAATCACTTAGATCAGTGGATTTTTTTCGTTTAAGAGAAGGTATCCAAGGAATAGTTCTTTTACTTCCACTTTTATATTACAAATGGTTCAAATGGCTCTGAGCACTATGGGACTCAACTGCTGAGGTCATTAGTCCCCTAGAACTCAGAACTAGTTAAACCTAACTAACCTAAGGACATCACAAACATCCATGCCCGAGGCAGGATTCGAACCTGCGACCGTAGCGGTCTTGCGGTTCCAGACTGCAACGCCTTTAACCGCACGGCCACTTCGGCCGGCTTTTATATTACAAACGAATCACTTAGATCAGTGGCTTTTCTCCTTTTAGAAGAAATTTCCGAGGAATACTTCTTTTACTTCCACTTTTCTGTTATGAATTTTCATGAAACGAATCACTACAGACAGCTGATCAATATGAAATGTCAGCTGTGCTATCAAACGTAATACCATAACATTTAGACGAATTGGTTTCGTTGACGAGCTTAGACTTTACGTGGTTCGCTAAAAGATTTATAAATTCATTCTACACTCCTGGCGACAAATATGACACTTTCGGGATTTAACATGTTCCAAGTCCATGCTATGTTTTTTCAACACTACACCATACTTTGAAAGTAGTTTCACTGCTTCTAAGAAATTGCCGTTATCTGTAGAGTCTTGTCCTTCATCATTTCGACGGAATTCTACGTTTTGTTTAGCCAGAAACAAAGTTGCATCCAATACCCTTGATAAAAGATGATTCCACTTCAGTTTTACTGTGTCCATTAATTGCAAGGCCATGTCATCCATTGTTTCATGCAGTTTTAGTCTCATTTCCAAACCTTTCCACTTTTCAAGATATTCCAGGTTTTCATTTATAGTTTTGTGGTCGGCCACTGTAGGATTCAGTTTCCACCACTTCTGAAATACAGCCACAAACGTAGATCTTGCATAAGTACTACTGGAGATAGCAAACAAACGACAGCAGAAGATACAGCACATTACCTTTTATTTTTGATCTGTGCCACATGGGGCTTCTCTTTTTGAAAATGTTCACTTCAGTTTTCATGAGTGCAAAGCGATCATTATCAGGAAACGTATGCTTCAATGAGAGACAGCTCTCAAGTCCTGAAGTGATTCATTTACATTATTGCAGTCTTTGGATAGTAATAACATTATCAGTATTATCACATTTATTTTCACTATTTTTGTTTCTGATTCGTCTTCTTCACGAGTTATCACCGTGGGCTATCATCATATCTGTATTGTCGCTGTTGCCTTCTGAAAATGAGCCAACGTTATCAGAATCACTGCTTACATCAACGTGAGAATCAGTTTTTTTTTTTTTAATGAACGTTGGCTATCATCAGTTTTTGTAAACATATTTCAAGATGGCGCCAGACATGCTCTGACGTGATTCAGTTTCAGCCTGTTTTGCGTTTCTCTGCTGAAATCCACTTTTTTTAAATATATGAAGTGCTCGAGGCATATCTATTTTGTTAGGTCTTTGGTACACGTACTAAAAAAAAGTGTTTTCACTTAGTATACCCGACCACATATATACTCGTATGATACTGTGTGAAAAAAACATGCTGAAAGACAGTGACAAACAGGTAATATTCAATATTTTTTAGTTTCAAGAAAAGTATTAGCGTATTGCGTCATTAAAGTTTCTTAACTGCTAGACAGTGGCATCTCCTGCAAGCTACCTGTCCACAGTTGTGCAGTGTATGTATCTTCTGTTTGCATGCATTTAAATTTAATATTGGTATCTTACGAAGTTTCATTCTAACGTGGATCTGAACTGTACATTTATTTTATCATTCCCCTTCAAAAACGCATAAACGAGGTTTACAATATTCGGTTCGATTGTCCACGTAAACAAGTTTTCCGAACACCCTTTTCCCAGAATTAGTTTTAATAATCGACGCTCCACTGTATTTAGTTCAGCAGAAAGGCGGTTCCCCGTAACAGATAATTTCCACAGAATGAAATGAAATATTCCTTGCTACATGTGTTTGCAAATCGTAACATTACGTACTAGAAATAATACGGTGATGTTACAACCAGTTTCGGTTAGCATAAACGTTAACAGAAGTGATATTGTCAGCATGAACGTGCTGACCACACTAAGATTAATTGATAAGTGATTATTACCGCCTCTGTTATGAGTTATGTATGTGACATATTGCCCACACACAGACAGGGCAGAAATATTTCTGATGCAACTTTTGAAAAAAAAGTGGATTATGCTAACAGAAATTAGCCAAAAATAAATTTCTTTCCAAACGCAACTGGTGGCTATATTTTTCAGCCCAAATTATATCACAACTCCTTAAGCGATGGTAACCATGTGTACAACACTGATAATTTTGTTAGAAATTAGCCGCGCGAAGTGACCGCGGTCCCTCCCGCCGGAGGCTCGAGTCCTCCCTCGGGCATGTGTATGTGTGTGTGTGTGTGTGTGTGTGTGTGTGTGTGTGTGTGTTGTTCTTAGCATAACTTAAAGTAGTGTGTAAATCTAGGGACCGATGACCTCAGCAGCTTGGTCCCTTAGGAATTCACACACATTTGAACATTTGTTACAAATTATTAAACTGTCCTTCCACTTAGGTTGGATTTAGTTTTTTTACAAGATATCTTGTCAGTTCTTTTATAACACACTATAGCCGGCCGGAGTGGCCGAGCGGATCTAGGCGCTACAATCTGGAACCGCGCGACCGCTACGGTCGCAGGTTCGAATCTTGCCTCGGGCATGGATGTGTGTGATGTCATTAGGTTAGTTAGGTTTAAGTAGTTCTACGTTCTAGG
The DNA here is from genome assembly GCF_023898315.1 of Schistocerca nitens. NCBI lineage: Eukaryota > Metazoa > Arthropoda > Insecta > Orthoptera > Acrididae > Schistocerca > Schistocerca nitens. Next base: position 229,195,167 of record NC_064621.1, on the reverse strand, counting down.
GGACTAGTGGCCTCAGAAGTTAAGTTCCATAGTGCTCAGAGCCATTTGAACCGTTTTATAACACACTATCGAAATAACAACTGTTGACTTCACGTCAATCAGAGCTCACACCACGTAGGAAACGAGAAATGAAACAGCCGACAAGCAACGACAATTTTGGGGAAACCTCGATCGAACAGCAGAGTTATGGAAATAAAAACAACAGAATGCGTGTCCAAAACAGTCTGTCCAATCTATAGCGAGCTCCGACGTTGAAGCTGAAGTCCTTAGAAGTCGCTGTACTTCGTGCCTTCTATCACAGCTGCCAATCCTAGCATTCCAACAGTAGCGGCCGGTGGTATCTGAAGATGGGTGTTGCGCCGAATTTTCAAGGTTACAATGTTGAGAAGCTTACAAGGGTGAAAATTCCATATCTCGGCACCTGGGATCCCGACGTTCTTTAATCACGACCGAGAAAAATATGAAATGTAGTTATACTGATGAGAAGACATTTCCTCTGAATTTTTACTCTAACAAGAAATATGTCAATGAAGCTAGAGTATTATGATCGCTGTTGAAATATCAGTATTGGTCATGTCATAGGTAACGTACCCTAGTGGCTCGGATAACTTATTAACGTTGAGGGAGGAGAGAATGCTGGGAGAAGTGTTCACCGTAGAGAGGTGCTACCTCGCGGAGCATTTGGAACTGTTTCTAGTTGACAACACCACCTATCACACATAACACGGCTACTAGGTGTTAGGAAATGGAAATGAGTGTTTGGCGCCATTGGCCGGGAGGCCCCTCCGGCCGCCTTGGTGCAGGTCTTATTACATTTTTTTCTTTCAATTTCGTTGTTGATCGTTGGGTTTGGTCGTTGCGGACGTCACATGACATCCGGTAAAGTTCGTTTGTTGATCCTTCCACTCAGTTTTTTATTACAGAGGCCGACCAGCTCTCTGACCGAACACGCTGAGCTACCGTGCCGGCATTCGACGCTACATTGGGCGATCTGCGCGCCGGATGGGGTTGAAATGAAGATGTAAACAACACAACACCCAGTCCCTGAGCGGAGAAAATCCCCGACCCAGCCGGGAATCGAACCCGGGCCCGGGCCCGGGCCCGTAGGACGGCAATCCGTCACGTTGACCATTCAGCTATCGGGACGGACAGTAGGTGTTACAGCAAGGCCTGTACTCGACCATGTTCCAAGTTAAATGGGCTGTGCTTTCCGTCAGGGACATGCTGTGGGGCGGCAAGCACCTTCTACATCTACATCTGCATTTATACTCCGCAAGCCACCCAACGGTGTGTGGTGGAGGGCACTTCACGTGCCACTGTCATTGCCTCCCTTTCCTGTTCGAGTTGAGTTATCTTCGAGCTCAGCTGCGTTTGTAAGTCCGTTATGAGGCTATAGAACGTTGGGCGATCGAAGGTAATATATTTCGTGGTGCATATTAGGCTTTCTAAACAAAAAAAATGTATAAGAAAAGGGAACATACGAAGTGTAAAATTATTGAAAGTTGTGCAACACTGCAACAACATCGCGTTCTGCCACTGGGTTTCAGTAACTGTGATACCGTGTATTACACTTGAACTGTTAGTGTTATGGCTGTCATGCTGTACCACGTTTATACGTGAGAGTCTATAAATTGCGCTTATACATTTGTTCTACTACGGTGAGATATTCCTGCCGTATCGGATAATCACCACGAAAATTGAGTTCTACTGTACGAGGCTCTGTCCCCTCTTTCCCCTCTCTCCGCAAGCTTCACTGGGTTCAACTCATTATAGATACACAGGCTATATGCTTGTGTCAGTATTCTACTTAGTTTCGAGGCCACGAACAGCATTTTAATGAAAAGAAAGACACAACGGTGATTAGTTACTACACGTAAAAAAATTGCTAGCATACAGGTATCACGCCCATACGGGTGGAACCCGGGGCGGGTCGCTCCCATCGCCACCCCCTCCCTAAAACTTCCCTTAGCCACGCCCCTTAGCTACGCCACAAAACAATGGGTCAAATAAAAACCTGTGACCCCTCGTGCTGCCCTTCCCTGTATACGTTCAGTATCCCCCGTTAGTCCTACTTAGTGTGAGTCCCACACACATGAGCAATATTCTAGAATCGATTACACGAATGATTTGTAAGTAGTTTCCTTTATAGACTGATTGCACTTCCGCAGTATTCTGTAAATATACCTAAGTCTACCACCTGCTTTACCCACGATTGAGCCTATGCGATAATTCCATTGCCGGCCGAAGTGGCCGTGCGGTTAAAGGCGCTGCAGTCTGGAACCGCAAGACCGCTACGGTCGCAGGTTCGAATCCTGCCTCGGGCATGGATGTTTGTGATGTCCTTAGGTTAGTTAGATTTAACTAGTTCTAAGTTCTAGGGGACTAATGACCTCAGCAGTTGAGTCCCATAGTGCTCAGAGCCATTTGAACCATTTTTGATAATTCCATTTCATATCCCTATAAAGTGTTACAACACGGTTTTTGTATGACTTGGTCGACTCCCGCTGTCACTCATTGATATTATAGTCATGGGATACTACGTTGTTTTCGTTTTGTGAAGTGCAGAGTTTTACATTACTGAACATTTAAAGTAAGTTGCCAATCTTTGCACCACATTGAAATCTTATCAAGCTCTAACTGAAATTTATGCAGCTTATTTCAGACAGTACTTCATTATAGATAACTGCATCACGTCCAAAAAGTCTGAGGTCACTATTAATATTATCTGCAAGGTCATTAACATACGGTATAGGCAGGAGTGGCCGAGCGGTTCTAGGCGCTTCAGTCTGGAATCGAGCGACCGCTACAGTCGCAGGTTCGAATCCTGCCTCGGGCATGGATGTGTGTGATGTCCTTAGGTTGGTTATGTTTAAGTAGTTCTAAGTTCTAGGGGGCTGATGACCTCAGATGTTAAGTCCCATAGTGCTCAGAGCCATATGAACCATTTTTGAACATACGGCATAAACAGCAAGGATCCCAACACACTTCCCTGGGAAACACCTAAAGTTACTTCTAAATCTGATGATTACCCTCCATCCAAGATAACATCCTGCGTTCTCGCCTCTAAAAAGTCTTCAGTCCAGTCACAAATTTCTCTTCATGCGCGATATGATTGTACTTTTGACAATAAGCGTAGATGCGGTACGAAAACTGCAAATTTGTGGCAAGGTCTTATGGGACCAAACTGCTGAGGTCATCGGTCCCTAAGTCTACACACGACTTAATCTAACTTAAACTAACTTATACTATGGACAACACATACACCCATGCCCGATGGAGGACTCGATCCTCCGACGGGGGCAGCCGCACGGCTCCCCCGTGCGGCCGGTATGGTACTGAGTCAAATTATTTTCAGAAATCAAGAAATACTGCATCCACAGAATGAGAAGCTGAAAATTCTGTATAGAAGCTTTGAGGGATTCCATCCGGCCCAGGAGCTCTGTTGAATTTTAACAATTTCAACTGTTTCTGAAAACCGCTTTCTCTAATACTCAATTCAGTCATGTTTTCAGTTATACGGGGATTAAATTGGTGCAGTTCTCCTGGGTTTACCTTTGTAAAGAAACATTTGGAAACAAATTTAAACATTCAAGCTTTTGTTCTGCCACCCTCTGGGTTTTCTTATGTAAAGGAACATTTGAAAACAGATTTAAGCATTTCAGCTTTCGCTTTGCTACCCTGAGTATGAGTTCCTGTCTCATTCGCCAGACAATTGTGCCGCGTGAAACGCTGTCGTGCCAACCGCACTCCAAAAATTCGTCTTTCGTCACTTCGCTCGGGATTAAACGCTGCTCTGATAACCATGACAGAGTGCGAGGTGAACGGAACTTTAATGCCAGAGTGTCCGAAGAAATTCAAAGACTGCAGATGTTTGCGGGATACGATATGCGAGCAGCATACCAATAGACATGCAAAAAACTGAAGCACCTGATTCCTGATTCGTGTTTCAATCAATCAATAACGTTCTCTTGTAGCACATCGAGAAACTGACGACTTTCTCTATTTCGGTTTATCGATCTTATTTCCAATACTTATTGAAAATGATATATATATATATATATATATATATATATATATATATATATATATATATATATATATATAAATCAGATAGAATTCCGACAGTGGCTAGAAACGGAAATGTTGCTCAAAGCCCCTGCTCGCAGCTTACAGCCTCTCTCATGATTGTATTCTTTTTCGTTAAGAATGGTTTGATGATGCTCAGCAGCTCCGCAATCATGTTTAATCCATTCTTCAATAATTACGAAAATTATATGCTCCCAGCTTCATAAGAAAAAGAGCCTGGATGGATTTCTTCTTTGGCCACAACATTCTCTGTCCTTTTGGCTTTGTTACCCCTAAAACAGCCAAGGCAAAACCGAATTTTTGTTTTTGTGTAAAGCCAAGCGGGTTGTCGTAGATCATAACCTCAGTGAACGTAAGGTAAACAAATCCCAACAACGGGTCGTTGAGTGCAGTCAGTTGGGACGTGTGTAGGCCGACACGAAATTTGTTGGTCGATCGAACGGCCGATAAAACGATGCTTATATAGGGCTCTTTATTTTCAAGTCACTTGAAAAATCTCCATTAATCGAAGAACTCTAGGTGTTTTGGTACACTCAATGTGAAGCGAATGTCACGACAGATCTCCCCGAAAGTTCGAAATTACAGGCTACCTTACGCTCGGTTATTCGAACTGCTTCGCCAACTGTTCAGATAGTCTCTCCATTCTACTCTTCGTAACGCTCCTCAGTTTTCTCAACAGTGCATTACTTTCTACAGGAATGGAGATGGTAGCTGGTCAGGCTGGACAATGATGTGGGCGTCTGAATGGAGTTTATACTCTGACACGTAAGAGTAAATGGGGGCACGCCCAGGCGTACTGTGAAACCGCCACCAGCCTGGGTGACCGTAGTGGGTGCAGGAATAGGAAGAGGGAGAGCACTGCTTAAGTATCTGGTGGCCTATCACCTAACCCATTCGCCCTGCGGCAATGCTCTGACACAAGAGATCCCAGCCTGTGCTCTCCACTCCAAGAAGCGTCCAGCAACCAACACGTGACACCTCTCCCAGGCCTCCTGAATGGCGCGCCGTGGTGGCGCGTGTGGCTGGTTTTGTCGGCAGACTGCCAATCATAACAGCCTCTATTAGGCCACGATATTACCTGGTAAGTACGCTGTGAGAGAACCTGTGCTGGTCTCACAGCTGATAAAAATGACGAAAAACTCAGAATAAAATTTTGTACACAAAACCTAAAATATTCCCAAAACAGTGAGGCACATTGCAGAGTTTATTTCAGTGAATAAATCAGTTATAAAAATTACTTCGAAGTACTCGAAGTGTTCAACTTTCGTATAGTAAAATCCACATACTGAGGCTGTGGAACATGAAGTGAAAAGCAAATAAGATGTAAAGAAAAACATTCGGGATTCCGTCATCCATGCTATCGACTCTTCTGAAGAGGAAATGCGGGAGAACCTTACCTAAGAGTGCGCAGTTAAGGAATAACAGAAAAGATCTGCGTTATCCACATCTACATCTACATGGATACTATGCAAATCACATCTAAGTGCCTGGAAAGAATGAACACCTATATCTTTTCGTACGAGGTCTGATTTCCCTTATTTTATCGTGGTGATCGTTTCTCCCTATGTAGGTAGATGTTAACAAAATATTTTCCCATTCGGAGGAGAAAGTTGGTGACTGGAATTTCATGAGAAATTACCGTCGCAACGAAAAACGCTTTTCTTTTGATGATGTCCAGCCCAAATCCTGTATCATTTCTGTGACACTCTCTCTCATATTTCGCTATAGTACAAAACGTGCTGCCCTTCTTTGAACTTTTTCGATATTCTCCGTCAGCCCTACGTGGTAAGGATCCCACACCGTGCAGCAGTATTCTAAAAGAGAATGGACAAGTGTAGTATAGGCAGTCTCCTTAATAGGTCTGTTACATTTTCTAAGTGTCCTGACAACAAAACGCAGTCTTTCGTTAGCTTTGCGCACAAGGAAACCTAACAAACACGTCCACTCGTACACACAACAAATAAGTAAGCTGTCTAATGCGAGGCGATGTGTCCATATACGTACGCGAGGACTGATTGGCTGAGTTTTTTTTTTCCTTTATTGTATTTCAATTCCCCCCGTAAGGGGGGGGGGCGGGCTGGCAGCAGCTTATTACGCTGCTCTGCAGCCTACAGACTTTTTAAAACTTAAGGAGAAGATAAGAAACAATAAACGCAGGCGATAAAATGGGGACTTAAATTGTAAAACGGCGGAAAATTGTGGAAACTTAGAACACAAAGCAAAGGGTTGGCAAAGTGAATAAAATACACAGGATGCAGACAGGTAACATAGTAGACAGACAATTAAAAAAAAAGACAGTCTGGTTTCTGTTTGCAAGAGATATAAAATCACACCCAGCGACAGTATGATGGCCGTTCGCAACACTTCGGAAAAGACACACAACACTGAACACTCACTGTAAACACTGCACTAAAATGTCGGCACAAAGAGGACACACCATAGCCTAGGGCAGACTGGGGGGGGAGGGGGCGGGTGGACCTGGACAGATGAGGGGGAAAACAAGGAGGGAGGAGAGGAAAAACGAAAGGGGGGGGGAACAAAGGAGGGAGAGGACTCATAAGGGAGGGGGGGCGGGCAGGGCAGATGCGAGAGGGAATGGGAAAAGGCAGAAGAGGGAAGTGCAAAAGGACTCGGGGGGGTGAGAAGGGGGGCAGAGAGAGGGTAGGTGGGGAAAAAAGAGGATGGAAGGGGGAGGAGAGGGGACCCAAGAAAAGGATGGAAGAAAGGAGGGGACTGGCTGGGCGAGAGGCAGGCGCTTAAGTACGCTATCGGGGGCGCCGCTATTGGCCGCTGGAACCACGTGTTCCACTGTGGCGCACTCACACTAAAAGCGGGCCAGGAGGCGCGCGCCGCCACAGCTAACGGCGTGATGGTGCAGAGACCTCTAGGGGTCTTCGACATTCATAACGTCTGGCGCGGATTCAAATTCCGCGGCGCGCGGTACCAGAAATATCACTACTGTCAATAGGAAAACAAAATCATTTTAGGTTTATATTTATTACCACAAACTCTACATTTTCAGAAAACTACAGCAGCAGAGAGGTAATTTTTATTGAACTTTTCAAAAACACAAAAAACGGGGAACGCATACTCTTTCGTTCATCTGCAATTAAGAGTGCGCAAAACGAGCTCAAAGAGTGCGCACACTCAAAGGGTGATCTCCCACACTTAATGCGATGGATTGTCTTCTGAAAACGTCAACATGTATGTTCTCTAATCACTGCTTTCGGTCTGTTTCCTAAGGCAGACTCCTTCTTACCAAGAGGACTGGAAAAAAGCGCAGGTGACGCCTGTATATAAGAAGGGTAGAAGGACGGATCCTCAAAATTACAGACCAATATCCTTAACATCGGTTTGTTGCAGGATTCTAGAACATATTCTCAGTTCCAATATAAGGAATTTCCTTGAGACAGAGAAGTTGCTGTCCATGCATCAGCACGGCTTTAGAAAGCATCGCTCCTGCGAAACGCAACTCGCCCTTTTTTCACATGATATCTTGCGAACCATGGATGAAGGGTATCAGACGGATGCCATATTCCTTGACTTCCGGAAAGCGTTTGACTCAGTGCCCCATTGCAGACTCCTAACTAAGGTACGAGCATATAGGATTCGTTCCCAAATATGTGAGTGACTTGAAGACTTCTTAAGTAATAGAACCCAGTACGTTGTCCTCGATGGTGAGTGTTCATCGGAGGTGAGGGTATCATCTGGAGTGCCCCAGGGAAGTGTGGTAGGTCCGCTGTTGTTTTCTGTCTACATAAATGATCTTTTGGATAGGGTGGATAGCAATGTGCGGCTGTTTGCTGATGACGCTGTTGTGTTCGGGAAGGTGTCGTCGTTGAGTGACTGTAGGAGGATACAAGATGACTTGGACAGGATTTGTGATTGGTGTAAAGAATGGCAGCTAACTCTAAATATAGATAAATGTAAATTAATGCAGATGAATAGGAAAAAGAATCCCGTAATATTTGAATACTCCATTGGTAGTGTAGCGCCTGACACAGTCACGTCGATTAAATATTTGGGCGTAACATTGCAGAGCGATATGAAGTGGGACAAGCATGTAATGGCAGTTGTGCGGAAGGCGGATAGTCGTCTTCCGTTCATTGGTAGAATTTTGGGAAGATGTGGTTCATCTGTGAAGGAGACCGCTTATAAAACACTAATACGACCTATTCTTGAGTACTGCTCGAGCCTTTGGGATCCCTATCAGGCCGGATTGAGGGAGGAAATAGAAGCAATTCAGAGGCGGGCTGCTAGATTTGTTACTGGTAGGTTCGATCATCACGCGAGTGTTACGGAAATGCTTCAGGAACTCGGGTGGGAGTCTCTAGAGGAAAGTAGGCGTTCTTTTCGTGAATCGCTACTGAGGAAATTTAGAGAACCAGCATTTGAGGCTGACTGCAGTACAATTTTGCTGCCGCCAACTTATATTTCGCGGAAAGACCACAAAGATAAGATGAGAGAGATTAGGGCTCGTACAGAGGCATATAGGCAGTCATTTTTCTCTCGTTCTGTTTGGGAGTGGAACGGGGAGAGAAGATGCTAGTTGTGGTACGAGGTACCCTCCGCCACGCACCGTATGGTGGATTGCGGAGTATGTATGTAGATGTAGATGTAGGAGAGCAGCGGCAACCTTTGATGTTATTTCCATTTTCAATTCATTGTCTCCCTCACTGAGCAGCTGTTCAGTTTAGATGAAATTCCTGTTCGATTTTCGTACTTAATTTAAAGTCATTCAGAAACCAAACCTATCGTTCAGACTCCACAACGCAATCAAGAAGTACAAATTTGCAGTTGTTCCCTAAAGAGAGACCGAGCGAGATGGCGCCGTGGTCAGCACACTGGGCTCGCATTCGGGAGGACGACGGTTCAAACCCGCGTCCGGCGATTCTGATTTAGGTTTTCCATGATATCCCTAAATCGCTTCAGGAAAATTCCGGGATCGTTCTGTTGAAAGGGAACGGCCGACTTCCTTTCCCATCCTTCCCTAATCCTACAGGACCGATGATTTCGCTGTTTGCTCCCCTCCCCCAAATCAACCAACCAGTTGCTCGTGTATTCTGTGTATAAGTTATGCAACAGAATGTCAGAACTGTATCAAGAAAGCTCATAAGTGATTCTTACTTATTTAACTTCGGAAACACGGTATTTCTTCAAACAACTTCTACGAGGTGTTTCTCTTACCACTCTGGATGCAACTACGTCAGCGGCGAGCTGATCAGTTTAGTCAACTGTCAGAAACACAAACTGCGCTCTCTTTGGAACTGCCCATTCTGGTACATTTACTCGAAGATAGCAGAAAACGAACCTATACTGCCCCCACGACTTATCTTAGAAGCTAGATTAAGGAAAGGCAAACCTACGTTTCTAGCATTTGTAGACTTAGAGAAAGCTTTTGACAATGTTGACTGGAATACTCTCTTTCAAATACTGAAGGTGGCAGGGGTAAAATACAGGGAGCGAAAGGCTATTTACAATCTGTACAGAAAGCAGATGGTAGTTGTAAGTGTCGAGGGGTATGAAAGGGAAGCAGTGGTTGGGAATGGAGTGAGACAGGGTTGTAGCCTATCCCCGATGTTATTCAATCTGTATATTGAGCAAGCAGTAAAGGAAACAAAAGAAAAGTTCGGAGTAGGTATTAAAATCCATGGAGAAGAAATAAAAACTTTGAGGTTCGCCGATGACATTGTAATTCTGTCAGAGACAGCAAAGGACTTGGAAGAGCAGTTGAACGGAATGGACAGTGTCTTGAAAGGAGGGTATAAGATGAACAACAACAAATGCAAACGAGGATAATGGAATGTAATCGAATTAAATCGGGTGATTCTGAGGGAATTAGATTAGCAAATGAGACACTTAAAGTAGTAAAGGAGTTTTGCTATTTGGGGAGGAAAATAACTGACGATGGTCGAAGTAGAAAGGTTATAAAATGTAGACTGGTAATGGCAAGGAAAGCGTTTCTGAAGAAGAGAAATTTGTTTACATCGAGTATAGATTTAAGTGTCACGATGTCGTTTCTGAAAGTATTTGTATGGAGTGTAGCCATGTATGGAAGTGAAACATGGACGATAACTAGTTTGGACAAGATGAGTATAGAAGCTTTCGAAATGTCGTGCTACAGAAGAATGCTGAAGATTAGATGGGTAGATCACATAACTAATGAGGAGGCATTGAATAGAATTGGGGAGAAGAGGAGCTTGTGGCACAACTTGACTAGAAGAAGGGATCGGTTGGTAGGACATGTTCTGAGACATCGAGGGATCACCAATTTAGTATTGAAGGGCAGCGTGGAGGGTAAAAATCGAAGACGGAGACCAAGAGATGAACACGCTAAGCAGATTCAGAAGAATGTAGGCTGCAGTAGGTACTGGGAGATGAAGAAGCTTGCACAGGATAGAGTAGCATGGAGAGCTGCATCAAACCAGTCTCAGGACTGAAGACCACAACAACAACAACGGAGGCTAAGACATTCATGGTTATACTGAGCACTGAACAGAGGTTTCACCTTGCGTTTTTAACTCTGCGTGTAAATTCAAGTAGTCTGTAGACCAGTTTTCAGTAGTTTTAAACAGCCAGCTTCGCAGCTCATTCAGGCATCAACGTCCATTGGTGACGCGTGAGGAAAGTAGCAGCTTCTATGTCTAGTTTTCTGTCTGGTTTTATAGTTCACTTCTTCACTTACTCTTGCTAGGATGGGTAGGATGTGTGCATGCTGCGTGCGGACGCAGTAGGAGCTGGTCGCAGTTGGCGAGCAGCTGAATGCCCTTCTGGCTACGGTCAGTCACTTGCAGGCTGCTGCTTAGGGGTTTAGCTGTGTCGGAGAATCTAGCGTGTCACATGGGACGCCTCAGATGTCGCTTGTTTCGTTCACAGGCTCTGCTTCCAAGGCACCTCCTAGTGTGCCCGAAGTGGCAAATACGCCCTCACAACCGGGAGAGTGCCGGGTGGTAACAAGTTCGTGTCACTCGAGGTGGAAGGCCAATGTGGAAGCTGGTTCAAATGGCTCTAAGCACTACAGGACTTAACATCTGAGGTTACCAGTCCCCTAGACTTAGAACTAACCTAAGGACATCACACACATCCATGCCCGAGGTAGGATTCGAACCTGCGACCGTAGCAGCAGCGCGGTCCCGGACTGAAGCGCCTAGAACCGCTCGGCTACATGGGCCGGCTGTGGAGGCTGGCCATCTGGACTCGTGTACTCGGCCTATGAGTGAACAGGTGGTCGTTCCTTCAGCAGGATCCGAGCATACACACGCGATCGGGGGCTCCCTAGTTATGAGGAGCTCCAACGTTAGGTAGCTTATGGAGCGCCTTGAGAAGATAGCACTCCGGGTTGGATGGGAAGCCAGCGTGCACTCGGTACGTCTGCCGACATGCAGATGGCGAAATCAGACCGCGTTCGACTGTCAAAATTTTACCGATCAGTTGTCGAAGTATTCGTAACAAACAACCCGAATGTACTACTCTCCAGGAAAGTTCTCGCGCTAAAATTATTGGAAATTTGCGAGAAGGTCTTATGGGACCAAACTGCTGAGGCCATCGGTCCCTAAGCCTACACACTACTTAATCTAACTTTAACTTACGCTAAGGACAACAAACACACCGAAGCCCGAGGGAGGACTAGAACCTCCGACGGGGGCAGCCACATGGACCGTGACAAGGCACCCTAGACCGCGAGGCTACCCCGCGCGGTGCTAAAGTTATTCTTCGGACCTGTAGCTGCCTGAAACCCAAAGCAGGAAGCTCTGAGATATTTGATGAGCCGTAGAAGTTGTGTCGGAAAGCCAGACTAGACGCCATAGGAGGGGGGGGGGGGGGGGGTCTTCATTGTAGTTGACAAAAATATTGTCTTATTGAGATCGTGTATAACAGGTCCAGGCGAAACCAAGTTAATTGTTGGGTGTTTTTACCGGCCACCGATTCCACTGTGACAGTTCTAGAGCCATTGAAAGAAATTCTACAGTTAGTATCGCATAAATACATAGATATGCAATACTACTTGGAGCCGACTTTAACCTACGGAGTATAGACTAGGGCGTCTATGGATCGATTGCAGAGGGCACAGACAGCCAGTCTTGCGAAGTACTTCTAAACACATTTTCCGAAAACTGTCTTGAGCAGACATCTTGGCAGCCCACACATAATGGAAATATCTTAGATCTTTCAAATATTTACTATCAAAAACAGTCTTTATCACAATTTATTTATTATGGTGACCGGTTTCAACCACTACTGTGGTCATCTTCAGACCAATGAGTAGTGATTCTCCAGCAGAAGGAGGCCGTTACTCAGTGGTCTGAAGATGACCACAGTAGTGGTCGAAACCGGTCACCGTGATAAATAAATTGTGATCAAGACTGTTTTTGATAGTAAATATTTGTAACACTTTGATCACTGTTCACTCCCATAATGTATTCAAAAGTAATTAGATCTTTCAGCTAAAAATGGGCCGGATCTTAGAGACGGCGTCAGTATAGAGACGGGGATTAGTGATCATGGTGTCATCATAACGACTATGATTGCGAAAGTTAATAAATCAGTCAAAAAGGCTAGGAGAGTGTTCCTGTTAGAAAGAGCAGATAATCAGCTGTTAACATCTAACTTAGACAATGAATTGACATCGCTTAGTTCCATTATGTTGGACGTAAAGGATTTAGAGGCAAAGTTTAAACAGATTTTAAACCTCGGTCTGAAATAGTATGTGCCTAGTAACTGGATTAAGGACGGAAAGACTCACGGTGATTTAAGAAGAAAATTCGGAAAACGCTGAGGAAGCAGAGGCCGTTGCACTCACGGGCCAAAGGGGAACGCGCAAATGAAGACGTGCAAAAGTTACTAGAGATTAGTGCGTCTCTAAAAAGAGCAATTCGCGAAACATACGGCAACAGTTACTGTTCCACCTTGGCAAAATACCTTGCTGAGAACCCAAGAAAAGTCTGGTCCTATGTAAAATCGCTAGGCAGTATTAAGACTTCAATCCAGTCACTCGTTGACCAGTCTGGCTTGGCAGTTGAAGTTTTAACTTTCGTATTTAAGAAATCGCTAACATACAACCTTTTGACCACCGAAGAGGCTCCCGCACGGACGATATAAATAAGGATCCTAGCGTAGAGAAACGACCGAAAGAGATGAAAACAAATAAGTAGCCAGGTCCGGATGGAATCCCATTTCGATTTTACAGCGAGTTCTCTGCTGCACTGCCTCCTTACTCAGCTTACATTTATCGCGAATCCCTCTCTCAGCGCGAAGGGAATAGAAAAAAAGTGCAGATGACTGCTGTTTATAAGAAGGGTAAAGGAACGAACCCGCTAAATAACAGAAAGCTTGAAAATATTCTGAGTTGGAATATAATAAATTATCTTGAGGTAGACAATCTCATGTTCATGACTCAGCATTGTTTTAGAAAGCATCCCTCGTGCGAAACTCTGCTTGAGCTTTTCTGACACGATATACTGCGAACTATGGATGAAGGGCAACAGACAGGTTACACATTTCTAGATTTCCGAAAAGCGTTTCATATGGTGCACCATTGCAGACTCTTAACTAAGGTACGAGCATACGGTTCCCAGATTTGTAAGTGGCTCGAAGACTTCGTAAGCAATAGAACCCAGTGCGTTCTCTTCGACGGCGAGTGTTCATCAGAAACTAGGGTATCGTCAGGAGTGCCCTAGGGAAGTGTGATAGGACCGCTGTTGGTCTCTGTCTACATAAATGATCTGGCGGAAATGGTGGGCAGCAATCTGCGGTCGCTTTCGGATGATGCTCTGTTATACGGGAAAGTACCTAACTTGAAATCTGAAATTAATGCACATCAGTAGGAAAAACAGACCCGTAGTTTTCAGATGACGCATTATCAACGTCCTACTTGACACAGTCACTCAGTTACATACCTAGGCGTAGCGTTGCAAAGCGATAGTAAATGGAATGAGCATGTAGGAACTGTAGTAGGAAAGGCAAATGATCAATTTCGGTTTACTGGGAGAATTTTGGGAATGTTTGGTTCTTCTGAAAAGGTAACCGCTCATAGGACGCTGGTACGACCTATTCTTGAGTACTGCACGAGTGTTTGGGATTTTAATCAGGTCGGATTAAAGAAAGACAGCGAAGTAGGTCAGAGGCGGGCTTCTAGATTTGTTACCGCTAGGTTCGAACATCAGGCGAGTACTACGAGACGCTTCGGGAACTCAAATGGGAAACTCTGGAACGAAGACTACTTTCTTTTCGAGGAACACTACTGGGATAATTTAGAGAAGTGGAATTACACCGGACTGCAGAATGATTCCACTGCCGCCAACATTCGTTTCGGGTATTGACCACGAACATAAAATACAAGAAATTAGGGCTCAAATGAGGGCATATAGACAGTCGTTCTTCCCTCGCTCTGTTTGCGAGTGGAACGGTAAAGGAAATCAGTAGTAATGGTACAGGGTACCCTCGTCCACGCACCATGAGGTGGCTTCGGAGTATGTATGTAGATGTAGCTGTACATTGAAGGATTCGCTGGAAGGGGATGGTAGCTCACCAAATGTCAGAGAACGTAACTTGGTTTTTAAGAATATTTGCGGAGAAAAAGCGACACCATTTCTTCTCCATGGAAATTTGTATGAGCGTTTTTTTTTCTGCAATGTTAGAACAAATATAAAATAATTCCTTTTAGTTTGAGTCTTAACGTCAGCCAGTCTTGTAATTTTCCTACTGAACGTCCAAATGAAGTTTTGAGCAAGTTTAAACACCAAAGTTTCACGTATGCATCTGTGGCGGTAATTTTTAAGCTGGTTAAAAGAGAAGCCCTCTGGTCGCTAGATAGTGATAACATCTGTGACTACGACAAAAGATAGCAAGGCCACAGATGATTATTAATGAACAATACAGCGCGCACTAATTAATTAATAGCTGTGTGTCTGTGTAGAGATGTGAGTGAGACCAGACGGGTGTAAAACTGTTCGCGCGGCAAGTATTATTAAACTTGTGAAAGTGTTACGTAAAGGCTGGGTGTGAAAGTATATTCGAGACAGTGTTAAAAAGTTGTTTGTATGTTCATTTATTAGTCCATGAAATTACATCGTAATTAGTGTTTGGACGATCGTGAGGACCTCCAAAAACGCAATTGAGATCCTTTGCAAGCGCTACGGGAGTTTTTATGAAGCAACTCTGTTACAAATATTCTACTTATGGCGAAGCTATACTTAGGAGAGAAACAAACCTAGAAAGTTTTTGGGATCATTAGTAACAAGGGTAATGGACTATGCTGTCTACCAATGGTAAACCAATAGTTTAGATTACCGCATATATAATTCTGAAAGTTGAACAGTTGAGTGGTATGACATTATTTAATATAACTGAAAGTTGAACATTTTATTTATACAGGATTACACGTGATGCCGGTCGGAGTGGCCGTGCGGTTCTAGGCGCTACAGTCTGGAACCGAGCGACCGCTACGGTCGCAGGTTCGAATCCTGCCTCGGGCATGGATGTGTGTGATGTCCTTAGGTTAGTTAGGTTTAATTAGTTCTAAGTTCTAGGCGACTGATGACCTAAGAAGTTAAGTCGCATAGTGCTCAAAGCCATTTGAACTATTTGATTACACGTGGTTGATACATGAGCAAGGGAAGAATACAATTATTAATCCAGCATCCCTAAGGTATTACTGACACAATGCATTATCTCACAAGTGGGGAACAAACAAGGGCAAGAAATCACATGCACCAACTCTAATTAGTGGAGTCACAAGGTTTTGTACGTTCTGGAAGTTCCAAATGACATCTGCTTCGAGCTTCGGCATGTTAACGTTACAGAGTGGGTTACAGGATGCACGTAAAAGGAATGCAACACCGCTCTAAAGGCATTTCATGAGCAGTCCTTTCCAATTAAGCCTAGGATCGCACTAAAATACGCTGTAGTCCGATTCCGAACCCAGATAAAGAATTTAGTCAATTAACTAAGGTCAATCTGAATAAAACGCGCGTCTCAACGTTGTTGTCTCCTAATGAATTTATCTCACTGAACTGTCATTTTACTGCTACAAGCCGCTTACCCTTAGGAAAATGAAAGCAGCGCTTCAAGTATGCTTTCTTCAGCGCCGGCCGGTGTGTCCGAGCGGTTCTAGGCGCTTCAGTCTGTAACCACGAGATCTCTACGTTCGCAGGTTCGAATCATGCCTCGGGCATGGATGTGCGTGATGTCCTTAGGTTAGTTAGGTTTAAGTAGTTCTAAGTTCTAGGGGACTGATGACCTCTCATGTTAAGTCTCATAGTGTTCAGAGCCATTTGAACCATTAGAGCCTTTCTTCAGCGATCAAGATCAGCGTCCGAATTATCTGTTTTCGTCTACATGCAATACCAAAACTAGAGTTAACCAATAATCTTTCCACTTCCTCCCTGAACTCAACTACTCGCTCCCAGCGTAAGAAAAACGGATATGTTTTCTGTCTAACTAATGACGTAACAACAGTTGTTCCGCCAACTAGACGACAGGCTGTTTCCTTCCACGTTAATATTCGCTAGACAGCCAGTGGGACCGAGAGTAATCTTCTTTTAAACGTCACCTCCTAGCTAACGCGAATGGAAAAGTAACACTTAAGGCTAGACAGAGAAGAAAGAGATGGTGCAAGAGAGATAGTATATGTTTACGTGGCCAACTGACTGGCGCCTTATTGTCTCAGAGTTTGGCTAGACAGAGAAGAAAGATAAGGTGCAAGAGAGGCAATACGTGTTTACGTGGCCTTGTTATCTCAGAGTTTATTTGAAAATCTTCTGTTGCTGGGCTGGCATCTTAAACTACAAAGAAGCTCTTCCCCTTTCCCGTATTTTAGCTCGAGTTCTGCTCGAGCGTTTACTGAGCAGACAAATTTGCACAACTCCACCCCACTCAGCGCCGGCCGGTCACAGTACCTGTGACGAACTCTTAGTGTCTTGTAATTATAATTAAAGTGCAGGTTCTCATGGAGGTCCAGTGTGGGCTGTAATTGTATGGCAACGAAACTTTGTAGATGTGATTATGCGTTACTCCGGAACCAGTTTATGTTGGAAAAAATTAGTTCCAATTTTGGCCACGAAGTGCAAATCTTGCGCTTTGAAGGAAAGAAAGAGGTATACAAATGTTTTCATATTTAATGGATTAGAAACGTGACGTGGGCAGAAAAGGTCATACCAGTGGGAAAGGCATAATGTTGATTTTACTATTAACTGCCGCTTACGCAGTTTGTTCAACATGGGCACCGTAAATGTCGACCATATCCTGCATACGTAAAACGACCTGATGAATAGTTGCTCGCAACAGTTCCGGTGGAATCTCAGCAACATGTTGCTATATATTGGCCTTACGATCACGGAGTGGCCAAACGTCTCCCTGGTAAACGAGTTCTTTTAGATATACCCAGAGCTAAAAGTCAAATGGCTTCACATCAGCTGATATTGCAGGCCATGCATCTGGAAAACATGTTCCTGGAAGGTGGCATCAAGCAGATCTTTCTCTATGCGAGAAACTTGAGGTGTTGTTGCATCTTGTGTGAAAACGGTGGTTTCCATTCATTTGGTTTCTTCCATAGCAGGATTCACGCGCTGTACAAGGAGGTCTCGAAAGCTTCCACCGGGACAGGATGCATTCCTCTTCCAGGTGCCACGTCAAACTACCTGTGGTTTTGAATTTCATTATCATCTTGTCTAGGGGTAGCGTCTTTGATTCATAATCAAAACGTCTTCGGTCCCGGGTTCGATCCCCGCCACTGCCTAAATTTTGATAAATATATCAGCATTGGCGGTCGAAGACTTCCGGCATAAGAAGTCAGCCTCATTCTGCCGACGACCTTGTCAAAGAGGGCGGAGGAGGGGATAGAGGTTCAGGGCACTCTCTTTTCCTAGGAGTGGGAAATTGCCCCTAAAGGCGGAAGAATCAGCAATGATCAACGACATGAGGATGCAGAAGGCAATAGAAACCACTGAATTAAAGACACGTAACGTGTATCCACAGGACATGTGGCCTGTAATTGAAGAAGTGTCATGATGATCTCTCCATTGGCAAAAGATTCCGGAATAGTCCCCCATTCGGATCTCCGGGAGGGGACTGCCAAGGGGGAGGTTACCATGAGAAAAAGATTGAATAATCAACGAAAGGATAACGTTCTACGAGTCGGGGCATGGAATATCAGAAGCTTGAACGTGGTAGGGAAACTAGCAAATCTGAAAAGGGAAATGCAAAGGCTCGATCTAGATATAGTAGGGGTCAGTGAAGTGAAGCGGAAGGAAGACAAGGATTTCTGGTCACATGAGTATCGGGTAATATCAACAGCAGCAGAAAATGGTATAACAGGTGTAGGATTCGTTATGAATGGGAAGGTAGGGCAGAGGGTGTGTTACTGTGAACAGTTCAGTGACCGGGTTGTTCTAATCAGAATCGACAGCAGACCAACACCGACAACGATAGTTCAGGTATACATGCCGCCGTCGCAAGCTGAAGATGAACAGATAGATAAAGTGTATGAGGATATTGAAAGGGTAATGAAGTATGTAAAGGGGGACGAAAATCTAATAGTCATGGGCGACTGGAATGCAGTTGTAGGGGAAGGAGTAGAAGAAAAGGTTACAGGAAAATATGGGCTTGGGACAAGGAATGAAAGAGGAGAAAGACTAATTGAGTTCTGTAACAAGTTTCAGTTAGTAATAGCGAATACCCTGTTCAAGAATCACAAGAGGAGGAGGTATACTTGGAAAAGGCCAGGAGATACGGGAAGATTTCAATGAGATTACATCATGGCCAGACAGAGATTCCGAAATCAGATACTGGATTGTAAGGCGTACCCAGGAGCAGATATAGACTCAGATCACAATATAGTAGTGATGAAGAGTAGGCTGAAGTTCAAGACATTAGTCAGGAAGAATCAATACGCAAAGAAGTGGGATACGGAAGTACTAAGGAATGACGAGATACGTTTGAAGTTCTCTAACGCTATAGATACAGCAATAAGGAATAGCGCAGTAGGCAGTACAGTTGAAGAGGAATGGACATCTCTAAAAAGGGCCATCACAGAAGTTGGGAAGGAAAACATAGGTACAAAGAAGGTAGCTGCGAAGAAACCATGGGTAACAGAAGAAATACTTCAGTTGTTGATGAAAGGAGGAAGTACAAACATGTTCCGCGAAAATCAGGAATACAGAAATACAAGTCGCTGAGGAATGAAATAAATAGGAAGTGCAGGGAAGCTAAGACGAAATGGCTGCAGGAAATATGTGAAGATATCGAAAAAGATATGATTGTCGAAAGGACAGACTCAGCTTACAGGAAAGTCCAAACAACCTTTGGTGACATTAAAAGCAATGGTGGTAACATTAAGAGTGCAACGGGAATTCCACTGTTAAATGCAGAGGAGAGAGCAGATAGATGGAAAGAATACATTGAAAGCCTCTATGAGGGTGAAGATTTGTCTGATGTAATAGAAGAAGAAACAGGAGTCGATTTAGAAGAGATAGGGGATCCAGTATTGGAATTTAAAAGAGCTTTGGAGGACTTACGGTCGAATAAGGCAGAAGGGATAGATAACATTCCATCAGAATTTCTAAAATCATTGGGGGAAGTGGCAACAAAACGACTATTCACGTTGGTGTGTAGAATATATGAGTCTGGCGATATACCATCTGACTTTCGGAAAAGCATCATCAACACAATTCCGAAGACGGCAAGAGCTGACAGGTGCGAGAATTATCGCACAATCAGCTTAACAGCTCATGCATCGAAGCTGCTTACAAGAATCGTATACAGAAGAATGGAAAAGAAAATTGAGAATGCGCTGGCGACGATCAGTTTGGCTTTAGGAAAAGTAAAGGGACGAGAGAGGCAATTCTGCCGTTACGGCTAATAATGGAAGCAGGGCTAAAGAAAAACCTAGACACTTTCATAGGATTTGTCGACGTGGAAAAAGCGTTCGACAATATAAAATGGTGCAAGCTGTTCGAGATTCTGAAAAAGTAGGGGTAAGCTACAGGGAGAGACGGGTCATATCCAATATGTACAACAACCAAGAGGGAATAATAAGAGTGGACGATCAAGAACGAAGTGCTCGTATTAAGAAGGGTGTAAGACAAGGCTGTAGCGTTTCGCCCCTACTCTTCAATCTGTACATCGAGGAAGCAATGATGGAAATAAAAGAAAGGTTCAGGAGTGGAATTAAAATACAAGGTGAAAGGATATCAATGATACGATTCGCTGATGACATTGCTATCCTGAGTGAAAGTGAAGAAGAATTAAATGATCTGCTGAACGGAATGAACAGTCTAATGAGTACACAGTATGGTTTGAGAGTAAATCGGAGAAAAGCGAAGGTAATGAGAAGTAGTAGAAATGAGAAGAGCGAGAAACTTAACATCAGGATTGATGGTCACGAAGTCAGTGAAGTCAAGGAATTCTGCTACCTAGGCAGTAAAATAACCAATGACGGACGGAGCAAGGAGGACATCAAAAGCAGACTCGCTATGGCAAAAAAGGCATTTCTGGTCAAGAGAAGTCTACTAATATCAAATACCGGCCTTAATTTGAGGAAGAAAATTTCTGAAGATGTACGTCTGGAGTACAGCATTGTATGGTAGTGAAACATGGACTGTGGGAAAACCGGAACAGAAGAGAATCGAAGCATTTGAGATGTGGTGCTATAGACGAATGTTGAAAATTAGGTGGACTGATAAGGTAAGGAATGAGGAGGTTGTACGCAGAATCGGAGAGGAAAGGAATATGTGGAAAACACTGATAAGGAGAAGGGACAGAATGATAGGACGTCTGCTAAGACATGAGGGAATGACTTCCATGGTAGTAGAGGGAGCTGTAGAGGGCAAAAACTGTAGAAGAAGACAGAGATTGGAATACGTCAAGCAAATAATTGAGGACGTAGGTTGCAAGTGCTACTCTGAGATTATGAGATGAAGAGGTTAGCACAGGAAAGGAATTCGTGGCGGGCCGCATCAAACCATTCAGTAGGCTGATGACCAAAAAAAAACATTATCCCTCAACTGGCATTGCGGACTCAGGGACTCCAGGAAGGCATGAATTTGTAGTAACTTTCGTATTAACTGATAGGGGAGTGTAACATGTTCAGTACCTCCCTATGGTGTGGGCACAGTCGCTTGCTCAGGCGAGTGCAGTCTGTCATCAAGACGAGCATTGCAAACAGCGAACTTAGAGTCCCCAGGACTCTGCGACGTACTTAGTGTAACAATTTCAGTTCAGTGCGTACGTCCGCGAATCCAAAAAAGTTACCGCTATAGACCCTAAATTTGAGGAATGGGTACTAAGATGCATTGAGGGATGTGATGCTGACTGTGCAATCAACATGGCGATCCGCAGCTCATGTTCTAGTGGCTAGCGTTGCTGCCTCTGAATCACGGGGTACTGGGAACGAATCCCGGCCGGTTATTTGCCTGGGGACTGGGTGTTTGTGTTGTCATCATTTCATCCTCTTCATCATTCGTGACAGTGGCTAGATTGGATTGTGAAAAAATTGGACTGCGTAAAAATTGGGACTTTGTACGGGTGCTGATGACAGCGCAGTTGAGCGTCCCACAAACCAATCATCATCATCATCATTATCATCTTCTTCAAATTATTTAATACTGTAGGCCCTCCTCTCTCACCTTTCAGTCGGCGATATTCTCTCAGTGCACTACTGTAATTGCTGCCATTCACATAGAACAGTTTCCACCACGAAAAGCGCTCGGTCTCTCTGCTCGATAGCCATTGTGTTTACATCTACATCTACATCTACATCCATACTCCGCAAGCCACCTGACGTTGTGTGGCGGAGGGTACCTTGAGTATCTCTATCGGTTCTCCCTTCTATTCCAGTCTCGTATTGTTCGTGGAAAGAAGGATTGTCGGTATGCTTCTGTGTGGGCTCTAATCTCTATATACCGCTTGACTCTTCGGTGAAGATATGTTCTCGAATCTTTAACAAAAGCCCGTCCCGAGCTACTGAGCGTCTCTCCTGCAGTCTTCCACTGGAGTTTATCTGTCATCTCCGTAAAGCTTTCGCGATTACTAAATGATCCTGTAACGAAGCGCGCTGCTCTCCGTAGGATCTTCTCTATCAACCCTATCTGGTACGGATCCCACACTGCTAAGCAGTATTCAAGCAGTGGGCGAACAAGCGTACTGTAACAAACTTCCTTTGTTTTCGGATTGCATTTCCTTAGGATTCTTCCAATGAATCTCAGTCTGGCATCTGCTTTACCGACGATCAACTTTATATGATCATTCCATTTTAAATCACTCCTAATGCGTACTCCCAGATAATTTATGGAATTAACTGCTTCCAGTTGTTGACCTGCTATTTTGTAGCTAAATGATAAGGGATCTATCTTTCTATGTATTCGCAGCACGTTACACTTGTCTACATTGAGATTCAATTGCCATTCCCTGCACCATGCGTCAATTCGCTGCAGATCCTCTTGCATTTCAGTACAATTTTTCACTGTTACAACCTCTCGTTACACCACAGCATCATCTGCAAAAAGCCTCAGTGAACTTCCGATGTCATCCACACTATGGGACTGAGCACTATGGGACTTAGCTGCTAGATGTCGTACCGCCGTACAAACAATGTACAACTCTAGATTTCCCGCCTGTTGGTCACAATTGCAATAAATTTTTTCCATCGTAAATCGGTTCCCGAATAACCCTCGCAGTACCAAGGGGGAAGGAAGACGGTAACTTGAGCTCACCTTTTGTAATCTAGCCAGTTACTTAATAGTTTAAAACTCTGGAAAAATTTGTATTGTTTCTAATTAATTCATGTGCCAGATTCCATAAATGTTACAAGTTTTTCACTTAAACTTAACCCAAGAATTTAAGTGTAGATGATAGCTGTTACTTTTTCAGTGAATGGCATATTTAACCCTTAACCGACGTGTCTGGAAATTTTAACACTAAATGCATTGCGGGGCCCTGGGGACTCAAATGGTTCAAATGGCTCTGAGAACTACGGGACTTAACATCTTAGGTCATCAGTCCCCTAGAACTTAGAACTAATTAAACCTAACTAACCTAAGGACATCACACACATCCATGGCCGAGGCAGGATTCGAACCTGCGATCGTAGCAGTCCCGCGGTTCCGGACTGCAGCCCCTTGAACCGCACGGCCACCGCGACCTGCCCTGGGGACTCCAAAGGAAAACAAAAGTGTACTGTGTCGATCTTTTTGTTGTTATTTTCAGATGTATACGTAATGAAAAACGTACAGGGAAACAAACTTGTTTATTTACAATCAATTTAGATACATACTAAACCAAAAAAAGCTGAAACTAAAGATATTACAGAAATAAACTTAGTCTTTCTGTTATATCTATTTTCCAAGAAAAATTCGTCAGAAAAAATTTTTAAAACGCATGCACATTTGGTAAAATCAAAATTATAAGAAAAGAGCATACATTTTCCTTTATAGGCAAACTGTAAAATATTTGCAAACGTCTAAACAAGCACATACACGGAGATATGTAAACAGGCACAATACAGTCCTGCGGTCGGCAACTCCTACATAAGGTAAGTGTTTGGCGCAGTTGTCAGATCCGTTACGGCTGTTACAATGGCAGGTTATGGAGATTTAAGTTCAAATGGCTCAAATGGCTCTGGGCACTATGGGACTTAACTGCTGAGGTCATCAGTCCCCTAGAACTTAGAACTACTTAAACCTAACTAACCTAAGAACATCACACACATTCATGCCCGAAGCAGGATTCGAACGTGCGACCGTAGTGACCGCGCGGTTCCAGACTGAAGCGCCTAGAACCGCTCGGCCACCCCGGCCGGCGGAGATTTAAGTGAGGGTGAACGTGGTGTTATAATCGGCTCACGAGCGATGGGACACAGCCTCTCCGAGGTAGCGATGAAGTGGAGATTTTCCCGTACGACCATTTCAGGAGTGTACCCTGAACATAAGGATTCCGGTAAAACATCAAATATCCGACAGAGCTGCGGCTGGAAAAAGATCCCGCAAGAACAGGACCGACTGCGAATGAAGAGAATTGTTCAACGTGACAGAAGTGCAACCCTTCCCAAGATTGCTGCAGATTTCAATGCTGGGCCATCAACAAATGCCAGCGTGCGAACCATTCAACGAAACATCATCGATATGAGCTTTCGGAGTCGAAGGCCCACTTGTGTACCCTTGACGACTGCACCACACATAGCTGTACGCCGCGCCTGGGTCCGTTAACACCGACATGTGACTGTCGATGACTGGAAACATGTTGTCTGGTCGGACGAGTCTCGTTTCAAATTGTATCGAGCGGATGGACGTGTATATGTATGGAGACAATCTCATGAATCCATGGACCCTGTTTGTCAGCAGGGGGCTGTTCAAGCTGGTGGAGTCTATGTAATAGTGTGGGGCGTGTGCAGTTGTAGTGATATGGGACCCCTGATACATAGGACTCTGACAGGCGACACCTACGTAAGCATCCTGTCTGATAAACTGAATCCATTCATGTCGATAGTCCATTTCGACGGACTTGGGCAATTCCAAGAGGACAATGCGACACCCCACTCGTCCAGAATTGCTACGGAATGGCTCCAGAAACACTCTTCTGAGGTTAAACATTTCCGGAAGCCACGTGACTCCCCAGACATGAACAACTCTCTCCAGCACTGATTCAGACATTGGTCGAGTCTATGTCACTTAGTGTTGCGGAACTTCTGCGTGCTCGCAGGGGCCCTACCCGATCTTAGGCAGGTGTACCACTTTCTTTGGCTCTTTAGTGTAAAAAGAAATAATATTCAGGAGTCTTGCAGATCGTCTCATCTTCTTTAGATTCATTTCCAGAAAGTTTACTTATTACTTCTTTATCACTTGGAACAGCATTTTTGATAGTTATGTCACTCTCCGGATCGCCATGTTGATTGCACAGTCAGCGTCACATCCCTCAATGCATCTTAGTACCCATTCCTCAAAGTTAGGGTCTATAGCGGTAACTTTTTTGGATTCGCGGACGTACGCACTGAACTGAAAATGTTACACTAACTACGTCGCAGAGTCCTGGGGACTCTAAGTTCGCTGTTTGCAATGCTCGTCTTGATGACAGACTGCACTCGCCTGAGCAAGCGACTGTGTCCACACCATAGGGAGGTACTGAACATGTTACACTCCCTTATCAGTTAATACGAAAGTTACTACAAATTCATGCCTTCCTGGAGTCCCTGAGTCCGCAATGCCAGTTGAGGGATAATGTTTTTATTTTCAGGGCGTACCTTACCAGGTGATTATGATTAAAATTTCCCTATTTAACACGTTATAACACGGAAATTAATTACAGTACGAGTACCAAACTTGGTAGCATTAATTTCAAGGTCATGGGGAAGAGAAATAATGTAGAATCAACTCAGCAGAAAAACTTTTAATGTGCTGTTACGGTACATCATACCTTTACCTACCGGTACCTTTACTGCTACGAAAAGGGCTCAATAGGGCATCCAGCAGTGTCGAGAAGAGACTGAAAGCGCAGGATTGCATTTTGTACAGCAGAACGAAGAATGTACGTAGGTATGCTGGCTACTTCTCTTGATATTCTGCGCTTCAGATCAGCACTTGCGTGAATGTTGCCCTGGTAAACCCTGTCCTTCAGGTAGCCCCACGACCAGAAATCACAGGGAGTAAGAGCAGGTGATGGTGCCTGCTAAGCATTTGCAAACGATCGGCTGATAATTCGATTGTTTCCAAATGTGTTTTGGAGAAGCAGGTGAACTTTACGAACGTTATGCGATGGGGCCAAATCTAGCATTAAAACTGTTAAGTGCGTCTTTCTCCTGTAGGGCGGGTATGACATGCTGGCGGATCACGTCCCAGTAATGCTGGCCAGTCACACTGCCCGTCTTTGGTCCTTGAGCGCCAACCTGTTCAAAAAAGAATGGGCGAATGAAGATATCCGTGAAGCCACACCATAAGGGGACACGTTCCCGTACAGCGGAACTTCATGCACATTGACTGGAGGTGAAGATCCCCATACTCGGCAATTCTGTGCGTTCACCTCACCTGTCAGAGAAAATTGAGCTTCGTCTGTCCTTAGAATAGTCCGGGGCCAGCCCTCGTCAACTTCAATACTTGCGAGAAAGTTGAGAACAAAGTCAACATGTCATTGAGCGCCCTGTGGTGCAAGCTGCTGTACAATATGGATCTTGCTCGGGTACCACTTGAGAGTGGTTCGAAGCACCTGTACAGTACCACAGGATGTTCAACTGTTGTGAGACAGCACACGTACTGCCTGACGAGGAATCGCGTGGAGCATTGTCTGCCATAGCAACAGCGATTTCAGCAACCACCTGTGGTGCAACCGGTCGTCGGCCTCTTCCCAGAGCGACGCCCAGTTCTCCAGTTCATTCGAACTTCTTTAACATGCTCCGCTCAACAGGTGGAGAAAGAGGATCCTTCCGTAATCCTTTCAGCTGGCAATATTCTCAAAGTGCAGCTGCAGCATTACTGTTGTTTTGATAATAGAGCTTCACCACGGCTCCTTTTGTCCAAGCTCGTGTTGACACGTCAACGTGTGCAATGTGACTAGTCAGGTATGTGGGACTATGAATCACGATGACTGATCGCGGCACATGGTGGCCATAATTGGATATGGACGGTGGCGCTGTGTCGCGTGGAAATTATGCACCCCATACTCCGGACATTAACGCTACCAAGTCTGGTACTCGTACAGTAATTAGTTTCCGTGTTACACCGTGTTAAATAGGAAAGTTTAACTGTGATCACCCGCTACTTAAAAGGCCTGTTGTGAGCAAAAGTCAACAACTATTAACGAAATTTGCATTTTTTAATGTTTTTGTGGTAGTCATAAGGTAACACATGTTATTTAAAACGTTATTGATAATAGTGCGCTAAAAGATGTTTTCAGGTCCAGTATTTCTATTAAAAGTACGTTGTTAACGAATTTTGTTTCCTTTTTTTTACCTTTTTGGGGTGGGTACGAAGTACCCCGTCGCCACCTCCGTGGTAATGAGCGGTTGCACAGCTATGGTTAACACAGTAGTATATCTACCCAGTTTCGCTGCCATACGATAACTACAGCCCACACTGGACCTCCGAAGTAGCTACACCGTAATTATAGTCACCCGGTAGATTAGCAATAATGGGCGCGTCACTACCACAGCGATACCTCAAAGAGGGGCAGCCCACGTCCCACGTACGCACAATACGCAGCTTTGCTCGTATTGTCTACCGTAGTGAAGCCACAGCACAGCTGCGTCCCTGCCTGTACTAAACCCACGCAATGTGACAGAGAGCAGTCTCATTTGCCGTTCGGACTCTCTCTCCACCAGAATTCGCCTCAGCCGCAGATGGAACGTCTCTGATATTGAGTGGTTAGAACAGCCCATGATTTGCCTGCACAGTAATACGCATCTAGCCTAGGAAGCCACGACATTCGGATCACGGATTTACTTCAGACTTTGTACACATTTAGTAGTCCATTAGCACAACAAAATGTGCAAGCAGTAAGGCGTACTGCTTTGTCGAATTAAAGAAAATTGCAAGAGGAGTTTTACGCGTCAGTGACGTACCGCTGCGTAGCGACTCTTAGCACGAGATGGCGGCCGTCGTGTGGTTAGCGGTCAAGCTCCATAATAGGAGGATCGCTGGATGGAGTCTCGCCCATGTTTTCCTTTGTTTTTAATTTATATTTTTTTCAGCACTAGTCGTATTATTGCATGCATATGAAAGGTACTTTAATGTAACAATACGGGTATTTGCATGAACTGTTATTGAATTTCCAGTGTTATTTGGTTGTTCGCAAATTTTTATTATCACAAAAAATATTATATTTACAACTATCCACAACTAAGCGACCGTACGCACTACACGCTTCGATCTGCAGTCACACGTTTCAAGGACGAGGGCAGCTTGGGAAGTGCAAGTCAAACATCGATAAATAAAGGTGTAAATCAGTATTCAATATCAATCTGATCTACAATATGCCAGAATAAGAGGGTAATGTACAATAATCGTCGGATCTGCTTTCAACATGACAAGTTGCAGGATAATATCTTATAATATAAACACTAAAAACATAAATTAGAACGGTATCTACAACAGCGATATGACTGCAGTTTTCCCGCAAGCACAGGGGAATCTTTAAAGTTTCTAACAAAATACAGAGCTCGTTGACATTTTGAAAAAATTCTCTTTCTTCCGACGATTTGGGCGCAAACAACGAGTAACGCACCATTTTCTTAAATATCGCCTCCGAACATTGAAGACGTACCATTGAATGTATTTTAATAGGAGTTTACAAGAAGCAGTTTCTCATTCGTTGTCAATCAAATACGAAGTAGTTTGATAGCGCATGATAGAGTTTTTAACTTGCTTACAGAAATAAATGTTGCATAATATTTGTTGTAATAAACAGTAAACAGTGAAATAACACAGGAAATTCAATAAAAATTAATGCAAAACACGTATCTTTTCTTTATGTGACCCATCAAATATGATATCTACGAAATGACATGACTAGTGTTTAAAAAAATTTAAATTTTAAAAAAGAAAAACATTAACAGGATTCGATCCAGCGATCCATTGATAACGGAGATTTTCCTTTTTTATTTTAGTCGCCTTGCAATTTCTTTTTTTTAGTAGAGCGGGCATTTTCAAGCTGATGGAGGCAGGGTGGGCCGGGGGTCGAAAGCCCAGGCGTGACTACAGTGGCTTCCTATGCCTGAACCACTTCCCTCCGATTCTTTTTTCTTTTTTTTTTGTGTGTGTGTGTGTGGAGCAGGAAGACAGGTTAAAGAAAACATTTTTATTTCTACGACATCGCCCATCTAAACAAAATAATTAAAGCATAATTACTATGTTAAGGCCGCCCTTCCGGCGGAACCAACATTTGATACTACACCATCTGCTGTCATCGATCAGCATATCCATGAATCCTTCTAACCCTACATTTGGGCCACCACGTCTTCACGAAGGAATGATTCGTATAGTTCTGTCACTTGTGTCGGTCCGGGTTCCGTAAAATTAACATGCACATAAGATCAACATCTCACACCCGGCACATACCAACTGTGGGGAGAGTCCGAGAATACCCTACCCAGATAATTAGCAAAGAATTGGTGGTAGCGCGGGTGGCGTCGTAGACGAGTAAATCGTTCCAATAATAAAGTCCAAAAACCGAGAAAGTATTGTAAAATCCTTGATACACATCACTGTATTCATCTTATTATGTAGATAAAACGTCATCTCTGGGCAAGACGGGATGTCGGCGTCACTACGGTAGGGGTCGTTCGCTGAATGAGGGGCAAAAACAATCTCGTCAACCTCGACATTCCATGGCAGGCACATCTTCCAGACAGCGCTCATCTGTATCAGGTAGATGGCAGTGTGGACATAATGGAGAATCGGCCATACGTATGGAATGGAGTCTTAAGCGATTCATGTATTTGTGGTTGACCAGCAAATACCAGACCACTCTGCCGTCAGAATCGAGAAGAGCGCCGTGCACTGAACGCGAGACTATCATCCAAGTAACTGAGGGTGGACAGCCTTCAATTGGACAGCAGATATGGTCTCACGTCCTATGGCAATAGGCATCAAAGGCCCTGTGCAGCCGCTCACTCGGCAGGTCAGTATTGTCATAACTGAAGTCCACAAAAAACTCCTTTAGGTGAGATAGTGTGGGCGAAATATGCGCCACTACAATTGGTGGATCGTAAGAGGTGGGGGCGAATTCTTCAATCAGAGTTCCTGTTAAGCTGTGCTGGCAGTGGTTCCACATCTTCATCATCGTGGCGACATTTAAAGCAGCTGCTCTGACCTGCAGATTGACCTTTCGGAGACCGCCCTTTGTGGTAGGGAGGGTGAGCGTGTCATATTGTACTTCGGTGATCATTCCCACACTGGAAAAGTAACCAAATACTACCTGTAAACGACACGCTATCGTCTTCAGCTTCAAGAGAACTGTGGCCAGATGGGTATCATGGACGCCAGATAAATGTTGATATAAGCCACCCACTGGACCATGTTCAAAGATCACAGCATGTTGCTACAGACATCCATATGTATGACTTGTAGGAGAGGAGTATAGGTACTGTGCATAAAGATAATCCTCAAACATTTAATCATATTCCAGAGTGAGTATGGGGCCTGTCTCCCTTCTCGGAAGTGCTGCTGATAACCATCGTTCCAGATTTCTCCAAGTTCAAAAGGCTGGTGGCTATGGTCCCGTATTGGACAGTCCAGTCCTGTGATCTTTGGACTTCATCTGGCGTACTCACTACAAACACCAGATCGTCAGCATCTGCACATAAGACAAAAGTATGGTCTCTCAACGCAAGTCCCTGCAACTGACATTGCTTGCTGTGTAACAGTGAGGCCATGGTAATTGCATAAATAACCACTGACAATGGGCAGCCGTGCTTCACAGATCAAGCAATAGTCCTCTTGCTTGGAATACTTCCACTGATCATAACTTGTGAAGTGGCGCCACACAGAAGGTGCGTGACGGTGTTTATGAAGGATTGTGGGAAGGCCAGCTGCCACAGTACCTCATCAAGATAATCGTAGCATATCCTATCGAAATCCTGGTCGAAATCGACTGACACTAAGGCTCTGCATACGCGACACACTTCCACCAATATGATGACATTGTTGTAATCACTAAGCGCTGTCTGTATGTTGCTGTTAGGGCCGAGACGTCTGGTCCGGAGAGAGGAGTTGATGTAAGACGCTCCGAATGCGGCCAACCCGATGTCTCGTAAATATCTTGAAATCATTGTTGAGCAGCGTAAGAGGCCGGTAATGGTCAACTCCACTTCCAGCAGCCGGCTTGGGAAGCGATATGAAGATGCCATCGATAAAGGCAAGTGGCCTCTGCACTGTAGGTTCTCGTTAATTGTAACCCATCAGGGTATCATAACATCAAGAAACGTACTATAAAACTCTATCGGGAAACCATCTGGGCCTGACAATTTGTTGGTCGCCCCCTTTGCTGAGTGTGTCGGTGACGTCCTCCTCCGTTATGGGGTCCGTGAGGGTCGTCACCACCTCTCCATCGATGATCCGAGGCACCAAGCGGAGGATTTCATGCAACGCCGTAGTAGCATCCTGGTCTTCTGCGATGTAGAATCGCTGGTAATGATCTAAGAAAGGGGTTGGCGATATCCTTTAGGGACTTCAGGTGCTGGCCATCCAGCATATCTAGCACAATGCTCTTTGACATCTGTTACGTTCGCTGGCAATGTTATGCGTGGCCTGCAGTTCACCCATGATCCGGTCTTTATTATACATGCGCACAAGCGGCCCTCAAGACGACGTCGTGTAAGCTTTGTGATCCTTGCTTGCAATCGACAGATCTCAGCCTGACTTCCTGTGACGGTGGTTGGGCGGATATCTTCCGCAGTAGCATAAAATAATATTCCATGGTGTGCCATTACCATCACTTAGTCTCTCGACCGCAATTCATTCTCACACGCTGAAGTACAGATTTTCTGCAATCGAGCCACCACTGGATCGCGGAAGGAAACGTGATGCCTCATCTCACGGTTCCTCCAGGTCTCCACTATCCTGTCCCTATACTCTGGATCCTCGCGGAGCGCTCTATTCATCTTCCACGATCTCCTGCTCCGCCACACCCTCCGTCGTAAGAGGGAGATTGTGCAGAGGTAGGCATTATGGTCCATAAAGGCTCCTGGCCCAATCACAGCATCAAGCGTCGCTGCCGTAAGTCCCTGGGAGACACAGACCCCGTCAAGTCAACTCACCGAATGCCCGGTAACGTAAGTGTATCTCTGTCTGTTGCCATGGATACTCAGCCAGGTGTCTACAAGGCAAAGGTCTTGCACCAGGTGTTGCAGTTCCAGGTGTACAAGGTGTTACAAAAAGGTACGGCCAAACTTTCAGGAAACATTCCTCACACACAAAGAAAGAAAATATGTTATGTGGACATGTGTCCGGAAACGCTTACTTTCCATGTTAGAGCTCATTTTATTACTTCTCTTCAAATCACATTAATCATGGAATGGAAACACACAGCAACAGAACGTACCAGCGTGACTTCAAACACTTTGTTACAGGAAATGTTCAAAATGTCCTCCGTTAGCGAGGATACATGCATCCACCCTCCGTCGCATGGAATCCCTGATGCGCTGATGCAGCCCTGGAGAATGGCGTATTGTATCACAGCCGTCCACAATACGAGCACGAAGAGTCTCTACATTTGGTACCGGGGTTGCGTAGACAAGAGCTTTCAAATGCCCCCATAAATGAAAGTCAAGAGGGTTGAGGTCAGGAGAGCGTGGAGGCCATGGAATTGGTCCGCTTCTACCAATCCATCGGTCACCGAATCTGTTGTTGAGAAGCGTACGAACACTTCGACTGAAATGTGCAGAAGCTCCATCGTGCATGAAGCACATGTTGTGTCGTACTTGTAAAGGCACATGTTCTAGCAGCACAGGTGGAGTATCCCGTATGAAATCATGATAACGTGCTCCATTGAGCGTAGGTGGAAGAACGAAACTAAAATGAGCTCTAACATGGAAATTAAGCGTTTCCGGACACATGTCCACATAACATCTTTTCTTTATTTGTGTGTGAGGAATGTTTCCTGAAAGTTTGGCCGTACCTTTTTGTAACACCCTGTATATTGAAGTGTGGTATTTGATCCAGTGTTGACAAGACACAATTGAAGTCGCCCCATGGGATAATGGTCGTAGCATCCCTCGGATAAGGCAGCGATCTCCTCCCCATAAAATCTCGAACAGTATCTCCTCTTGTCCATACCAGAAGGGGCATACACCTTCACAATCGTAACTCACTGATGTGTGATAGCAAGTGTGTGAGAATTCTTAATGGACCAAACTGTTAAGGTAATTGGTCCCTAGGCTTGCACACTACTTAAACCAATTCACGGTAAAAACAACACACACACCCATGCCCGAGGAAGGATTCGAACCTCCGGCGGGAGGGGCCGTTCAATCCGTGACATGCCGCCTCCAACCACGCGGCCACTCCGTGCGGCTGAAAGCAACTCCTCGTGCTGACAGAAGGTACACCACACAATCAGTCACGAAGCCTCCCTTCACAAGACTGGCAGCACCACTGCAATTATCCGTGCGTAGCACCTCATAAACGTTGTATTCATAAAGAGATGGGAATTTGCAGAGGCGAACTTCCTGGGGGAATGCGACGTCGAGATCTGCTGCCCCCAACAAGTCGCAAAAAATGTGCAGCTTGACCTCAGAACTGATGGTACTGAGTTTAATTGTGCCAATGCGGTAGGCCTGGCACAGGGAGGCGGTATTCTTGGAGTCTTTTGTGAGAGGTGGGGATGGGAGACCTGAAGAAGGTCCCGCCATCAATAACGGTTCCCCGACTATGTCCACCGTCGTGATGTGAAGCAAATGCAACCACTTTAACTACGGCAGCAGACGCCACGTCATCGACATCGTGGGAGCACGCAGTCGGGTTTGTGCTGAGATCATCCCCCGAAATTGCCGCAGTGGCTGAAGGTTGCAGTACATATGTGATAGGGTCAGATTCTGAATCCATCCGCTGTTCACCATCCAGAAGCATGGCACTGTGAGAGGACTCCTTCGAATCCGCTGCTGATCGAATCCCTTCAGGGGAACCGACGATCATATCTTTCTGCTGGGTATGATCGTCAACGTCTAAATCTTCGTCTTCTGTTGACATTGTCCTGCAGGTATCGGATGGAGCGAGTCGACGTTTCTTCCATTTCTTTGTAGCCATTGTTTTCGGACATGTGTGTCGGTATCCGACAACAACTGGAGGTCGTTGCCATCAGGGACAAAAGCATCTTTTCTCACCACCAAATCTGCGGTGGCTAACCTCTCGTGCAGGGCCGTCTCCCTTCGCATTTCGAAACCGATGCCACGGGTTGCTCTGGCAGTGCCGAACATCCGTCTGTAATGCCCTGCCGCCGGATCAGAGGCTGCTCAGAGTTGACTGAACGCGACGCTTCTGTCGACAGACGATGATCAGGAGGATCTGTTTGAAGGGCCCCCACGAATGGCAATGGGAACACCGTTAGATCGGGCGACATCTTCTCTTCCCCCGTCGGCCTTGGCATACAGCTTGATTTGTGGTGCCCTCTTGCCCATATCCCATACAGGTCTTTGGCTGGCCGTCCTAAATTACGATGGTATATCATCCGCCGATGTTCAAATAGGATGTCCAAAGAGGTCTATGCTCACCTGGAGCACACCATTCAGAACTGGGTACGAGGTAAAGTGTGCCCATTTTTCCGCCGTATGGCTTACCACAGTGCCATAGGGTCTCAACGCTGCTATCACTATCTCTGCTGGCACCTGAAGCGGCAACTCGAACACACACTCTGACCTAGACCTCCATGTTCTACTTTCGCAGGGTCGTTGTGTCCATCAGAATGTCTGAACTGCCTTTTTGTTTCCGGCGCCAAGCTTTCGTCCCCCATTACACTTCGTGACAGGAAGGCCTCTCCGTCGTTCTCAAAACGCTCTAACATTTCAGATGAAATGGCCTTTCTTTGAATCTTGTGGTCCGCTGTGAGTATTCGTGGAACCTATCGTGAGCACCTCTTTGAATATCCGAGAGTCTCGATCATTGCAGACGCACTTCCAATGCTGACCGACAACTGTAGAGCCATTGTCGAGTTGTGATGCGCCGGTCGGCACGAATAATAGCATCCGCACGATTCAGCATGTCTGGAGCAGTGGCTGTGACAGGACGTCCCGAGCGTGACTGATCATGGAGCTCTATTTCTGCATTTCCTGAGGCTGTAACTTTCTTTACCCATCGCCCAACTGTACTCCTATCAACTACAGCATCGTCATTAACTTCACACAAGCGTTTATGGATGGTCACCACGGTTTCTTTTTCTGCACATAAGAATTCAATAACAGCACGCTGCTTATAATGTGAGTTGTATGTAGACGCCATTTTGACGCTGTTCTACGGCTCTGAAATCTTCCAGAACGTTTCGAAACTTCACTGGCGCGCGAACAAACGTCAAATGTGAAGCACCAACAAGGATATTTATGTATATTAAAGTTTTTTTTTTTTTTTTAATGTGTGGCATTACTTATTGAACGGCTCTCGTGTAATACCCCAAAACAAAGTTGGCTGACTGTTTTTTTCTGCTTGTGTACAACAAAATAATCACATCAAGAACTTCGCAGCTTTCTTCGTATCGGTTTTTTAATCATTATTATGAGTGTGTGGGAGGTTGCTGCGGCTACACCCACTGCAAATGCATAAGCTGAGGTTCATTTCGTTTACTAGCAGTACTAAATAAACTGTAGCAAAGGATAGTAACTTTCTTACCTTTGGTCATCAAAAGTGGCAGTTGGCTCTCGGACTGTCCAGACCGGTGAGCTCAGCTGATTGTGTGGTAAAGGTGCGATGTGTGTAACAAGTAGTACCACGACCAGCCATTGTGAGGTGCTCAGTTGGGAATCAGGAGTAGTGGGCGACTTTCGCAGTGACGCCTGCTTCAAGTGTGTTTCACCCACGAGGCACATTTCGATGTCTCCTTCATGGTGGAACTGCCTGACCTCTCCTTATTGACTATGGATGCAGCTTGTGTTCCACACATCCTGACATATCAGCTTTCAGTGTCCTTGCTGCAATTCACTGAGCTGTTAGAGTAGTGTCTTCAGACCTTTCAGTACTATAGCGCTATATAAAATAGGACATAACGTTACTTTTTGCTTTCCTTTGTAAAGAAGTACGTGTGGCATGATGACTATAGTAGATTTTTAACATACATTCTTATCAATTTTTTGGTGAATCCGTCTGTTAGGTACCTTGACCGTCGAATTAAGTCGACTGTGTGCAATGCGCTACGCCAGACGAAGTCGCTGCAAATCCGCAATATCTTCGCAGGGTATTTTCTAGATGTAAACTTCTGCTGGCATTCCCCAGAGGGTCCAGTTAATTAGGGATCAGAAATGAGCTCCGTATGATCGATTTCAACGCGCGAGAGGGTCGCGTTACGTCCTCTTCGAACTCTCCGTCTGCCTGTGCTTGCAGGCTACACTCGTGGCTCTACGCCGCTGCCTGTTGTCGGGTATGAACTCACCCGACCCGCTCAGAGAAAAGAGCGAGCTGGCGAGTTCGCAAGTATAAACGAGGACTCGCGGCTTACACGCTACTTATGCCACCTTTTTGAAAGAAATTTCCGCCATTAGACCGTAAATTACTGTTAATTTGGAACTTCCTGGCAGATTAAAACTGTGTGCCGGGCTGAGACTCGAACTCGGAACTTCACGCAGCTATGATTTTGGCTTTCTACCCATTCAGTTGAAATGTCACAAAATGTCCAACCCGCCTAAGTAACGTAAGCGACTGTTGGGTATGACGGTTATTATATATCTATATATCGACTGATAAGTGGACAGTGAATATTGTTGTGCTTATACTAATATTTATGTAGATGAATATGTATATATTACACGCACAAACGCGCTCGGTCGCGCGCGCGTGCACACACACACGCACACACATACACGCACGCACACACACACACACACACACACACACACACACACACACACACCGCGTGCGTGCCAGTTGAGCAACTCGGTAACCTATTGGTTCAGTTCTGGCCCTTATACAGGCAGTTATTCGGACTGATAGAGTTGTTGGATGTCTATCTGAGGGATACTGTGTCGCCGGCCGGGACGGCCGAGCGGTTCTAGGCGCTACAGTCTGGAACCGCGCGACCGCTACGGTCGCAGGTTCGAATCCTGCCTCGGGCATGGATGTGTGTGATGTCCTTAGGTTAGTTAGGTTTAAGTAGTTCTAAGTTTTAGGGGACTGATGACCTCAGAAGTAAAGTCCCATAGTGATCAGACCCATTGGAACCATTTTTGATATTGTGTCGGATTGTGTCAAATTGGCACGTCCGATCGTAAAAATCCAGAGCTGCTTGGAGGTTTCAAATGTGTGTGAATTCCTATGGGATCAAACTGCTGAGGTCATTGGTCCCTAGACTTACACACTACTGAAAATAACGTGTGATAAGAACAACACACACACCCATACCCGAGGGAGGACTCGAACCCTGCGGCGGGAGGGGGTCGTGGCCCATGACGTGGCGCCTCCAACCGCGCGGACACACCGCGCGGCAGCTGCTTGGAGGGCGCTGCCAATAATGCTCCAAACGTTCTCAAATGCAAGGATATCCACCGAATTTGGGAAGGTAGAATGTTGGCAATCACGAAGACAAGCAGTAGAAACTCTCGTCGTGTTTGAGTGGGCATTATCTTGCTGAAATGTAAGGGCAGGGTGGCTCCTGGTTGTCAGGCCGTATGGCGGGCAACAGTCAGGTTCGTATCCCACCACTGTTCGGGGCGGCTCAAGACTGGCCTGCAGTCTCACTGACTGGAGTAGAACTGTCTTCAGTGATGAGCCCCGATTCGATATGAGCCCCGATAACCAGCGAAGACGAGTCTGGAGACGCCACGGACAGCGGTGGGATACCAACCTGACAGTCTCTCGCCGTACAGCCTGAGAGCCAGGACTGATGATCCGTGGTGCACTTTCATTTCATAGCAGGATCACATGTCATCTGCGGCACCCCTGCAGCACACCGGTACATTGACGACATTCTACGCCCCGTTTTGTTACCCTTCAAGGCATTCTAATCTGGGCTTACATTTCAGTAAGATAATGCCTGCCCGCATACGGCGAGCGCTTCTACAACTAGTACCTTGACCCGCAAGGTCGCCGGATTTCTCCCTAATCAAGTGCGTTTGAAGCATTACGAGCAGGGTCCACCACCCAGCTCTGGATTTTAACGACCTAACGCGCCGATCGGACAGAATTTGACACGATATCCCTCAGGACAGATCTTAATAATGATAACATCCCACAATGTACCCACTTGGATACCTTTGATGTTAGCAATAAGTGTATTAATATATCCATAGGCAAAACATGTGGCATCATTCTTGATAACCTTAGCAGATTTAGCGGTAGGCCATAAGACTAAATCAAGCAGGGGTTTATTAATATTTTAACTTTGGTCCTACGTTTTAATTATTTTAGATTTGGGAACCAAGCGTACAGGCAGCAACACGGTCTGGCCATGGGTTCTGTGCTATCTTGCGCGTTAGCAAATACTTTTATGTCACATTTCGAACATGGATTTTGAAGTAATAACCAGAGGCGGCCTCGAAGATGGTATGCTGGAAGCATTATGTTGACGATATTTTTCAAAAATGGTTCAAATGGCTCTAAGCACAATGGGACTTAACATCTGAGGTCATCAGTGCCCTAGACGTAGAACAACTTAAACCTAACTAACCTAAGTACATCACACATATCCATGCCCGAGGCAGGACTCAAACCTGCGACCGTAGCAGCAACGCGGTTCCGGACTCAAGCGCCTAGAACCGCTCGGCCACAGCGGCCGGCACGATGTTTTTGTTCTGTGTGGAAGTGGTAAGGAAGAGAGTGAAAATTTGCATAAGAAAATACGCTCCATGGAAAGATTTCTTCTTCTGTTCAGCGTCAGATCAACGGGACGTTACCACATTTAGACTTCAAGGTTACCTTAAATGGCGCTAAAGTTGATTTAGATATCTGCAGAAACGAGACTACAACGGATTTACTCCTGAGTGTAACACCGACCCACCCGTTTAAATATAAACCTGCTACCTTTAGATCCCTCCTAAACAGACTAAACAATGTTCCCCTCACATCAGAAGCATATTTATTTATTTATTTATTTATTGTTCCGTGGGACCACATTTAGGAGAAGTCTCCATGGTCATGGAACGAGTCAATACATGAAATTATAACATGATATTAGAAACAGATAAAATGAAATATAAAAAAACATATTCAGGTGACAAGTCGTAAATTTAAATAAAGAAAATCAACAATGTAACACTGGAATTTGCTTAATTTTTTAGCTCTTCCAGGAGCTCCTCGACAGAATAGAAGGAGTGAGCCATGAGGGAACTCTTCAGTTTAGACTTAAAAGTGTTTGGGGTACTGCTAAGATTTTTGAGTTCTTGTGGTAGCTTATTGAAAATGGATGCAGCAGAATACTGCACTCCTTTCTGCACAAGAGTCAAGGAAGTGCATTCCACATGCAGATTGGATTTCTGCCTAGTATTAACTGAGTGAAAGCTGCTAAGTCTTGGGACTAGGCTAATATTGCTAACAACAAACGACATTAAAGAAAATATATACTGTGAGGGCAATGTCAGAATTCCCATACTATTGACTAGGGGTCGACAAGAGGTTCTCGAACTTACACCACATATAGCTCGAACAGCCCGTTTTTGAGCCAAAAATACCCTTTTTGAATCAGAAGAATTACCCCAAAAAATAGTACCATACGACATAAGCGTATGGAAATATGCGAAGTAGACTACTTTTCGTGTTGAAGTGTCACTTATTTCAGATACTGTTCTAATGGTAACTAAAGCAGCATTTAGTTTCTGAACAAGATCCTGAACATGGGCTTTCCACAACAGCTTACTATCTATCCGAACTCCTAGGAACTTGAACTGTTCCGTCTCGCTTATAATATGCACATTCTGTCTGATCAAAATATCGGTTCTTGTTGAATTGTGTGTTAGAAACTGTAAAAACTGAGTCTTACAGTGATTTAGCATCAAATTATTTTCCACAAGCCACGAACTTATTTCATGAACTACGTTATTTGATACTGTTTCAATATTACACACAAGATCCTTCACTATCAAGCTGGCGTCATCAGCAAACAGAAATATTTTTGAATCACCTGCAATACTTGAAGGCATATCATTTATATAAATAAGAAACAGCAGTGGCCCCAGCACCGACCCTTGGGGAATGCCCCACTTAACAGTGCCCCATTGAGACTGAACATCACTACCACTCTCAATATTGCGGAGAATTACCTTCTGCTTTCTGTTCTTAAGGTAAGAGGCGAACCAATTGTAAGCTACTCCCCTTACTCCATAATGGTCCAACTTCTGCAGTAACATTTTGTGGTCAACACAGTCAAAAGCTTTCGTTAAATCAAAGAAAACACCTAGCGTTCGCAACCTTTTATTTAATCCGTCCAAAACCTCACAGAGAAAAGAGAATATAGCATTTTCAGTTGTTAAACCATTTCTAAAACCAAACTGAACATTTGACAGCAAATTATGTGAATTTAAATGCTCCAGTAACCTTGCATATACAACCTTCTCGATAACTTTAGCAAACACCGATGGCATAGAAATAGGTCTATAATTGTCAACATTATCCCTGTCTCCCTTTTTATAAAGTGGCTTCACTACCGAGTACTTTAATCGGTCAGGAAACCGACCACTCCTAAAGGAAAAGTTACATATATGGCTAAGTACTGGGCTAACATACATAGAACAATACTTCAGTATTCTGCTAGATACCCCGTCATATCCATGAGAGTTCTTGGTCTTTAGTGATTTAATTATAAACTCAATATCCCTCTTGTCAGTATCATGGGGGAGCATTTCAGGTAACAGTCTGGGAACACTTTTTTCTAAGAGCGCTATATGATTCCCTGTTGGGACTAGGTTTCTATTTAGTTCACCTGCTATATTCAGAAAGTGATTATTAAATACTGTACATATATGCGACTTATCAGTAACACGGACATTCCCACTACGCACTGATTCTATATCCTCGACCTGTCTCTGCAGACCAGCCACTTCCTTTACGACTGACCATACGGTTTTAATTTTATCCTGAGACTTAGCTATTCTATCTGCATACCACATACTTTTTGCCTTCCTAATAACATTTTTAAGCACCTTACAATACTGTTTGTAATGGGCTGGAAGCCCATTAAAGGGAGTTCGGTAGAAGGAAGTGTAAGAGGAGATGTATTGGCCAGACAAGTAGGAATTTTCATACTAGAGTCAAAGCACACAAAGAGACCCGCCAGGGTAGCCGAGAGCGCTAATGCGCTGCTTCCTGGACTCGGGTCTCCGCGCCGGCCCCGGATCGAATCCGCCCGGCGGATTAACGACGAGGGCTGGTATGCTGGCCAGCCTGAATGTAGTTTTTAGGCGGTTTTCCACATCCCGCTAGGTGAATACCGGGCTGGTCCCCAAGTTCCGCCACAGTTACACACCTCACGGACATTTGAAAACGTTGCGCACTATTTCATGACTCACAGTAGACGCAGACAGCTGGGATAAACTACTTCGATCCCGGGGTTTCCGGGTTGCGGTAGGAAAGGCATCTGGCCACCCTCTGAAAGTAACACTGCCAAATCCGTCATAACAAAGCCGACCCCGCGTTGAAGCGGGACAAAGGTCTGAGAAAGAAAGAAAGAAAGTCAAAGCACACAAAGAACTCGCCAGTTCGAGTTAAACTTCGACAACTCATTTGATTGACAACCAATATCAACTGCAGCAGGTTAGCGAAAACTTATCTGCCTTGCACACTGCAAAGAATTGTCGGATACTCAATGTCCTATAAGAAACAGAAATCTTAAGAAGTCTCCATGTCCATGCTCTTGATACTATTAGTAAACACACTTACCTGTAAATGTTTTAGTTAATTATGACATTAGTCAGGCAACGTGTATGTGTGTGTAACGTAATATTTTTACTTGTTTTTAGACGTACGGGTACTCTTCCCACCTAATGCTTGGATAGTTCCGTCTCCTTTTTTCTGTTACTTCCCTCTTTTCCAGTTTAAACAGTTCACCAGTCACACATCTGACTGATACCGCGCCTGCGTCATGGATCGTACGTGCCGTCAGTGCTAAGGCTCGCAAATACTGACTACTACAAAGTTTTCCTGTTAGTCTTCCTGGTAGGGCAGCATGGTGGAACGGCTTTTATGGAGTTCATGTAAATAATGCCACACAATATATATATTTTCTCGTCCCAGCTTTATCGCATCTTACATGTTTTATGATTGTGGTGACTTTCGGTGTCCGGTCGTGATGTCGGTTTTTGGGATTTCCCTAAGTCCCTCCTCCCCCTTTTTACTCTTTTGACGCGGACCTTTTGTTCCATGAAAATTTTGGGCCGAGGATGATCTCAGATGGTCAAGGGATTTTTAGTTGTAAGTAACCTTCTGTGCTCTCTATTATTTTATTTTGGAAATTTTAACTGTATAGTTCCTTATTTGACATTTCTTTTAA
This sequence comes from Schistocerca nitens, assembly GCF_023898315.1. Taxonomy (NCBI): domain Eukaryota; kingdom Metazoa; phylum Arthropoda; class Insecta; order Orthoptera; family Acrididae; genus Schistocerca; species Schistocerca nitens. Next base: position 229,152,990 of record NC_064621.1, on the reverse strand, counting down.
AAAACTTGAGGTTCCACTCCCACAGTCTTGTTAAACAGTGTTTACATTATTACAGTTTACACCAGATAATGGAGCTTTGTGTTCCGAAATCAGTCGTGAACGCAATAAAAGAGTGTTCATTCAGCAACTGCTGTACGGTTTCTTGCTTTTAAAAAATATGTCAAATGCAACTATTCTGCGAAAATGGCACTTTATATAGGGCGATCAGCCAACGAATGTTTACAAAAATCGCCAGTGTGCCACGCATTCCGTGGCCAGACAACACATTCCTCTGGATCGTAATTGTTGAAGACAGTCCATGTCCTTCAGAGATCTCCGTAAAAGGGCCCGATAAATTGCACACTGTTTGCTATTGAAGAGTCACCGTGAACGTTTTTATAAGTTCATTTCTAACTACATATGTAAGCATACTAGACTAAACAGTATATTGAGGACACGATAAAAGCAATCCCCCCAAAGATTAGTGAAATTGGAGACAAATTCGAAATCAGTGTATTCAACAACATCGTTCACTTGGCACGAATTCTAAGTAGTAGGCTCCGAATTAATTGTCAGATGGCACCTAAATCATGTCCATGTCCTGGGTGAAGTTTGTTTGCCATTCAGTTTTCGCTGGTGAAAGAGCGGAGCTATTCCCTCAGTGTACTATTGACTGCAAGAATGGTGTGGCTCCAGTTCGCAAAAAGGAAACTGAAGAATTTAAAATTTGCAAGACACGCAACGCTTACCGCAATTGATATTCTGGTTGATCTTTTTTTAAAAATATTCATCCTTGCAGCACATAATTATGCAGTAGATTAGGAAGAAATGCCTTAATGGTGACAGTGCCTGCGTTTATGCAGCAATTGAATTGATTACAACATCCTTCAGAAGCCGACGCTAATACATTTCACAGTATGTGGATTCATTTCAAAGACGAAATTCTCACAGTAGACACAACTGTCCTGAACCTTCTTCTTATTGCTTTATAATGAAGTAGAGACTAAGACGATTTACTGATTGTTATTTTCGAAGAAAAATGTAACAGGAAAAGGATGTTTCTATAAAGTTCTTCTTCTACAGTAATTTGGGCCCTTTAAGGGTGTTACAGTTTTACAGAACCCATAAACAAATAATTCACATCGAGAAGCAGCTTTACTAAATAAATGTACGTAAATACCATCCTTTCGAGGTCAGTACTCATTCAGGCTACGCATTGTGGCCAAAAAATAACGCATAATACGAGTTTGTTGGGAAAGGCGGCGAAGTGGTCACTTTTCAAGAGAACAAAGGCACCAGTGTGTCGAGTTTGGTAGTTTAATTATTTATGCAGCCACGCAGCCACGAAGCTAAGGCACACCTCACTCTTTAGACAGACGCACTATTTTTATTTTTTAACGAGAAAGCAAATTCAGTCAGTCTAAGCGCACCCTTCTCTACTGGACCTCGAAATGAAATAGAGGTTTTCCTAAATGGGAATGCTTGGGAGCCGGCCACTGTGGGATTAGGTGAGGGGTCGTGGAGAACGTTTTCTTGTTTGTCTTCGAGGACTGACAACTTACAAATGTAAGTGTGCCTTGTAGAGATCAACTGTTACAGCGCAATTTTCAAATGGAAGGAATATACATTCGTTAATGCACTATGCAATACAAGTACAATTACTCATATCAATTAATCTTCCAGTAACTGAAACAACAACAACACTTCGTCAAGCAATTACCGTCTCACAATTCTGGGGTCGCTAAGGGTGGCAGCAATCTGAAACAAAGAACAGTCGACACGAAGTGTTCCGAATGGTGCCGACCGTTAACGATCAGTACTCGGACCTGAGGTCAATTGGTGAACTTATAGCGACCTTACAAACAGCCAACAGGAACTTACAACATACTAATTTACAATTTTTGAGAACGTTTCTAGTGGAGAACAGCGGTTTTTCTTAGTACTTTAAATTGAACATAAACAATCTCGACCGCAAGAAACCTTTATTTTGGTGGTTCCCGGTTTCGGTCAGTTACCGACCGTCTTCAGACCTGAAACCTGATACCAAGGAAAACGGAGCAGGCGTTACCAATGTCAACTGCTCAACCGACTCCATGAATGTCAACTGCTCAGTTGACGTTCGTAGAGTTCGTAACGCCTGCTCCGTTCTCCGCCACTGCCTACCGTCTGAAGTTGGTCGGTAACTGACAGAAACCGGTAACCACAGAAATAAAAGTTTCTTCTACATCTACATCTACATGGTTACTCTGCAATTCACACTTAAGTGTCTGGCAGAGGGTTCATCGAACCATTTTCATACTACTACTCTACCATTCCACTCTCTAATGGCGTATGGGAAAAAGGAACATCAAAATCTTTCCGTTCGAGCTCTGATTTCTCTTATTTCATTATGAGCATCGCATCATTTCTCCCCACGTAGGTGCGTGTCAACAAAATATTTTCGCATTCGGAAGAGAAAGTTCGTGATTGAAATTTCGTAAATAGATCCGCCGAAAAGAAAACCGCCTTTGTTTCAGTGACTGCGCTCAAACTCGCGTATCGTATCAGTGACACTCTCACCCCTATTGCGCGATTACACGAAACGAGCTGCCATTCCTTGCACTTTTTCGATGTCCTCCGTCAATCCTATCTGGTAAGGATCCCACACCGCGCAGCAATATTCCAGCAGAGAACGGACAAGCGTAATGTAGGCTGTCTCTCTAGTGGGTTCGTCGCATCTTCCAAGTGTTCTGCCAACAAAGCGCAGTGTTTTTTTCGCCTTCCCCACAATATTATCCATGTGGTCTTTCCAATTTAAGCTGCTCGTAATTGTAATTCCTAGGTATTTAGTCGAATTGACAACTCTTAGATTTGTGCGATTTATCGTATACCCAAAATTTATCGGATTTCTTTTAGTGCCCATGTGGATGACCTCGCATTTTTCTTTGTCTAGTGCCAATTGCCACTTTTCGCACCATACAGAAATTCTATCTAGATCATTTTGTTATTGGAATTGATCGTCTGATGATTTTAATAGACGGTAAATTGCAGCGTCATCTGCAAACAATCTAAGGGGGCTGCTCAGATTATCACCTAGATCATTTATGTCAATCAGGAACAGCAGACGGCCTATGACACTAAACTGCGGAACGCCAGATATCACTTCTGCTCTGCTCGATGATTTACTGTCTACCACTACGAACTGTGACCTCTCTCAGAGGAAATCACGAATCCAGTCACACAACTGAGACGATACTCCATATGCACGCAATTTGATTAATAGTCGCTTGCGAGGAACGGTATCAAAAGCCTTCTGGTAATCTATGAATATGAAATCGATCTGAGATCCCTTGTCGACAGCACTCATCACTTCATGGGAATAAAGAGCTAGCTGCGTTGCACAAGAACGATATTTTCTGAATCCGTGTTGGTTATATATCAATAAGTCATTTTCTTCATAATGATCGAGTACAGTATATGCTGCAAAATCCTACTGCAAATTGAGGTCAGTGATATGGCTCTGTAATTCAACGGGTTACTCCTATTTCCTTTCTTGAATATTGGTGTGACCTGTGCTACTTTCCAGTCTTTAGGAACAGACCTTTCGTCCTGCAGTCGAGACTGTTTATAAGTACTAAATTATGTAGGTTACCAATTAATAAGATCGGTACATATGCGGACGGAGCAGTATAGGATCTTGAGTAAATGAGTCTGACGACCATAGATCTAAAGTATCCTTAGCCATTTGCTCAATTTCAAACACTGGATAGAGCACAGAAAGTTCTTGCGGGAACAGTGATACACCAAAGCTGCAGATTTATTTGCCTATGAACTTATACGTTGTCTACATACTTATAAAAATATTGTTAGCCGGAGGAGAACTATACTAAGACTCGGAAAAAAAGGATGTTTTATGGTTTTGAAACGTACGCACAAATAGAACACAACGACTGATTAACACAACAGTGAAAACGTGACAGAGTGCTGTAATTTCTTTTGCATTTATGCTTGGAGATATGCAAACATTGCCGCGATAAATGAATAACAGAAATTAAATAGTGCGTAGAAAGATAACACGAAGAAGTGAACAGCTGACGGGTCGTGATACTGCGGCACTAGAACATTCTGGAGGTTAACTGAGCAGCGGCTTGTTTGATGTCGAGGCTAGGCGCCCGTCCGTGCTGCCATCGTTATACTAGGAGGTGTAATATCATGATTCGCAAGTAACAAGCCAACGAAATAATTTCACATAGAGTTAGTTTGCTTTCTTTGTTGGCCTGAGGCTTCAGCTCGTAGTAGATACTTGAAAAACGTGGCACCTAGACCGTACGTCAAAGTGGTGTGGCCGCACACTGTACCGATAGTGTAAGTGTGGGTTCTCCTCTCGATGTCCATTTAGAAAGTGTGGGATGGTTGCTCTTTCTGGGACCTGCTTAAAGGCAATGCAGAGAACATCTAACGTAATAAAACTAAACGGACCTTTTTGTATCAATTTCTGAAGCTACAGCTCTGTGATGTTAGGCTGCTAGGGTCTGGCGACATTTCTGCTAACAATTTCACTTAACAGGTGGATAACTGGATGCCGTAGCGATTTCCATCGACAAGGGCAGCTCAAAAAGTTTTCGTCCTAATGTCGTACAGTCTAGATATTGTATTTAAATTGGGCAAAATCGCAGCGAGCATCAAGGCAACCATCTCATCGATGCACCAGGTTGAAATACCCGTTCGGTTAAACACCGTGTCCTGCTGCATGAAGAAGTCCTTAACTGCCTGCTGCACATCCGAGAGGAATCGTCGAAACTTCAAGGACTTTTTAAGGGACCGGAGGAATGATAATCGCATGGGGAGAGATCAGGACTGTATGGTGGATCTTCGACTGTCTCCCACTTGATTTGGAGTAACTTCTCTGTTACGACATTTGCGATATAGGGACGTTCGTCACCATAAAGTAGCAGCAAGCATTGGAGCACCATTCAACGACAATGGTTTTCGACAAACATGCTGCTCCACACACGTTCTTCATTCTCCGATGTACGAGGTGCTACAATAAAATAATGAGACTAATTTTCTTTGCAAGATGTCGCAACCCCACAGGCTTGCGTAGGCACAATATCTTTGACCTTGGTCTATAAGCTGCTGCCAGTCCAAGCGGCACATTGATGCGACTGCTCAGTCGTGAGTTGTGCTGTAATAAGTTAACACATGTTTGTGTCTGTCGCCACGGAAATGGAGCCGCATAATATTGCGCGACGGTATGCCATTTCTTTTTGCGTTAAATTGGGTGAAAACGCGACAACAACTTACGGTAAGCTTCAGAGGGCTTCTGGAGAGGAGGTTATGTAAAAAGCTCAAGTTTTTCGTTGGCATAAAATGTTTAGTGAAGGCAGAACGAATCTTGAAGATGAAGACCGCCATGGACGACCATCAACCTCACGGACGGATGTCAACTTGGCCAGGATGCGTGAACTCGTATGATCTGATCGAAGATTATCCCTGAAAATGATTGCAGAAGAACTGAACATCAATCGAGGAACGGTTCGTCTAATAATAACTGAAGATCTTGGTATGAGAAAGATTTATGCAAAAATGGTCCCCAAAAATCTGACACCACAACAAAGAGAAACACGGAAAAATGTGGCAGCCGATGTGTTACAGCCACCTTATTCACCAGATATCGCTCCGTGCGATTATTTTCGATTTCCAAGAGTCAAAACGGCGGTCAGGGGACACCATTTTCAAACAACACAAGATTTTCGAAAAGCTGTGACGAGGATCTTGGAGGATATTACGGAAGATGACTTCCAGAAATGTTACCATCAATGGCAGAAGCGCTGGAAAAAGTGTGTGCAATCAGAAGGGAACTACTTTGAAGGAGACAACACTAAACTTGCCTAAAACGGTAAGCAACATTGTTTTTCCACATCAGTCTCATTACTTTACTGTCGCACCTCGTATATCTACTGGTGTCTGTCCCCCAGCAGCCAGAAAAAAAATAGTACGCTGGGCCTGTTTGAACGCATTTGGTAATAACGACACCATAGTTTACGTTTCCGCATTTACCGCACAGAAGTCGGAAAGATACGGATGGCACGCTAATATCTTGCCTACATGTCGGTGCGTATACACTGATGAGGCAAAACATTATGACCACCAGCTTAATAAACATCTTTAGAACGCAGTATGTCACCGATTTAGCATATCATGGATTCGGCAGTTTGTTCCTAGGTTTATGGAAGCATGTGGCACCAAATGACCACGGATAATCATGGGATTTCCGTAAACAGCGGGCCGCTGATTTGTGTACGTGATAATGACACCTGACAGCGACCCAAATGACCAAGACCTCAATGTGAGTCCACTATCATGCTCCTCAAAGCCCTGTAGCACGGTTCTAGCTTTGAGACACGGACAAATAACCTGCTGGGAGATGACATCGCCGGCGGGGAAGGCTTCAAGCATGAAGGCTAAAACGGCTCTGAGAACTATGGGACTAAACATCTGAGGTCATCAGTCCCCTAGAACTTGGAAGTACTTAAACCTAACTAACCTAAGGACATCACTCACATCCATGCCCTAGGCAGGATTCGAACCTGCTGCCGTAGCGGTCGCGCGGTTCCAGACTGAAGCGCCTAGAACCGCTCGGCCACAACGGCCGGCAAGCATGAAGGGGACGCAGGTGGTTCACAGCTGTCAGCGTGTCTTCTATTTCTACCGCACGTCCCGTACGATCGCAGCAGAATGTCTCCCATAGCATACTACTGCACGCACCTGCCTGAGTCCGTGGCGCGGTGCACATTTCGAACTGCCGTTCGCGTGGATGACGCGTATGTGGAGACGACCATCGACTTGTTGTAGCAAAAACGCGATTCGTCCGACGAGGCGACACGTTTCCATTGATCCACGGTCCAATCTCGACGTTCCCTTGGCCACTACAGTCGTAATTGACGATGCCGTTGGCCAAACATGTGAACACGTAGGGGTCGCCTGCTGCGATTTACGATGGACGGTGTGCTCCGAAACACCTCTGGGTGCTCTAGCAGTGTGCTTTTTCGGTAGGGACGCATCAGATCGCCACCTGTCCTGCTTTACAGAGCAGGCAAGCTTCCAAGTCCCAAGTTCTGAGAAGGGTCGTGGACGTCCAAACACTTATCAAATGGTTCAAATGGCTCTGAGCACTATGGGACTTAACTTCTGAGGTCATCAGTCCCTAGAACTACTTAAACCTAACTAACCTAAGGACATCACACACATCCATGCCCGAGGCAGGATTCAAACCTGCGACCCTAGCGGTCGCGCGGTTCCAGACTGTAGCGCCTAGAACTGCTCGGCCACTCCAAACACTTATCGCCCAGTTGTAGTTTCGCAATGGTTTCACCACTTTCCATAGATGCTCACTACAGTAGCACGTGGACATTCAAGCAGCTACACCATTTTCGAGATACTCATTCACGTGCTCTGGGTAATAACAATATCACCTTTGACGAAGCCGCTTATGTCAGTAGATTTCCCCATTTGCGGCCCGTGTCGTCGCTAGAATGATTGCCCTTGCGTCTCTGATCCACTTATATACTTTCTTTGTCGTGCCACTTTCCAGCAACTCCACCACCCGACATTTAACCTCGCTGTAGCCAGTGGTCGAAAGATTTTGGCTTATCAGTGTACAGGGTGTTACAAAAAGGTACGGCCAAACTTTCAGGAAACATTCCTCACACACAAAGAAAGAAAATATGTTATGTGGACATGTGTCCGGAAACGCTTACTTTCCATGTTAGAGCTCATTTTATTACTTCTCTTCAAATCACATTAATCATGGAATGGAAACACACAGCAACAGAACGTACCAGCGTGACTTCAAACACTTTGTTACAGGAAATGTTCAAAATGTCCTCCGTTACCGAGGATACATGCATCCACCCTCCGTCGCATGGAATCCCTGATGCGCTGATGCAGCCCTGGAGAATGGCGTGTTGTATCACAGCCGTCCACAATGCTAGCACGAAAAGTCTCTACATTTGGTACCGGGGTTGCATAGACAAGAGCTTTCAAATGCCCCCATAAATGAAAGTCAAGAGGGTTGAGGTCAGGAGAGCGTGGAGGCCATGGAATTGGTCCGCCTCTACCAATCCATCGGTCACCGAATCTGTTGTTGAGAAGCGTACGAACACTTCGACTGAAATGTGCAGGAGCTCCATCGTGCATGAACCACATGTTGTGTCGTACTTGTAAAGGCACATCTCTTGCAGCACAGGTAGAGTATCCCGTATGAAATCATGATAACGTGTTCCATCGAGCGTAGGTGGAAGAACATGGGGCCCAATCAATACATCATTAACAATTCCTGCCCAAACGTTCACAGAAAATCTGTGTTGATGACGTGATCGCACAATTGCGTGCCGATTCTCGTCAGCCCACACATATTGATTGTGAAAATTTACAATTTGATCACGTTGGAATGAAGCCTCATCCGTAAAGAGAACATTTGCACTGAAATGAGGATTGACACATTGTTGGATGAACCATTCGCAGAAGTGTACCCGTGGAGGCCAATCGGCTGCTGATAGTGCCTGCACACGCTGTACATGGTACGGAAACAACTGGTTCTCCCGTAGCAGTCTCCATACAGTGACGTGGTCACCGTTACCTTGTACAGCAGCAACTTCTCTGACGCAGACATTAGGGTTATCGTCAACTGCACGAAGAATTGCCTCGTCCATTGCAGGTGTCCTCGTCGTTCTAGGTCTTCCCCAGTCGCGAGTCATAGGCTGGAATGTTCCGTGCTCCCTAAGACGCCGATCAATTGCTTCGAACGTCTTCCTGTCGGGACACCTTCGTTCTGGAAATCTCTCTCGATACAAACGTACCGCGCCACGGCTATTTCCCCGTGCTAATCCATACATCAAATGGGCATCTATCAACTCCGCATTTGTAAACATTGCACTGACTGCAAAACCACGTTCGTGATGAACACTAACCTGTTGATGCTACGTACTGATGTGCTTGATGCTAGTACTGTAGAGCAATGAGTCGCATGTGAACACAAGCACCGAAGTCAACATTACCTTCCTTCAATTGGGCCAACTGGCGGTGAATCGAGGATGTACAGTACATACTGACGAAACTAAAATGAGCTATAACATGTCCACATAACTTCTTTTCTTTATTTGTGTGTGAGGAATGTTTCCTGCAAGTTTGGCCGTGCCTTTTTGTAACACCCTGTATATCTGCACCGCAGTCGCGCTACGTTGCGAATACGCAGCAGCAACACCCTCAAATGGAAGCTTTTTGAATGCCCTGTATTGCAAAGCGTTTCGTTTCAATAGATATCGCCATCAAGGCACTAACTCGTATCCCATTAATGCCAATACTTTCCAGAATGAGATTTTCACTCTGCAGAGGAGTGTGCGCTGATGTGAAACTTCCTGTCAGGTTAAAACTGTGTGCCGGACCGAGACTCGAACTCGGGACCTTCGCCTTTCGCGGGCAAGTGCTCTACCAACTTAATTTTATTTTCTTTCTCCTTATTTTACCGAATATGGAAATTAAAATTTTGCAGTTCAGGTGAGTCTTGAACTCATAACCTTTCTTTTGTTTTTTATATTTTTATTTTTTATTGTTTTTTATTTTTTTTAAACGCTCTATCCATCTTTCTTTTTGACAAAGAAAATAAAAATCTCTCGTGTTCTAAAATGAATGACAGCGTTTTGCATAAAATAAAAAAAATATTTCTTGAAAATGTAAATAAGGATACTTTTTCGATATCAGGTGTTTGTCTTCAGATCATGTATCATACTAATTTATTTATTTATTTATTTTTATACATTTGTTGAGATCTCATAGGACGCCCTCCAGGCGAAAAACATTTACGTGTAATTACCATCAATAACAAACAAAATGAAAGGGAATTATAGAATAAAGAAAATGCCCTCCTGGCAGAACAGACAAAATGGCATCCCCGTCACGCCAACTTGTGCGTAGACGCACACTCTATCCCAAGGCAGTAAGGCATGTTCCAGGCACGTCTTCACGAAGAATATTACATTTGCCGATATATTGGATCGAGTCCTGGTATTACTCAATCTCACTGAAATCACCTTCTGATACCTGGGACGCACCAGCTGCAGGGGGGGTCGAAGAAGGCACTACCCAAAAAGTTGGCATAGTAGTGACGGTATCGCGGATGGTGCACGAGAAAATTTAAGCGATCTTGCAGGAACGTCCGAAAATCAAGAACGCTCTTATCATCTCTCGGTCGCCTTGGAATTTATGTACTTAATAACTGGTTCAAATGGCTCTGAGCACCATGGGACTTAACATCTGAGGTCATCAGTCCCCTAGAACTGAGAACTACTTAAACCTAACTAACCTAAGGCTCTGAGCACTATGGGACTGAACATCTATGGTCATCAGTCCCCTAGAACTTAGAACTACTTAAACCTAACTAACCTAAGGACATCACACAACACCCAGTCATCACGAGGCAGAGAAAATCCCTGACCCCGCCGGGAATCGAACCCGAACTAACCTAAGGACATCACACACATCCATGCCCGTGGCAGGATTCGAACCTGCGACCGTAGCGATCGCGCGGCTCCAGACTGTAGCGTCTAGAACCGCTCGGTCACTCCGGCCGGCGTACTTAATAACTAGTAACGTCTTCATGTCAGGTTTTACCTCGGCTCACTTCTAGTAAATATTTTTGAGTGATTCCTAAGTATAATCATTATGCCCTTTGTCGGCTGGCATCACAGTGTACTTGTTATGGGGCGTTTCTAAACTCCGTCTATAATTGCAGGTAGTGTGATACAATTTTCACAAAAATCCATAGTAACATGAGAAGGAGGAGGGCAATTTTTTATTAGTAAAAACACGTACGACCGGAATGCTTCGACGGTGGCACTGTTTCGGCTCTGGAGTTAGCCACTTACAGAGCTTCAGTATGGGCTGTAATAGTCGTATGGCAGCGAAACTTTTAGATATGCTAATGCGTTGATGCGAAACCGATTTACACTGGGAAACAAATCAGTTCCAATTGCGGGCACCAGCTGCAAATGCGGCACCGTGAATCCGAGAAAGAGGTATAGAAATGTTTCCACATGTAATGGATTAGGGGCGGTACATGGGCAGAAAAGGTCAAAGAAGCGAGAAAGGCATGACGTTGATTTTTTACTACCGCTGCTTACACAGTATGTTCAGTATGAACACCGGAGACGTCGACGAGATGCTGCATCCGTGAAACGACGGGAATCAACGCTTGCTCGCAGGAGTTCTGGTTGAAACTGAGGAACGTTTTCCTGTATACTCGCCTTCATATTAGCTACACACCAAAAGTCTCCCTTGTAAACGCGTTCCTTTAGGTATCCACAGAGACAAGAGTCACAAGGATTCAGATCAGGTGACCTTGCAGGCCATGCGCCTGGAAAACCTCTGGAAACAACACTTTAATGGACGGTTTCATTAAGCGAATTATTCACTGGGCGACCGACGTGAAGTGTTGCTTTGTCTTGCATGAAAACAGTTGCTTGTACACAGCTGCAGTCTTCCAAAGCAGGAATCACATGCTGTACAAAGTCTCGATAACGTGCAGACGTCACGGTGCACCTGACAGGCCCTCTGTGTGTATCCTGTTCATAGCAGAACAGACCGAGATTACAGGTGTTTGTGAACCCACACCACACAGTCACATACAGCGAGTGCAATGGTTCTTCGTACACAGCACGGGGTGTAACAGTACCCCAGTTCTGGATTTCTGTGTATTGACTCCACCCTGTAGTGTAAAATTGTCCTCGTCACTTCCCAGAATATTGCCCGGCCATGTGTCATCAACTTCTATCCGTACCAGAAACCGGAGTAAATTCAGAGCACTGAGTCTGCAGATAATGAGGTTTCAGTTGCTGCACCGTCTGGATCTTGTACGGGTATTAGTCTAAAATAGACCGCAAAACTTACCGTATTGTTGACCATGGGTTGGACAATTCTCGTGACACTGCACGAGAACTGGCATTTACTGGGACACATGCTGCATGGTCAGTTACAGCAACAGCAGCCTCGCCAATAACTTCCACCAGGATAGGACGGCTACCTCGTCCAGGTGCCACTCCGAGCTCACCCGCATTTTCGTATTTCATTGTCGTCTTCTTGAAACCATTTAATGACGTATAGCCTCTCCACAGACCTTCAGACTGACGTTACTCTGTCAATGCAGCACTTCAGTTGCCGCCGTTCACACATAACAGTTTCACATACAGTGCACAGTCTCTTTTCTGAATAGCCACACTGTTCACTCGTGTTATAACTTATCAAATGACAGCATGGATATTATACCGTCATACAAACAGCGCAGAGCGCCAGATTTGCAAAAAATGGCTCTGAGCACTATGGGACTCAACTGCTGAGGTCATTAGTCCCCTAGAACTTAGAACTAGTTAAACCTAACTAACCTAAGGACATCACAAACATCCATGCCCGTGGCAGGATTCGAACCTGCGACCGTAGCGGTCTTGCGGTTCCAGACTGCAGCGCCTTTAACCGCACGGCCACTTCGGCCGGCCAGATTTGCACCTGGTGGCCACAGTTGGAACTAATTTGTTTTCCAGCGTAAATCTGGTCCGCAGTAACGCATTATCTACCAAGTTCCGCTTCCATACGGTAAGTACAGCCAACAATGGACCTCCGTGGGTAGCTCCACTTCAGTTAAAACCACCTGCCATATTAGAAGAAACCTTCCACAGAAGCTACATCACCTGACATAGAAGTACAGCTTTGCGATCGTGTCGTTCAGCGTGGTGTATTTAAAATTGAAATGGAAATGTAAAGTTCCCCAATGAACAGATAATTTCTTTGCAGAATTTATATGTAAGGTTGAGCTAGTAGTGAAGCAGCTCTTAACTTTTATTGTCGATGTGCACGAAACAGATACACAAGCGTTAATGTCTGCGCATGGGAAGTGTTGCTCTCATAAATCATCGAAAGGAGCTGGCATTTTGTACACAACTCCTTGGGTGACAGTCGAAATGATCCTCAAGATTTGTCTCCAAAGAAATTAGGACACATTGTGACCGAAACCAAGTTGCGCCGCGAGAGAACTCCCTCTGGATGTGAAATATTCTGTAGAGAACCCAGTGCGTTTCGCGGAGCTGCAGTGGACGCTTAAAAGCCAAACTACTGACACAGCAGGTTAAATGCTGCCTGGTGGCGTTGTGGGCAAGGAAAGTATACTCGTATAAGCGAAGCAGAGAACTACGGCAATCATATAGTGGCGATGGGAGCCGCAAACGTGGGTGCATGTACACTGACATAAGCGAATTCGACAAAAGACGGTTTGCTGTGGCCTGTCGCCAGAAAACTAGCGTCTCGGAAACGACGAAGCTGGTCGGTTGTTCCCTTGGTACTGCCATTGGCATCTATGGGATGTGGTTGATGGACGGCGAATTCACGAGTAGGAGAGAAAATTACACTGTAGGAAATACTGGAACCAGCCACAAGTTTTCTTGAAATGATTTTATTATACCATCGCTAGTTTCGGGCCTGAGTCCATCAGATGTTGGCGTTGACTTCTTTGCAAGTTTTACATTTGTGTCTTCCTGCAATGCCCTCAATGAAGTGAACTAAAAAGTTCAGTATGGATTGTAAAAGGAAATCAAACCTTTGTCCAACGTAAAACAGGGTTTTTCAGGAAGACACAGATATGAAACCTGCAAAAAAGTCAACGCAACCATTCGACGATGGGCTCAGGCCCAAAATTAGAAATGGCATAATAAAATAATTTCAAGAAAATTTGCGGCTCGTTGCAGTGTTTCCTACGGTGTAATTTAGGAAAACAGCTGCGGTGTTCTCCAATCAAAATAGATAAAATAAAGGAGACAATATGTTGGGAGATCACTCGTCATTATATCCCCACCCCTCTCCAGGAGACTCACAACTCATTTGTAAGTACGTGCTTGACACACATGGGGCGCCTGCCCTTGCAGTACTCCTCCCTTTTCTGTGCTGCACATGTTTCCTCCCACAACTTTTTCTCCTCTCCCTCCGGGACCAAGTCTCCGGCAAAATCAAGTAACTCCTGTCTTATTCTGACCTCTCCTGTCCTTCCTCCTCTTCAGCGTTTGAGGTCTCCCTTTTCGTCTCTTTTCCTCGATATGCATGCCTTAAGGCCGGCTCAAGCGTTTGACGCGTAAAGGATGACTGGGTTATGCGTAACTCCCAGTACCTGGGTGACAGGTAGGCTCGAGCGTACCCCCGCGTAAAGGCCAGGCCCAGGGAGGGGTGATTGCCTAAACTTTTACCTTCCAAACCGATTGGTCCTTCTGTCTGGAATTCGAGAAGTGTGACCTGAGGTGTGAACAATCTTAATCATCAGAGACAGGTGTGGATCTCCTCTATGGGGGTCTCCAGAAGGAAGGAGCGCGATATCAGAGATGCTGGCAAGTGTGGGGGATTTACCCGTGATGAGTACATCAGTTCCATCAACTCAGCCTGCGGCTAGTAAACAGAAATGGAATGATACCGAGGACACGACGAATCTTCCAGTTGCACTCCGCTACCTCGTGGTGTCACGCACAGAAGAAAGTCAGAACTTTTCTACAGTGAACCTCTTCGTCATTCAGAAAAATGTGGGCGTAATTCCAGGCCCACTGAAGTCCTGCAGGTGCTTACGCAATGGAACTTTGCTTCTAGAGACAGACAGTGCCTTTCAAGCCCAAAACAGCTTAAAGCTAGGCTTCTCCACGAATACCCTGTTCGTGTTGAGGCTCGTCGAAAACTGAATTCTTCACATGGTGTCAAAAAATGGTTCAAATGGCTCTGAGCACTATGGGACTTAACTTCTAAGGTCATCAGTCCCCTAGAACTAACCTAAGGACATCACTCACATCCATGCCCGAGGCAGGATTCGAACCTCCGACCGAAGCGGTCGCGCCGTTCCAGACTGTAGCGCCTAGAACCGCTCGGCCACCCCGGCCGGCACATGGTGTCATTTACACTCTGCTGCTTGAGATTATGACTGAGGGAAGTATACATTATCTCTCTGATCAGCACATAACTGCAGTCCATTAGGTTATGAAAGGGATTGTTGCAGAATTCTTGCCTACCCACACCCTTTTCTTAACGTTCGATCGAGTGGAGCTCCCATCGGAGGTCAAGGCGGGCTATGAAGTCACCAACGTCAGACCTTACCTACCGAACCCCATGCGTTGATACTAATGTCAGCGTTACAACCATACTCGCATGTCCTGTAAAAACGCAGCGAAATGTGTAACTTGCGGCAAGGATGTTCATGAGGAACATTCCCCACCTCCTCCCCACTGCAAGTACTGCAGTGGTAACCATGTCGCTTCATCCCACGACTGCCCTGTGTACCATGATGAGTGAGCCGTTCAGGAGACCCGATGAAGAAAAAGCTAAACTTTAAATTTGCTCGCAAGATGTTGGTTAGCCACAGGCCCTGCATACTACTGTCAAGCAGTAGCATTACTGCTATATCACGGCCCATGAAAGATATGGGCATGCAGACCTGCGATCTCCAGTTCAGAGCTACAGTTGTGCAGTCGCCTTGTGCTTATGTGAGGTCCCCACCTCCGCCCACTACGGTTGCTCAACCCACCAAAAAAACTTCGCCCACATCGGTGGAGGCTATTTTGACACAACCGGAAGAAAGGAAATGTACAATGGAAAAACCGTGAGATTATTTGCTGCGCATCTCAAGCGAGCAAACGTCTGGGTCCAAATCTGACAAACGCATAGGTACTAAGAAGTCTAACAACGACAAACATTCTTTCCCTTCTCTAACGTGGAGATCCTCTACAGCAGTGACACAGTGTGGCACTTCTGTCTGGTCGACTTCCATTTCAGTGGAGCGAATCACCAACCAGTCCTCCACCCTGGGGTCAGCTGACCCACGCAGAGAGGTTGTTGGCGCCTCTGAAGAAATAATGGAGCAGAGTCCTCCAGCCTCAGATCCACGTAATAGTACACAGGTGAAATCTGAAGCTCAGCAACCGCCGCAGTAATTGCCCGTTAGAAGAGAAATTTCGCGTGTCTAAATAGCTGTTTTCCCCTACAACATTCGTGGCATCAGATCATACAGGGCAGACTTACAGGTGCTACTGCGATTGCTATATCCAGTTGCTTTATGCTCCAAGAACTGCTTTGATCTCTTACACTTCCCTCCAGTACGTTTCGACCTCCCTTCCAGGAAATGAACCCAGCTCATGGAGGAGTAATGTGCCTCATTGGGGACAACAAACATAGCCAGACCGTTTCATAGAACACCCAGCTACAGTCTATTGCTGTCCATCTTTCTCTCCCCAGTTATATCTTTTCTCTTTGTAATAGCTACATTCCCCTGTCATCTAATTTCACCAGGGCAGACATACCACATATTACCGCTCAGCTCCCTCAACTAACTAACTATCTAACTAATCAACCCTTTCTGCAACTTCGTGACTTCAACATCCACCATCCCATTTGGGGATCTCTGAGAACCTACCTAAGAGGCTGTCTCCTAGTGATATTCTCAACCAGATTACTCTCATTTCTCTCAACACCGGTGAACCTACATTTCTTTCGATACACACACACTTTTTCGCACGTGGATCTCTCATTCTGTACCGCACAGCTTGCCCACCGTTTAGAGTGGTCCGTCCTCCAAAACATGTACTGGAGTGACCATTTCCCGTGCGTAATTCCCCTTCTACCTTATGTACCATATGTACTCAAGACCAACTGCCAGCTTTCTAAAGCCGACTGGATGCTCTACTCTTCACTGGCAGCCTTCAATGAACAACACATCCATAGCGGTGATGATTAGGTAGAATACCTTATGAATATTACCCTTACCGCCACAGAATGTTCCACACCCCCCCCCCCCCAACCTCTTCCCTACCGCGACGTGTCCCAGTCCCTGGTGGACTGAGGAATGCCGTGAAATAATTCGCATGCAGAGACGTGCTCTCTGTGTCTTTGAGCTCCATCCCAAAAGGAAAACTGTATCCCCTCGGCATGGGTGTGTGTGTTGTTCTTAGCATGAGTTAATTTAACTTAATTTAAGTAGTGTGTAGGTCTACGGACCGATGACTTAAGCAGTTTGGTCCCTTAGGAATTTCTCACACATTTGATCATTTTTGGAAAACTGTATTTGTTACTCCATCTTGTTGTTTGGGGTCACCTATATCGGATTTCTGGAAACAACGTACAGCTCCAAATTTCTGGCCTCACTGTAGCGGACAATGTCATCGTGGACAATTAATAAAATGTTTTGTGCTATTATGCCATGGACGAATGAACTTCACCTTAAAAGGTTTTAAGGTGAAATCCGTTCGACCATGCATAATAGCCCAGAAGATTTTATTAATTGTGACATTTCCGGACGTGAAAGTTTACATTTTACAATGTCATTGTGGACTCTACTGGTATTTCCGACACCTTGGAACGACACTGTGAAGAGATCTCGAGCTCCACCCATTCTCATCCCGTCAAAAGGAGCCGCGGGTATCTTTCTCCTCTCAGGATGGCGAATGCTACAATATCGTTTTTACTATGAGGTTGCTCGAACATGCTCTCACCTCGTCACAATCCTCCACTCCTGCACCCGACGATATGCACATTCAGATGTTGCAGCATCTCTCTCTTGACAGCAAGTACTTTCTCCTTCGTATGTATAATTGCATCTGGGCGGATGGCGCGTTCCCCAGTAGTTGACGTGAAGCCAGTGTAATCTCCATAACCAAGCCCAGTAAGGACAAATATTTTCCATTCAGCTACCATCCAATTTACTCCAGCAGCAGTGTCTCCAAGGTGGTGGAACGCACGATCAGTAGTTAGCTGGTGTAGTGGCTTGAGTTTTGGAATTCGTTAACAATCGCATTAAGTGGCTTTTGCAAGCGCCACTCTGCAGTTGACCATCCCACCACTGTGTCAATGTCTCTGCCACGATGAACAATTTTCCGCGTGACAAGATAGGAGTCGTGCTTTGGTGCTTTGATGAGCATGGTAGTGAACTCATGTTGACGTTGCAAGTGGTTGCTTCCTTTAAGGGGTTCCGGAACGCCCTATACTTGCAATGTTAAAATAACGCTTATAAATTACATCTTTCCTCACAAAGTATTTGAGGTAGGAAGTTGAACTTTTTACAGATTATTTATTTGAATATGGGCTACAACTTAACACAGGGATTTTACAAAATTTTTGTTCAGTTATTAAAGATGATTTTTTTTCAATTGTAATGAAAATTCACAACATTTGTTTGCAATTTTTTATTTATGTATTCAAAAATATACAGTTTTTTGGAAAAAGGCTGTGTTAAATTATGCAGAAGGTACTGTGTAACATTTACTGAAAGTTTGAAACAAATATGTTTGGAAGATCCTTAGAAAACATGTAATTAGTATGAGAAAATAAAAGTTTTGGGAATCGAGCGACAAAGATTGGATTAACTTTTTAGTGCATTCCAGGTCCATAGGATGGATTATCTTCATCCTCTGCAAACTCCTCCTCCAGCTTCCTCTTGTTCCTCCTCCTGTTTACTCTTGCTTGTATTTCTAGACTCTTTACAGCCCTGTCTGCAGCCCGAAGGCGTTCCTTGTCTAATGCAAGCATCGCTCGTACCATGTTAGAACCTATCTTCATTCCCATATTTCTAAATACCTTGCACCTTACAATGTTGCCATCATTGAAAGTCGCAACAGCATCATACACACCAAAGTGAAGTGTTTCTATTCCAATAAATACAGTCTTGGGGATTCTCGACCATATTGGGGTTTTGAGTTTTTCCGTGAATACACTTTTTCAACAGTTCAGGTGCTGCTAAGTCTCTGAAAATAGGTTTTATCACCTCCATTATTGCATGAGGCAGACTATGCTTATGAGTGTACACTTCACCAGTTAGCAATCCTTTGTTATATTTACACCAACTGTCTTCTTCTTTGGGACACAAGCTATGTTGGGGATTTTCATCGTCTTTATTGTTTACAGTAATAACACATACCTTTGGCTTTCCAACATTTCTCCTTTTCTTAAAAGCCTTCAGAGGATTTCTAATAACTTTACTTTTACTCATTATTATACTTCAACAAAACAGAGACTCAAGAAACAGAATTAATTACGAAAATTTTCGAGATAACGACAGAGTAAATAAACATGAAACACTCGACAATCACACCAGCGATATATATTGAACCATCACAGGTTAGCCACAACACATACTTTATCTCACATCACTAAAATGTACCTGATGAACACGGACGTTAATAATAACACCATTTGACAGCAGTTTAACAGCGCCATAGTGGGTCACGCCCATGTAGAACACATTTCAAAAAAATTTTAAAAATAGTTGTAGTCTTCGGAATTGAATAAATTATATATCTATTAAAAGGTAATAGTCTGCAGATTCAGAATACCCAGAAAAGTAAAAATTGAACTTTTCATGATTTTGAGCCTTTCCGGAGCCCCTTAATCATTAATATATGTTCAAGGAGTGCTAAATGTTATTATCTTTACATAAAGAAAAGTATTATCTTCTCTATGATCTTCAAATCGTGAGCTACGCACGTAATTTTTACATCTGAAATTAGTGAATTTATTCGTAACACTCCTGTTGTCTATGTCTGCGGTCACGCGGTCACTTTGAGAACTCAAATTAATCATCAAATTAACTAATTTAGTAATATTTTACTCTGAATTGCTAGTGTATCGACGCATCACC
Source organism: Schistocerca nitens (assembly GCF_023898315.1). Classification (NCBI taxonomy): domain Eukaryota; kingdom Metazoa; phylum Arthropoda; class Insecta; order Orthoptera; family Acrididae; genus Schistocerca; species Schistocerca nitens. Next base: position 229,133,333 of record NC_064621.1, on the reverse strand, counting down.
ACAATGAAATAAAAACAGTGAGTGGTTGGATGAGCATGAATGAGAACAGTGGAGTATTACAAAAACGATGACAAGTTTTTATTCGTCCTTTTATAACTGCAATCGAGTTGATTAATCTTTCAAAAAAATGACAAACATAAATCAGGAAAGGGATGGTACCTGATTAGCATAGTATTCATTGGGGTAGAAACTATACAAATTCTCCCCTGAATTAATTGCGTTTGCAAACGCTATCAGACTTTGTTTACATGAATCCACTGTTAGGCTGAATACTATTCAAATGGAATCCACTATGACCAGGTACACCACAATCTATGGTTCACAGAGAATAGGAAGCTGTCAATACCATTTAACAACTCTACGCCGGGGCAGGAACGCTTTACCCTTTCACCTTGATTCAGGTGGCAGCAGAAAGCTGCACATTGTGGGCGAGGAGCAAAGTGCGGCAGCAACTGTGATGTTCTGACCACGTCCACGAAAACTTGTAAACTACATGGACTGGCGTTCTGATTATTAGAACACGGGAAACTTCCGTATTACAGTCCTGAAATCCCAGCAGATTTCATTGTGAGGTGCACTCGTTCACTGGTCTGGCCAAACCAATTTGACTCACAAGCACGTTGGTGTGTGTTGGAATTATTATGATTATTATGACCCTTTGCTTCATTCTCTTATTCTTCCGCCAATTCTTGCAAAATTATAGGAATATTTTCACGTTTTACGGGGCTCCATCTAATAATAACATTCTGAATGTGTACTATTCTACTCACTAACATTTAAAAAAAGACAAACAAAAATTGACTGTAAATGTATTATGTAAGAAACAGCTTAATGAGGAATAAACGTGACCACAAGAATCAGAATCCTAGCGGTCTTGCATTGTATACCATATTAACAGCCAGGCAGTTATTGACTAAATTGTTTACCGGCAGAAAAGTAGACGCAACAAAGGGGTGGGGTGGGTATGGCCACGAGGAATAGCTGGCACCAGTATTCCAGGAAGATGACTCGAAGTGATGGGCAGTTAAAATAGGACACATGTTGTACAAAATACTACGGTACGTTCATCACAGGGTTAATAGGGTGATATACGTAATACGCTAGCATTACAGAAAATAGGATGACGCTTTTGGTGAACATGTTGTCATTCATAGAGGCGAAAATGAAACCTGGAGTCATCTCTCCATCCTGAGATCCTGAGTTTTCATGTGTCGGTTTTTTTTTTTTTTTTTTTACCAGAATAGCTTCTTCGTATGTCTTCACATCATACCAAAATTGGTAGTCGATGCTGAGTTACCTTAATTTTGTTGGGAACATGGTATCCCGTTTCCACTTGACTTTCTGATATCGAAAATATGAATAAGATTTTTCAAACACTTCATTCCTCAGCTTTCTATGATTTTTGAACACTTTTATGAGCCTGCCAACCTCTCCATAAATTTTCTGTGTAGGAAGACAAGGGAAACTCAGCTTTTCACAGAGTTTCAGTAATCCTTGTGATATCTTCTTAGAGAGACTAAAATAATAATATAGACAAAAGTTTATCAAGTGTAACATCAGAAAGTTAATATTCTAAAAAAAGTTAAAAAGCTATAACTCTAGTATACATTCTTTTCCACAATAAATTTAAGGAGTGTTTATCACCAAATTGAAGCATGTCCAGAAGATAAGCCTAAGACAGTGTTTAGAGCACCTGTGGTCACTACCACTATCGCAGAATGCCTTTCATTTAAAGAATACACCTGGAACATTCCAGCACTTGTTATATGGAGTCCTTTGGGGTTTGAAACCTGAACAATACATGGTCTATTTGGAAGATATCATAGTTTTTGCTAAAGATGAAGATGAACATATAAAGTGTCTAAGGAAAGTTTTCAGTAGGTTAAGTGTGGCTTATCTCATGCTCAGCATTGACAAATGTCGTTTTGTACATTGAAAAGATAATTATCTTGGACATATTATTACCCCACATGGAGTGAGGATAGATCCTCATCTCCCTTCAGCTGTGTGTGATTTTACAGTTCCGTAAAAAATAAAGCAGTTACAATCATTTCTTGGGTTAGCAAATTATTATCAAAAATTCGTCAAAGTGTTTGTACAAATTGCACAACCACTGATTAAATTACCAAAAAAAGGAGATACATTTCACTGGACATCAGAATGTCAAATAGCATTTCGAAGTTTAAAGGAGATATTAATGTCAGATCCTGTATTAACTTTTCATGATTTTACGAAAGAATTTATATTATCGTGTGATGCAAGCAATACTGCTTTAACTGCCATTTTAAATCAAAATATAGATGGAAAGGAACACGCAATGGCATATCCATCTGAAGGCTCAGTGCAACTGTTTGAATACAGAAAAAGAGATGCTAGCTTTAAAGTATGGTATTTCCGTTGTTTTCTATATGCTCGCAAATTTTGAAATATTTATGGAACATGCATCCCTGAAGTGGTTGTTGTGACTAAAGGACCCTTCAAGTAGACTAACGATATGAGCACTGAAGTTAAGTCAGTTGCAGTACGAGGTAGTTCATAAGCCTGGTGTTAAGCACACAAATGCAGACACACTTCATAGGGAAACTGCATCGTTACAAGTATCTGGATTAAGTCTAACAGACAGACGGCACAAGCAACAGACAAAGAATGCCAATTATACAGCAAGCACCGGCAGTTTCTTACGCATGAGGGTTTATTGTGTTTGGCAACAAAATGCAGATCACATGTCGTAGTTCCTGCAGCACTTCCGAACTCTTGGCATTAGGTCCTACTTATGTGTCAGATACACAGGGTGATTCAAAAAGAATACCACAACTTTAGGAATTTAAAACTCTGCAACGACAAAAGGCAGAGCTAAGCACTATCTGTCGGCGAATTAAGGGAGCTATAAAGTTTCATTTAGTTCTACATTTGTTCGCTTGAGGCGCTGTTGACTAGGCGTCAGCGTCAGTTGATGCTAAGATGGCGACCGCTTAACAGAAAGCTTTCCACACTAACGGGAAAGTCAACCGTCACAATGTCTGTATATGGGGCACTGAGAATCCGCGGGAAACAACTCAGTATGAACGTGACTCGCCTAAGGTGAACGTTTTCTGTGCCATTTCAGCCAATAAAGTTTTTGGTCCCTTTTTCTTCGAAGGTGCTACTGTAACTGGACTACAGTATCTGGAGATGTTAGAGAATTGGCTGTTCCCTCAGCTCGAACAAGAAGCACAACAATTCATATTTCAGCAGGATGGAGCGCCACCACATTGGCACTTATCTGTCCGTAACTACCTGAACGTCAACTACCCGAGGCGATGGATCGGCCGCCAGGCAGCCCGTGACAGAGCACTTCATCACTGGCCTCCAAGAAGCCCTGATCTTACCCCCTGAGATTTTTTCTTATGGGGGTATGTTAAGGATATGGTGTTTCGGCCACCTCTCCCAGCCACCATTGATGATTTGAAACGAGAAATAACAGCAGCTATCCAAACTGTTACGCCTGATATGCTACAGAGAGTGTGGAACGAGTTGGAGTGTCGGGTTGATATTGCTCGAGTGTCTGGAGGGGGCCATATTGAACATCTCTGAACTTGTTTTTGAGTGAAAAAAAAAACCTTTTTAAATACTCTTTGTAATGATGTATAACAGAAGGTTATATTATGTTTCTTTCATTAAATACACATTTTTAAAGTTGTGGTATTCTTTTTGAATCACCCTGTATTATTACTAAGTTAGGGTAAAAAATGGCTCTAAGCAGTATGGGACTAAGTTAGGGTAAATGAAAGTTTAAAATGTTCTAATGTATTAACGGCCATCAATGTTTTTCTTAAACACGGCTTGGCTATGTCGTTTTTATTACAAAAATCGTGTACAGTTGCAGTGTCAGTACAGTCGCACTGTTAATACGCAGTGTGAAAATGGCTGACGTCGCTTCATGCTCCGTATGAATACCACGCTTGAAACCCCGTTAGCAAGTGGCTAGAAACAAGTTTTTCTTGATGTTTTTCACAAGTTTACAGAAATAATCGACTTCGAAGTCTGCTGGGGAACTCCATTTCATACGCGTAAGACATGTTACGAGAAGGACGTGATCATGCACTGTTGGGACATGGAGGAGAAAGAACTTCTGACTGACGAATTGCAGAGAGATTTTGGTGGAGAACACGGCATGGCAATTTCGAGCAATATGGTAAAAATTGCATGGCATGTACGCAATAGACAGACTGTAGTCACGTGGCAACACAGCTACAAAGATTGCCAGAACTAGAAAAGCCATTTCAATGGTGAGAATTGACACTGGAAGACCGTTTAATCGGTGACCAGCAGAGAACAGGTATGTAGTAACTATGATCGACCATTTCTTGAGGTACCTAATAATGGTAGCGATACGAGATCAAAAAGCGAGTTCTGTAGCTCGAGCCTTGGATAACAATTGCTTACTTAAATGTGGAGTACTGAACACTGTAGTCACAAATGAAGGAACTAATTTTATGTCTGATCTGATGAAGCAGTTATGTCTCCTGTTAAAAGCGAAGAAGTTGCATACTAGTTAGTTTCACCCACAAGCACATGTTCGTATTGTGCGGGTCCACCGTGCCATAGCAGAAATATTAAGTTACTGCTTGAATAGCCTACACTTAAACTGGGGTGCGTACATAAGTTAGGTGGTGAGTGCATAGAACTCTAAAATCCAAAAGTAACAGGTGTTTCTCTATAATAAGTAGTATGTGGGCGCAAGATGCCTTCACCTTTTGATGTGATCTAGCCAAAGTTAGGTACACAGGGTAAACATGTGAAGATATTCACAGAAACGATGAAAGAGGTATGGCAGCAGGTAAAACAAAAAAAAAAAAAAATACAAAAGCATTAGAGAGTCAAGAGTGCTTTAGAGAAGATAAAAATAATTATCTCAGTACAGAATACGGTAACGGAACCTACTGACGAACGATTATATCCCAAGAGTGTAAAACTAAGAAGTTCTGGACGAACTTCCGATAACTGTATAAGGTATACTTTGTTGATCATAAGAATAAAACTGATGTAAGCAAACACAAACGCTATGTCTGATCAGCAGCTGTAGCACATGTACAGTTCTTGGAAGTAGGTCTTACGCATACTTAGATATATTATTACTAAGTTACGGTAAATGAAACTTCAAAATATTCTAATGTGTTAACAGCCATCAACGGTTTTCTTAATGATGCTTTAGCTACCTAGTTTTTATTGTAAAAATCGAGTACAGTCGCAGTCTCTGCACGGTTGTGCTCTGATTGTCGCATTGCTAATGCGCTGTGTAAAAACGGCTGTAGTTGCTTCCTGTTCCGTTGTGAAACACACGCACGCGTGGATCGACGTTAAAAAGTGGCTAGAAACAGGTCGTTCTTAATGTTTATAATTTTACAGAAATAACTGCCATTGAAGTTCTCCGAGGAACTCCATTTAATAGAGGTACGGCGATTTTTTAAAACGGGATACATAACTGAATCGGTATCGTTGTACAATCGCAATCTAGTATAGTCCATGGATCGGTTGTTCATATCTCGTTTTGGTTTTTTTTTTCTTTTCGTTCCATTTGGGACGCCTACATCATTCAAATGTAAAATTGATAAAATTTCCGCTAATTAACACATATCTCATCATCACTTTTTAAGAAAAGTACACGTCTTGTTTCTCAATCGTAAGCAAAATACCAATTTTCATTGCAAATATAAATTCTTAATTATTTACATTTTCTAAAAGATTGTTAACAAAGGATATTCAAATTAAGGAAACAAATTTTTACGAAAAAAATGAAAAATCAGATACACTTCGTTTGGATCATGTCCATTGTTTTAGATCACATATGTGGTCCGACGTGAGCCAGAGTGATAAGCGTCGTAGAAACATGACGAACGGCCGAGCGGTTCTAGGCGCTACAGTCTGGAACAGCGCGACAGCTACGGTCGCAGGTTCGAATCCTGCCTCGGGCATGGATGTGTGTTATGTCCGTAGGTTAGTTAGGTTCAAGTAGTTCTAAGTTCTAGGGGACTGATGACCTCAGATGTTGAGTCCCATAGTGCTGAGAGCCATTTGAACCATTTGAACATGAAATTTTCACAGCATCGTGCGTACCATACATATGCTACAGTTCTACAGTCGTCACCATGCCACTGCAATATGAACACAACAGAACTGATCTGAAGCATAGTAAAGGGATTTGTCGCTAGAAGCGTCATGACATTTTAGCCAGATGCTTCCGAACGCTGGCGGGATACAGAACGGTAAGCTACGTCAAAAGAAGGGGAGAAAATGTGGCGCTTGGCTAGCTTCGCGGATTCTGTGGCTGACCGACTCGTTATAAGCGCTGCAGACGACAGTCTCAGCACTGAAACGTATTTCTCGGATTCGGTATGAAAGGAGTTAAGAGATTACGAGACTACTGACTTAGTATCTCCAGTGGCTTCAGTACTTAACTGTACACTAAAATCTCTGCAATAGCTTTTGCGTCCCAAATAGCGCACTCACAAAAATTGCCCTCTCTTTTTTTAAGTTACGTATTTTCATTTCTCGTCTTTTTAATTACAGTTCCACATTAGCTAAGAACGCATTACGCTTTCCGTTTGGTCTCCTAAGAGGGGTGTGGTACTACTGTAGTTTTGCAGAATATTATTTCATTCTCTTTAAAAATTAAAATTAAACGTCATTCGAAGCTGCATTGTTTCTCTGCTAGTCTCTTTTTCCGTATTAACTGCAACTGTTCACATCTTTCCAAGTTAGTTTGACTAGCGGAATGGCCCATGCTGTCGAAGTTAAATGCCGACGGTAGAGCTGTTGTCCCGTATTATCGTTTATTCGACGGGCGCGTCACACACAACGTAAGGCGTACCCTTATTATAGTAACTGACTGAACTCGAGACAGCTTAGCTTCCGCTCCACCTGAAAGGAAATCCAATGATATTGTAGCAAACGCGGAGAATACATGGCGTAATGTTTACATCAGGTTTATTCTTATGACGAACATCATGGTATAGTGGGGATGGCTTCACTGGCCAGTGTCAAGTTTCGGCTGTCGATGAAAACGTCGGTAGTGAGTGTTAGTAGGATAAATCCTTTTAAGGGTACCGCTGATGTGTTACCGCAAGTACCATCACCCCTACCGCAGAAAAAGAAGTTACCACGCGGTACGACACTAGCACAGAACGTACCATATGGACTTAAGTCTAGGGAATGTAATACATTGGTTACATGTATTTAGTTTTATATTTGGTTATTTAGGTTAATATTATTTTATTTAGTTTGCTATAGTATATGTTGTTTTCATTGATATACACATTCGTCCTGAAGGAGGAGGAGAGTCATGATAATTCATTTCTCCTACATGATATCGAAATGATGTTAACACATGTTATCATGAGCACAGTTGCCTTACACGTATGTGAGGGAGGGTAATTAAGAATCAACCTTTGCAAAACGCAATCTTATTCTCATAGTAATCGGACGCTCTTCTCACGAACAACAGGTGGTCACTAAAACTCTTAATTTGACTTTTGGGAGGTAAGTACGACGATTACAGGATATTTTGGTAGCCTTATATACTGAAGCAAACAGAAGGGGAATGTTGATGGATCTACAGACTGAATATCAGGAATTGGTTTTCCTACGAGAAGCTGCAGGCTGAATTGCAAGAACTGATAGGGTAATTCCTGAGGCGCTAGTGCGAAAGAAGACGAGTTTCATAGACGTTGTGGAAAGCTGTTGAAACAATATTTGGGACGGCAGAAAACGAGGGTGTCGTGAATTAAAATAATACGCTAGGGGTAGGACAGGAAATAGCCAGGGACACAGAAACAGCTGTGAGCTGACACACGACACAGATCATGAGCTAGGCATGTTGAACAATACAAAAACCATGAATAAAATAACAACCGAGTTGCAGCAGTTTGCAAAAGGAACAATCAGCTAAGATCTGAGAGAGATACAAAATCATTTAAGCACACTAGATGAGATAGTAGTAGTATCCAGGCTACTACACGAACTAGGTAATACCCTGTGAGATCCCTGAATAGAAATTGGAAGGGTACAGGAAGCAGTCCACCATGCAACACATGGACAGTTACGTACTGTTATGCTCAAAGGTATCCGAAAGACTTGAATTGCGTTGCGCCTGATTTGCATCCAACCCACATAGCGTAACTGTCTTGCAGATCTTGTAATCACTTTCGGTACAATCGTTTAATTAAACAATAGGTGTACCATGAGAGACCATTAGAGAGGACTGATCTTTATGGCAACCAATCCAGATGTAAAGTAACACCACGATATTACAAATACTTGGAAACATGTTATTAGAGATGAGACAGTCCTTAACCCTTATAAACTCAACTTTCTTTACAAAATCTGATATTTCACAAGCAAAATCCTCAGACTCCGTCACGTAAATCATTCAGTAGTCCTCAGGCACATTAAAATATCTTTATGAACAAGATATTCTGAAAAAGTATATTGACTACTAAGCTTCTATGACAATTCGAAGTATTTTTACTCTCTACAAGTTCTACCCACAGCTGCTAAACTTCGTTCCTGTGACGAACTGTTTTGCATAACCCGGTTATTGAAGTAAACGACTAAGAAAAGCGCGGTTAACAGTAGCAAGCGTTCTATGGAAATCTCGACACTAACGAAGTATCCCAGCGATTCATGAACAGTTATTTCTGCACAATGTTTGAAATATAAATGAGACCACGGACTTTTTTGTTCTCGGTATGGTTTGAAACCAAGCACCTACAGCCATCGGTAACTAACAAAAATCTTTCGTGCCTGATCTATACTCGATCATCACTGCTGACTAAACCTAAAGAGAAGGAAACATCGAAATTTTAACTAGTGTCAGTTAGCAATTCTGAACTTGAAAATAAATGAAAATTTCTGTATTCAGCCCGGATTCCTATCGAGATCCTTATTTCCCTGTGAACTAACCGCGAAAGGCATTTAAACACTTTCATTCACAAGTAAGAAATCTGACCGAGTTTAAAGCTGAAGGCTTGTGACGAGACTTCAAACCCAGTACGTGAAATGAAATGTCGTGTGACGAGGGCCTCCCGTAGGGAAGACCGTTCGCCTGGTGCAAGTCTTTCGATTTCACGCCACTTCGGCGACTTGAGCGTCGATGGGGATGAAATGATGATGATTAGGACAACACAACACCCAGTCCCTGAGCGGAGAAAATCTCCGACCCAACTGGGAATCGAACCCGGACCCTTTGGATTGACAGTCTGTCGCGCTGACCACTTTTTTTTTTACGCCTAAAACCACCTTTTTTTTGCCTTTCGCGGGCAAGTGCTCTACCATCTTTTTCTTTTTATTTTATTTTTTTTATATTTTTTAAGAAAAAATTTAAAGAAAAAGGTTTAGTAGGTCAGGGGGCAGAGTGGGCAGGGGTCGTACTTGGAGGTCTGGCCACGGTGTCCCCGTCTCCTGACAGGATAAGGGAGAGGCAGCGGGAAGGAAACATTGTACATTTATGTAAATTTTTTTAGTAACAATAATATTTTATTTAGTAATTTAATTTTAATGTCCCAAAAGAAAAATCATATATGAAAAAGAAGGGAAAGAAATATAGGGACGAAGTGACATCCTCGACGCTTCACTGGGAGTAAATCCTACCACTCAGCTACCGGGGGCGGACACTCAGTACATAAGCGTATTGTTAACTACATAAAATCAGATGTTACATATCCAATTTCTTCACCAGAAGCGAGTTTTTTTGAACTTGAAATGAGGATATAATTCTTTTTACTTGACTGGGAATAGAAGCCAGCACCTATCACTGTTATTTTCTATCTAGAAATAGAAGTTAATTATCAATTGTTCGCTCACCAGTAGTGATGTTTGCATATTTCACTAGAAATAACGGCACGTATCGTTTTTGTTGACAATACATGGCAGAGACACTCAAAATGAAAATTACTTTTCAGTGGTAGTTTGGAGTGCACATGCTGGGGCTTGAAATTACGAATATTTTTGTATTGGATCAGAATTCGAACACAGAGACGATCCTTTCGTGGAGATCAAGGAGTTTACAATATTGTGGAAACCAACTATATGATCGAACTATGTCGTTCCAAGACGGTCGGATACTGCGAAAACAGATCCGAATTCCAATCCTAGACCGGCAACAAAGTTTTCAACGTCTCAAGCTTAAATCAAATATGAACCCTGTGACCTTACCAGGTGTAGCAGCATGAAACCGCAATTTCCCTATAGACGGTGCTAGCCGTCAGTGTATGGCCCGTGAGGCCGCGTCTGCCGCGCCATCTGCTTCCTGTAACGGCTGACGTCGGATGTTAACACACAGTAACCCTAGTTCCATAAATTGATATCTGTTTCAAACCCGTAAACATGTCGAATTTTGTGCCTACGATCTACGATTTGCTGATAGTATTGGTTTTTTGTTATCATTTGAAGGAAACTGCTGCAAATCTCAAATAGAATGCTTGTCGAAGCTTTCGGCGAACATGCTCTTGGGAAAACATAGTGTTACGAGTGGTTCGAAAAATTCAGAAATGATGAGTTTGACGTGAGAAACGACGAGCGCCGGAAACCACCGAAAAAGTTCGAAGACAACGAATTGCAGGCCTCATTGGATGAAAATGATACTCATACTCCAACAGGAACTCGCGAGACAATTGAATGTGACGCAGAAAGCCGTTTCTCTTCGGTGGAAAGCTATACGAAAGATGCAGAAAGTAGAAAATGATTTCCACATGTACTGAATGAAAGGCAGCAAGCAAATCGAAAGACCACTTGTGAAATACTGCTCTACAGATACAAAAGAAAGTCGTTTCTCTATCGAATAGTGACAGGTGATGAAAAATGGCTATACATTGAGAATCATAAGCGTCGTAAATCATTGGTGAATCCAGGCAAACCATCAACATCCAGTGCAAGGCCAAATCGCTTTGGAAAGAAGAAATTGCTCTTTGTTTGGTGGGATCAGAAGGGTGTCATTAATTACGAGCTGCTGATCATTACCAACAACAAATGATCGATTTAAATCGATCATTAAGAGAAAAACGACCGGAATATGGAGAAAGGCAACACAGTCATATTGCTCCATGATAACGTCCCATCACACAAAGCAAAACGGCTCAGGAAAACGATCGAGGCATTCAGCTGGAAAATGCTGGGGCATACGGCTTAGTGTCCAGACTTGGCTCCGTCCGATTATCATCTATTAGCAACACTGGGAGACGCTCTCACTGAACAACACTTCAGTTCGTATGAATATGTACCAAAATGGCTCGCTGACTGGTTTGCTTCAAAAGAACCATTTCTTCTTCTTCTTTTTTTTTTTTTGGTGGTATTCATAGCCTGCCGGAGGGGTGGGAGAAATCTATAAATAGCAATGGAGATTATTTTAAATAAAATGTTGTTTATCAGTTTCAAACAACAGACATGTAACTATTGCAACCAAATTCCGGTTTCATACTTCTACACCTGGTAAATGAGTATTTGTTCATTAAATAAAATAATACGTATAATGTAAGAAAGCTTACTGGTGACAGATTTTCTCCCTTTCGCGAATTTCGCTTCTGCCAGGCCCAACATAAACCGGTTCTGCCCCAGTTGGTAGCGAAGTGATATGATGTTTAATCGTGTTTTGAGTTCGCAAGCGTGGCAGACAGCTTGCACTAACTGCGCGGGCGACTGAAAGGCACCACTGTAACAATACGCGTCAATACCGGAAAATTCCACAAGTATTTGTCTAGCAAATAAGTTCCCTAACTGACGCACATCTCTCGTCCTTTTATCATGCAACTCCATTTCATCCGCTGTAGCGGATATTTCTTTCTCTGTTTTCAAAGCCATCGAGTGATATTGAAGTAGAATGAGATTTTCACTCTGCAGCGGAGTGTGCGCTGATATGAAACTTCCTGGCAGATTAAAACTGTGTGCCCGACCGAAACTCGAACTCGGGACCTTTGCCTTCCGCGGGCAAGCGCTCTACCAAGGTCCCGAGTTCGAGTCTCGGTCGGGCACACAGTTTTAATCTGCCAGGAAGTTTGATATTGAAGTAGTTTGGGTCATCAGGTTGTTTCGAAAAAGGAAATCTTTCCAGGAAATAGGAGAAATCAAAAAAAAAATGGCTCTGAGCACTATGGGACTTAACATCTGTGGTCATCAGTCCCCTAGAACTTAGAACTACTTAAACCTAACTAACCTAATGACATCACACACATCCATGCCCGAGGCAGGATTCGAACCTGCGACCGTAGCAGTCGCGCGGTTCCGGACTGCGCGCCTAGAACCGCTAGACCACCGCGGCCGGCTAGGAGAAATCATTGGCAGAACTACCAGTACAGCGAAGACTGTTATGTAGAGTTTTAAACAGAACAAATCGTACGAAAACCAGTCACGAAGTGGTCGTTCTGCAGTTTTATGTGAGGTGGAAAAACGACTGGTTCATAGAGAAGAATAATTGAAAACCAAGCGCTGCAAAACTTGCTACCGCAGTTCACAAGCATACAGTTAAGTATGTTTCAGTGCAAACTATAAGAAGTGTGCTTAATGGAGCTGGGGTGTAGGCCGAACAGCACGTAGGAAATCATTCATCAGTAAAATCAACAAAAGGAAGCGAGTTGCATTTTTAAGAGAACATAAATCCAATAGGTTTGATACCTGGAAGAAGGCTGTATTTACTAACGAGAGTCGATTAGATCTGTTTAAATCCAATGGGGGAGTAACAGTGTGGAGAAAAGAGAGAGAAGAGACAAATATAACAGCTTCATTTAAGCGTGGAGGTGATTCGGTACTTATTGGAGCTGCCTGACTGCAAATGATGTGGAATTATAGACCACAAGGTTTGCTTCAGCATATTAAAAACCCATATATCCAAAATGAGCCAAAACACACAACTCTAGCTGCAAGACTGTGATCCTGACCGATGGATGCCGACGCCACTGCAATCCCCCGACATTAATCCAATATGGAGTTTGTGGACTGTATTCGACAAAAATATGATGTATCATCAGACATCCAGAAGCAAAGATCGAGTAGAGGAATGGCGAAGAATTAGCGGAGACAACGGACTCCTTGGTGAAATCCATGCCAAGGAGAATGCAAGGGATTATAAAGATTAAAGGAGGACGTACTAAGTGCGAACCATATCATTCTTGTTCACCTTGTCATTTTAAGAATTACAGACGAATATTTATTTTGCATCCTAAATTGCCGATCTTTGCTTCTGAATGTTTAACTTCTTTGCACTAATTGTCCAGCTACGGGGCGGTGCGCCGTTCGCCTACTGTCGGGAGTTTCTGCCAGATTTTGGTTATATAGAATCTCTCTCTCTCTCTCTCTCTCTGACCCGCTGTCTCTCCAAACAGCGTTGAAAGCTATCATCGACTGCAAAAGCGTTCGCGTGGGCGCCGACACGCCCCCCCCCCCCCACACACACACAACACACACACACACACACAAATGATGCATTGCTGCTAACACATAATGTCAAGTAGGGAGGTCACTGGTACTGGAAGATACTGAATGAACTGTTTTTATGGGACTTCTGGGTGTTATTGTTGAATTATGTGGTTCTCTAGACAGTGATACACAGATGTTTTCCAGGTTTTTCGTAAGTCTCCTGTCCTTCACTTGATTCGGTGCTATACTCCAGCTTTTCCTGTGTTAATGCCACGTTCTAGTCTCTCTATCTAACTAAATGTTCTTAGCGACACGGTATCAGATAGCTGGGAAATGTGATGAAAGCGAAGATGACGCACTGACTTCTCTAACGGCAAGAGAATATAACATTGTTGTTGTTGTGGTCTTCAGTTCTGAGACTGGTTTGATGCAGCTCTACATGCTACTCTGTCCTATGCAGGCTTCTTCATCTCCCAGTACATCCTGCAGCCTACATCCTTCTGAATCTGCTTAGTGTATGCATCTCTTGGTCTCCCCCTACGATTTTTACCCTCCACGCTGCCCTCCAAAGCTAAATTGGTGATCCCTTGAGGCCTCAGAACATGTCCTACCAACCGATCCCTTCTTCTAGTCAAGTTGTGCCACAAACTTCTCTTCTCCCCAATCCTATTCAATACCTCCTCATTAGTTATGTGATCTACCCATCTAATCATCAGCATTCTTCTGTAGCACCATATTTCAAAAGCTTCTATTCTCTTCTCGTCCAAACTATTTATCGTCCATGTTTCACTTCCAAACATGGCTACATTCGATACAAATACTTTCAGAAACGACTTCCTGACACTTAAATCTATACTCGATGTTAACAAATTTCTCTTCCTTAGAAACGCTTTCCTTGCCATTGCCAGTCTACATTTTATATCCTCTCTGCTTCGACCATCATCAGTTATATTGCTCCCGAAATAGCAAAACTCCTTTGCTACTTCAAGTGTCTCATTTCCTAATCTAATTTCCTCAGCATCACCCGACTTAATTCGACTACATTCCATTATCCTCGTTTTGCTTTTGTTGATGTTCATCTTACATTCTTGTTTCAAGACACTGTCCATTCCGTTCAACTGCTCTTCCAAGTCCTTTGCTGTCTCTGACAGAATTACAATGTCATCGGCGAACTTCAAAGTTTTTATTTCTTCTCCATGGATTTTAATACCTACTCCGAGTTTTTCTTTTGTTTCCTTTACATATCGGAGCTGAAACTGAGAGGAAGAAAGTGTAAGTACTATAATTAGCTACGTAAACTGGGTCAACGTGACATTGTTAGGCACTAATTAATAACTCGACATCGATCTACGTTTCTGAAAGCAAGTGGAGACAAAGCAAGTTTGTTAAGGGCCTCACACCCGAACGATCAGTCGCTTGCGATTTCGCCAGCAATCTGTTGCTCGGCTCGACACCCCACACACAAGCGATCTGCCAAGCACTTTTTATCGCTATTATGAATGTCCCTGTGTCGAAAATTATTGTATGGAAAATAAATTGCTACATTTAGCAGCAGTTTCGGCAGAATTCCTTATCGCCACGAATACTTCTAAAACGTAAATTTAAAATAAACAGGAATTATAATTTATTAAACTTGATTTCAAACTCTGTTCTTGGGAAGTGTAGGTTAATTCACAAAAATATATTACATTTTTCACTTACGTCAAATGGATTGTGTATTGCTACATCTTTCTTCTGTGGAAATACAATTCGTTTTACGTTTATTAGTCATCAATTCCTTTTTTTTTTTTTTTTAGTCGCTTGCCCGGTATCGGCAGATAAATACGATATTGCAGTGCCTGTGTTATTCTGATTATTATGCAAAGTTCCTTTGGACATGCATGCTGTACGTCTGACACCTGCATGCATGCATGCATGCATGTCCGAAGGCACTTCGGATCGTAATCAGAGTAACACAGGTACTGCAGTATCGTGTCTATAGAGATGCTGTCAATAGCAGCACTGCTTATTACTGTAACTCTTGTTATAATTTTATACGAAGTAGAGTTAGATTAAATGAAATGACAAGGGACTGAAGTAATTAACTGCATAACAGATTCGCCCTGAACATGTGAACTGAAATGTGCTCTTAACATTACCGGTAAGTCATTCTGTTTAGAAGTTAAAAACTTTAATAACGTGTGTAACAAATCCATAAATAACTAAAAATCGTAAGAGCGAGCTCATTGTATGGCAACTATTGCTATGAGCTTCCCATCACTTCTACTTCTATAGCACTAGCTGCAAAATGCTAGTTACAGCAAAACCAGAGGGTGATTTTTAATTATTTCTTAATATAAATAGCAACTCCGGTTTCCACTTCTCAGAGTAGTTCGTGGTCCCTGGATAACCGTAAATTCAAATGTAACATTCTTACACAACATTAGCAATGCGAAACGAAACAAAACTAGACGACCACGCTTAATAAATGGCGAATCGAGTGGCAGCAATTTCCACAGGCCGCTGATAACCAGCGGGGCAGCCATATTGCGTGCAGGAATCGCATGCGATCCCGTAGATCTGCACCGATCGCTGTGATTTGCCTGCACACGTGCAATCCACCAAGCGATAAGTAACCGATGCGACGGATCCCTGTCATCCGTCGCTCGTGTATGGGGCCCTTTACGGGCACATCTTTGTAACATAACAGCTAATGTTATAAATACACGTTTTTTTAATCTAAAACATCTTAAACTTTTCAAACTACAGTCTCAAGGATTGTGAACTGGTAAATATCAATAAATCTGCTATTTTAGTCTCTTATGCTTCAGTTATGTTCTGAAATATTTGATACTGAATGGAGCACAAAGAAATTTATAACCTTATAGCAATGATCGGGGAAACTGCAACACTACCTGAAGACTGAAAAACTGCAATAACTTGCCCCATACACAGGCAAGGAAACAAAATGGAATGTAGAAATTACAGAGGAATCAATTTGTGAACATGTTATGTTATGTTATGTTATGTTAATCGGGGACCTAGAAACGACGGAGAGGCTCTGTCCCCGCCGCAGCCGCAGTGGTCCGCAACCCCACGACGACTACCGCAGTCCACTTCACACCTCCGCCGCCCCACACCGAACCCAGGGTTATTGTGCGGTTCAGCTCCCGGTGGACCCCCCGAGAGAACGTCTCACACCAGACGAGTGTAACCCCTATGTTTGCGTGGTAGAGTAATGGTGGTGTACGCGTACGTGGAGAACTTGTTTGCGCAGCAATCGCCGACATACTGTAGCTGAGGCAGAATAAGGGGAACCAGCCCACATTCGCCGAGGCAGATGGAAAACCGCCTAAAAACCATCCACATACTGGCCGGCTCACCGGACCTCGACACAAATCCGCCGGGCGGATTAATGCCGGGGACCGGCGCTCCTTCCCACCCGGAAAGCCGTGCGTTAGCCCGCACTGCCAACCGGGCGGGCGAACATAACATACAAAGTTCTGTCAATGATCATTCTCGACAAAATTAAGCCGTATACAAAAAACATTGTTCAGAGGTACCAGGCTGGATTTCGACCAAACCGTTCCACAAATGACAATCTGTTTACCCTACGCCAGGTCGTTGAGAAATAATGGGAATTTAACAAAAACATTCACTGTCTGTTCATAAATTTCCAGCGAGCCTTGACAGCGTCCGCAGAAGTAGTCTCTACAGCACACATAAGAGAAAGGATACCCAGTAAAATCATTAGGATGATACAACTGTACATGGACTGCTCGCAGCCAGTAGTGAAGGTCAGAGGATCCATATCTTCCAACTTGCCAATAAACAGGCTTGCGACAAGAAGATGCTCTTTCATGTGTCCTCTTCAACGTTACATTGGAGAAAGTGGTTCGAGAGAGTAATTTATAGCTATGTCATGGTTTCCGATTCGAAATCGGTGAAGTAAAACTCCCGGAATAAGCAGATGATGTAGTCGTACTCAGTGATACAGAAAAAGAGCTAAATGGCATGTACAGATCTCTCAGGCACAGTGTCAGCAAAATGGGACTTTTGATAAACCAAGCGAAAACAGAATACATCGAAAAAGGCCGAGTCATAAACACGAATCCACACAGTGAAATTGACCCCATTCTAGATTCAGAAAAGTTCATTAGTTCAAATACCTTGGATCGCGCTTCACGCTTCACCAGTAAAAACATCATGACACTGAATATAAATGTGAGAATCTATATGTCCGTACGCTCTAAGAAATCAGCACAAAGATGAAGGTATTTAACACCGTCATCTGGTCAGTAGCACTCCTTGATTCGGAAAACTGGACGCTTATCAAGAAAAAAAGAGAAAAACTGAATGTTTTCGAATGGAAATTGATGAGAAGAATTTGGGGTCCTGTGTTAGAGATTTCGAAAGAACGCTGAAATTTATCAGTTAATGATGCATCCGGCCGTGGTGGCCGAGCGGTTCTAGGCGCTTCAGTGTGGAACCGCGCGACTGCTACTGTCGCAGGTTCGAATCCTGCCTCGGGCATGGATGTGTGTGATGTCCTTAGGTTAGTTAGGTTTAAGTAGTTCTTAGTTCTAGGGGACTGATGACCTCAGATGTTACGTCCCACAGTGCTTAGAGCCATTTAATGATGTAACCCACTATCGTCCAGAAATTTAAAATTAAGAGACTGCAATGGGCTGGGCATGTGGCTAGAATGGAAACCAACAGAATTCCTAAGAAGACATTTGAGGGCACTCTCCAAGCAACAAGTCTATAGGGATGACCTCGCACACAGTGCAAAAATCTACATCTATATGTATATATACATGGATACTCCACAGATCACATTTAAGTGCCTGGCAGAGGGTTCATCGAACCACCTTCACAATTCTCTATTATTCCAATCTCGCATAGCGCGCGGAAAGAATGAACACCTAAATTTTCATGTACGAGCTCTGATTTCCCTTATTTTATCGTGGTGATCGTTTCTCCCTATGAAGATCGGCGTCAATAAAATGGCATAGAGAAGGACGTCCAAACATTAGGAGTTCCAGCTGGAGGAGAGTGAAAGCCAGAGACAGAAGAAAATGGAAGCAGATCGTTGATTCAGCGCTTGGTCTACAGGGTCTGTGAAGAAGAAGAAGAAGAAGAAGAAGAAGAAGAAGAATGGAAGTGAGTGCGAGAGAGACAGCACGTGTCACGCGGTAACAGACATAATGAGCTTTGTTCTGTATTTAATACTCGTAAAACAACATACTTCAGATAAACAGCGTCGTGGAAAAAACGAAGCATAATAAAATCATCCTGTACTTTCTTGTAATTTAAGTATAAGCGAAACGCTTTTAAAATCGTAAATGATATAAGCATTATAGTGAATGGAAATGAGGTATTAAGTTTAAACGCATTTACATTTAAAAAACAAGCTTTGTGCTTTTGTGCCCTGCGCAAATCATTCAATATAACGCGTGCAAAAGAGCTGTTACGAAGTTTCTCATCTATTGTAGCTTCCTACCTCCCAACGCCCCACCACTAGCGACGGAAAATTCCGCTTTCCTCAGGCAAGAAGAATGCACGGGGTATGAACGTGGCTGTAAGTGCAGCGACGCAGTGAACACACAGGGTAATACGAGCTACTCTAAAAACATTTTCATGAGTGACAGTACGTGAATACTGTAGCCGTTATAAACTTTAGGAAGTTTGACTGATGTAAATAAATCAAATCATCTCACGTCTTCAAATGTTCAAATGTGTGTGAATTCCTAAAGGACCAAACTGCTGAGGTCATCGGTCCCTAGACTTACACACTATTTAAAGTAACTTAAGCTAACTTATGCTAAGGACTACACACACAGCCATGCCCGAGGGAGGACCCGAATCTCCGGCAGGAGGGGCAGCGCAATCTGTGACATGGCGTCACTGACCTCGCGGCCACTCCGCGTGGCTCACGCCTTCAGTGCACTGACACTTTAAAATAATCTCGGTCAAATTGTCGACATAATTTAGTGATGCTGGTACTGTGTATGCAACTTCTGAATTGCGTATTTCCGTCACGATACATATTTGGTTTCATTGACTAAAAACGTAACTAATGGTAGGATTTTCTCGCGTGTTTTTTCTTTTAATGTGGGTGTCATGTCTAGTGTATTTACGTTTGAGTTGAATTTATCTCTTCATCAGTGCAGACGTAAGTAAAAACATTAAAGAAACTCTGAGGCCATAACCGAAAACAGTGAGGCTGACAATATAGTGAGTTAGGTATTTTCGGTCTCTTCTTAATAATAGAACACGGTCTGAGTGTTTTGCTAGATCAACTTTAAACGTGCTTTAAACATTCTTGTAATTTGACAATTATGATATCAACTAAATGATCAGCCTTATTAATTAGTGTATCTACGATGGATACCCAGAGATCAATGCACCGCATTTTTTTTTCTTAGCCGAAAACAATGCTACGAATGCGGAACGATACATATGTACAGTACTGGCCATTAAAATTGCTACACCACGAAGATGACGTGCTACAGACGCGAAATTTAACCGACAGGAACAAGATGCTGTGATATGCAAATGATTAGCTTTTCAGAACATTCACACAAGGTTGGTGCCGGTGGCGACACCTACAACGTGCTGACATGAGGAAAGTTTCCAACCGATTTCTCATACACATACAGCAGTTGACCGACGTTGCCTGGTGAAACGTTGTTGTGCTGCCTCGTGTACGGGGGAGAAATGCGTACCATCACGTTTCCGACTTTGATAAAGGTCGGATTGTAGCCTATCGCGATTGCGGTTTATCGTACCGCGACGTTGCTGCTCGCGTTGGTCGAGATACAATGACTGTTAGCAGAATATGGAATCGGTGGGTTCAGGAGGGTAATACGGAACGCCGTGCTGGATCCCAACGGCCTCGTATCACTAGCAGTCGAGATGACAGGCATCTTATCCACATGGCTGTAACGGATGGTGCAGCCATGTCTCGATCCCTGAGTCAACAGATGGGGACGTTTGCAAGACAACAACCATCCGCACGAACAGTTCGACGAGGTTTGCAGCAGCATGGACTATCAGCTCGGAGACAATGGCTGCGGTTACACTTGACGCTGCCTCACAGACAGGAGCGCCTGCGATGGTGTACTCAACGACGAACCTGGGTGCACGAATGGCAAAACATCATTTTTTAGGATGAAGCCAGGTTCTGTTTACAGCATCACGATGGTCGCATCCGTGTTTGGCGACATCGTGGAGAACGCACATTGTAAGCGTTTATTCGTCATCGCCATACCCGGCATGATGATATGGGGTGGCATTGGTTACACGTCTCGGTCACTTCTTGTTCGCATTGATGGCACTTTGAACAGTGGTCGTTACGTTTGAGATGTGTTACGACCCGTGGCTCTACCCTTCACTCGATCCCTGTGAAACCCTACATTTCAGCAGGATAATGCATGACCGCATGTTGCAGGTCCTGTACGGGCCTTTCTGGATACAGAAAATGTTCGACTGCTGCGCTGGCCAGCACATTCTCAAGATCTCGCACCAACTGAAAACGTCTGGTCAATGGTGACCGAGCAACTGGCTTGTCACAATACGCCAGTCACTACTCTTGACGAACTGTGGTATCATGTTGAAGCTGCATGGGCCGCTGTACCTGTTCACGCCATCCAAGCTCTGTTTGACTCAATGCCCAGGCGATCAAGGCCGTTATTACGTGTTCTGGGTACTGACTTCTCAGGATCTATGCACCCAAATGGCGTGAAAATGTAATCACATGTCAGTTCTAGTATAATATATTTGTCCAATGAATACCGTTTTATCATCTGCATTTCTTCTTGGTGTAGCAGTTTAAATGGCCAGTAGTGTACTATCTGAAGTCTCCTGAGTGAGCGCGCCAAGTTTCCGTCACTTCCGACAGATAGAGTTAACTGTAGGGCGGTTTCAAAATGGCGTCTGTAGGTGATGTACATTACAAGCAACGTGCCGTCATTGAATTTCTCACTGCAGAGAAAGAAATTGTGGAGAATATTCACCAACGTTTGTGCAAAGTCTAATGAGCATCTGCTGTCGACAGAAGTTCGGTTAGCCACTGGGCACGGAGGGTGAGGTCATCGGAAGGCGGTTCGGCGGAGCTCCACGATTTGCAGCGGTCGGGTAAACAATCCACGGCTATTACACCTGACAGCCCTGACCTAGTTCCCTCGGACTTCCACTTGTTTGGGCCATTAAAGGATTCCACTCATGGAAGATATTTTGCGGTCGATGAGGAGGTGACACACACAATGAAGCACTGGCCTCGCCACCAGGACAAGGATTGGTAACGACAGGGCATACACACCCTTGTTTCGCGCTGGAGGAAGGCCATAGAACGGGATGGAGATAACGTGGAAAAACGGGGCGTGTAGATAAAACACCAGTATTTCGTGTGTGTAATCCTCATTATGTTCAATCTAGAACTGTTGAAGAGAAAAATGCAGTGCGTTACTTTCTTGGAAACACTCCTATACATCTTTATGGTACATCTCCTTACTCCTTTTTATATTTATTTATCGTGCTTACGTCATCGGACAGGCCGGACTTGTATATATTTGGCAGGACACGACAACAAAACGACGTACATGTCCGACTAAAGCAGCCCTAAGCACTAAGAATTGGAAACGCGGTGTGGAATGGTTTGAGGGAAGGGGTGCTTCCCCTATCACCGACTCATGCCTCGCAGGCATTCTTCACAGCTGCCTACTTTTTTGTGGATAGATAAAAACAGAGCGCTGCACATACAGAGTGGAGTACAAAGGTCCTCGACAGAAAACTATAAAACTATGGCGTTATAATGTCAGATACTACAGTTTCGAAAGTATCAGAATTTAGTAATAGATAGCGAGATTTTTGAAAAGGCAAACAGCATAACCACAGGAGCTTAACTCAGAGTGAGAATTTTGACAAGTCTGCGCGCAGCTCTGAGAATCAGTCGTCTTTGAATGCTGACCATTTCCCATATTCTTGGTATACTTCTTTTCCACAACGCAGTTACTTACTGCTAGACACGTGGTCTGTAAGGAAACGGCATTCTCTTTATCGTATGGTAATAGTGACAGTTATTCGTTCACGAAAAAAAGATTCCTTTCTCGGCAAGCAGGAAGAGGTGGTAATACATCAATAATCCATTCCCTTTCCTTTCGTTTCTCCCCCCTCCACCCTCAGTTTACATCATACAGACATGGCAATTATTTGCAAATAAAAAAGGAAAGAAACGCACGTAGACTATTTCATACAGAAAACCAAAAACAAAATACGAGTATAAGGAATGATCAGACAAGCATCAAAAATAAGATGCATTGCAAACAAACACAGTTAAACACATACACGTAAACATATCCACTTGAATAAAACAGGAATGCACCTGCTGCTACACGACTTCTACACGCGGAGACTTCCTCATTCATGTACGGCACCTTCAGGACTCCTATGATACCTCAGCTTGCCTTGCAGCAAGATTAGTTGCACTGCAAAGTAAAGGTCCATGTAAGGCATTATTATGATTCTAAGCCCAAAAAGGCAAACAGAAAAGCCAATGGACGCCTGTAGGCGATAGGAAAGATAAAATGAAATGGTTAATTTATATATTTTGATTGTTACTCACACTGGTAACGAGTTGTGTGGCTTGGCCGCTTTGTGGGCTAGTGTCGGAATAGAAACCCAAAGGTATCGGATTCAGTACTGAGGCTATCCCCGGATTTCTCCTGTTGTCTATCGCTTCTTCAACCTCTGGCAACGCTTTCTAATGTGAAAGATACCAAGTTGCAGTTTGGTTCGGCGGCGCCTTTAAACTATAGGTCCCCCAGTAATTGATGGTAACTGAAGAAAACTTCAGAAACCAAGATGGCTAAAAAATGATTTCATTGGATGATCGGTTTGGTTAGAGCTATGCTGTCATCATCGTATCTAATGCTTTTGAATTAGGGACGTGCATCTGCACTGTTAAGCGAATTTGTAACACTGATGGTTAATATGTTGTAAAAATTGAAGAGCATAGGCATGTCGAAACGAGTCATCCAGTACAATTTTTTAGAAAACTTTGCTTGTGTAGTTTTGCAGATCGCCTCCCAGACTGTCCATGTCAGGAATATACGACCCCAATATACAACACCTGTAATTATCTGGGTAAGTCAGTTCAAAATTGGACGGAGGATACTGAATACCACCACCAACAGAACCATCTCAAGTAAAGTACCTCCGGTCTTACCTGTAATATAAACAGCTTACCGCTATTGTTGCCTGGTTCTTTGAGAATACATCGAACGAGGTGCGCTGTGGTCAGCACACTGGACTCGCATTCTGGAGGACAGCGGTTCAAATCGGGCACCGAACATCTATATTCAGGTTTTCCGTGATTTCCCTTAATCGTTCCAGAAAATGCCACGATGGGTTCTTTGAAAACTGCTGTGTCGATTTCCTTCCCCGTCGTTTCTTAATCCGAGCTTCTACATCTACATCTATACTCCGCTAGCCACCAAACGGTGTGTGGCGGAGGGCACAGTTCGCGCCAAAGTCATATTTCTCCCCCACCCCCCACCCCCCCTCCTCTGTTCCACTCGCGGATCGCGCGAGGGAAAAACGACTGAACGCCTCAGTACGAGCTCTAATTTCCCTTATCTTTGAATAGTGATAATTGCACGATTTGAAAGTTGAAGGTAATAATATTTTCTCTACATCCTCTGTGAAGATCGGATTTCGGAATTTAGTGAGCAGCCCCTTCCGTTTAGCTCCCCGTCTATCTGCAAACTTTCTATGAGATTTGTAACGCTCTCGCGATGGCTAAATGTACCAGTCACGAATCATGCCGCACTGCTTTGGACCTTTTCAATCTCTTGAATCAGACCCAACTGGTAAGGGTCCCATACTGACGAACAATACTCTAAGAGGTGACGAACTAACGTATTGTAAGCTATTTCCTTTGTTGAAGGACTGCATCGTTTCAGGAGTCTACCAAAAAACCGCAATATAGAGTTTGCCTTACTCGTTACTTGTGTAATCTGATCGTTCCATATGAGATCATTTGGAATAGTCACACCCAGATATTTGATGGATGTTACCGCTTCCAAAGACTGGGCATTTATTTTGTACTCGTACATTAATGGGGAATTTTCCCTTGTTATACGCAGTAAGTTTCACTTACTGATATTGAGAGATAATTGCCAGTCATTACACCACGCATTTATTTTCTGAAAATCCTCATTGATTTGTACATAACTTTCGTGTGATGCTTGTGTTTCGTAACAACCGCACTGTCGATGAGACGAAAACTTTCACGCTTCCTTCCTCTGTTAAAGTATATTTAGCAGTTAGATCCTCAAGACTTCTTTCAATACCACGTTCTACTTCATATTGCATCCCCTGCTTCATCTTCTATTTCAACGTGCACTCCATATTGCCTCTTGTTATTGTCAACTACATTCTAAGACAAAATAGAAAAGGAACTGACATATCACGAAGCATTTATCCAAATGGGATGGAAATCGGTAATTGAGATTGTCATGTACAGACAAACAAATGATTACAATTTCATAAAAACAGGATTATTTGTTCAACAGAAAAAATTCGGAAATAAAGAAAGTCAATAACGCGTTGGCTTACATTCAGGATTTGAAAAGCACGAAGACAAGCAGTAGAAAGGGCTTCAGAAGCTGTGATAGTCAGTAATGGGCTGGTCCGCCTCCAGTGTTTGGCAAACACGAAGACAAGTAGTAGAAACTCGACGTGTGCGTGCGAGCATTGTTGTGCTGAAATGTAAGCCCAAGATGGCCTTCCATGAAGAGCAACAAAACGCAGCGTGGGATATCGTCGACGTACCGCTTTGCTCTAGTGACACCGCGGATGACAACCAAAGGCGTCTTGCTATGAAAGGAAACGGCCACCCAGATCATTACTTCTGGTTGTCGGCGTTTACACACATATCTTCAGTTTGGAATGTCATCGACTGGAGCAGTTCAGTGAAAAGTCCCCTTTCGGACTCAGCCCCGAAACAACGAAGACGTGTCTGAAGACGCCCGGGACGGCAGTGGGATACCAACGTGAAAACTGTCGCCCGCGATACGACCCGATAACCAGGAGTGCTGGACTTAGGTGGCATTTCTCTGCATAGTTCGGCCTCTGTGGTTGTCATCAGCGGCACCCTTACAGCACAGCAGGACGTCGACGTAATTCTACGCCCTGTTTTGTTGCCATTCACGGCAAGCCATTCCAGGCTTACTTTTCAGCAAGATAATGTCCACCTGCACACATCTAGAGTTTCTACTGCTCGTTGTCGCGTTTCCCTAACCCTACATTGGCCAGCAAGGTCGTCAGATCTCTCCCTATCTGAGAATAATTGAAGCATTATGGACACGGGCCTCCCAACAGCTCGTAATTGTGTTGATCTAACACACCAACTGGACAGAATTTGGCACGATATCCCTCAGGAGGACATGCACAAATGTATCACTCAGTGCCAAGCCGAATAATTGATTTCGTAACAGCCAGAGGTGGATCAACGCGTTACTGACTTGCTCAATTTCTGAAGCTCTTTCTCTTGCATAAATCATCCAGTTTTTCTTATATTATTACCATTTGTTTGTCTACACATGAACATCTACCGATTTTCTTCCCATTCGGACAATTCCTTCGTGGTGCGTCGTTCTTGGTTTTGGAGTGGATATTTTCTTTTCGTAACAGTTTTTGCAATACGAGGGTTGTTCAGAAAGTAAGTTCCGATCGGTCGCGAAATGGAAACCACAGGGAAAACCCGGTAAAGTTTTGCACAGATGTGTTGGGCAGTGTCTCTAGTTTGCCCGTCGATCGTGTAGCGTCGCTCTTTTCAGTTTTGAGTGAACAGTGAACACTAAAGATACGCAGGGAATAGCGCCTCCCGCAAAGTATGAGGGCCCGGTTATAGATTTCGCCTGTGTCATGCAGCCCACATAACACAAGTGTCGAGCGGTTACTTCTTGATGCCAATCCTCGGCCGCCCACAGCAGGGGCAATGAAGACGCTCCTGCAGCGTTTCCGATGAGAAGTGTTTGATCACCCACAATACAGTCCGTAATTGGCTACCCCAGAGTCTCATCTCTGCTCACAAGAACCGCTGGCTATAAAGATAAAATTTTTCCACAGACAACCAGCTGCAGACCAGTGCAGATAACTGGCCGAAAGCACAGGCGGTTGATTTCTATGACGAGGATATTGGAAAGTTGATACAAAACTACGACGAAAGTCGAAGTTGGAGCGGCGACTATGTAGAGAAGTAGGTATAAGGTGTACCTAACTGTTGCAAATGAAACGTTTGCGGTTTCCACTGTGGTTTCCATTTCGCGATCTATCGGAACTTACGTTCTGGACAAACCTCGTAGATAAAGACCTAAAACTTTCCATTCTCATTGTCAACATGCAGCAATTCATCACTGATTTCATTTCCCTTAGCTGCTACTGGGGCAGCGTTTTACGAAGTATAATTTCTAATACGCTGTTTATTTCCGACATAGTCCTCCATAAGTGATAGTTTTCGATTCTGCCTAGTTCATTTCTGTTGATAACACACTTTAATTTGTTAATTATTAGCATATTGTTCTTCACTGACAGTATATTATCTGTATTACAACCCCAACCAATCAATATCTCTCATCGCCACAGGTGTTGTGCGTAATAGAAATTCATAGATGTTTCTTTTAGTACATATCAAGAATACAAGGAGGTCGGATTCAAAATATAGAAACAACGATGTCTTAAGATAACAACAAAATTTTTTGTATTCTCTGCTGACTCGTCCGTTTTTCTGGAGTTCCAGCAAGGTTCCTCCCCAGCACACATCTGCTACACTGCGGGACTGAAATGTGTGCCTACACACCTGGGGCATCCTCCATAAGGCTGTTGTTTATGGTTCATCTCGTGAGGCGGACAGTTTCACTAGCTGGCGTCTCAGCCATAAAAAGTTCGCCAGGTGCTGACGTCAGCGGGTGACCGCACGTGGTACAGGGAGCAATAAGTGAGGCGACAGCAAAATGTATGAGCTGTCACAGGATGTGATATTCTCACGAGGTGGAAAGTAATGCGTTGT
This sequence comes from Schistocerca nitens, assembly GCF_023898315.1. NCBI lineage: Eukaryota > Metazoa > Arthropoda > Insecta > Orthoptera > Acrididae > Schistocerca > Schistocerca nitens. The sequence goes on along the minus strand of NC_064621.1, from coordinate 229,105,897 downwards.
ACGTACCACAAGTTATACGAACCGAAATTTTGTGTTACATTCCTCATAACTTTAATAGCAAGCAATCGGGATAAAATAATGAGATTTTTCGTTTTCACACGACACTGACAGAACCGTAAAAGCGTAACAATGGTCGTATCACGAGTTTTATAAAACGTTAGCTACTTTTAATTAATTAAAATTAAAAAGCGATACACATTGTTTGATAGCAGCTTTAGACTCATATCAAACGCACAACCAGCTAAAGGAGCTTGCACACAAACACACACACACACACACACACACACACACACACACACACACACACACACAGAGAGAGAGAGAGAGAGAGAGAGAGAGAGAGAGACAGATAGAGAGAGAGTGAACAAAATTCAAATTCGGTGCTAATCTCTCTTGGGCACAAATGAACGCCGACGAGGTTAGGAAACAGAACAACATATTGCTTACCGCGTTCTGAGAAGTAAAGAAGCCTTTTTAAAGAAAGAAATTACACAAAGTACACTGATGTGTGCGTACAATGTCCTCGGAACGAAAAATAAGAATGATTCATCACAACAAAACGTGAGTAGTAACAAATATATTCGCAAAACATTTTCACACAACCAGAATCACGTTTTTTTAAAAAAATTAAGAGATGTATTAACTCGCCGTTGAAATTCATATTTATATCGCTTGGTTTGCAAATGACAAGCTATCAGTGCAGACACCACACAGTTGGTCCTGAGAACCATGACGATAAAAAGTAAAACTAACAAGAATTTTCTTCAGGCCTCACTTTGTTAAATAAGTTACAACCTAAAACTTTTTACAGTTTTTAATACACAAAAAATGCACTGATGATGGCACAGAGGTGTTGAAACATGTTTGAGTAAAAAGAAAAACAATATATTTGCAGAAGGGTGGAACTGATATCCTATAATTTAACTGCAAACGCCGAACGAAAAGACAACAACTGCAGATCCTGATCATGAACTTTTGATGAAATATACAGGCTGTTGGACGGTAATTGTCTGTAAAGGAGAGAAATGTGTATTTTTATGTAAGAGGTTTTCAGGATCTATTGTGAAGTAGTGAAGTTGAGTTTTCTGAAGTGAAGTATTTACGATTATACCTATGAGGTGTTGTTTATGTGGAAATAAAAGAACGAAAACAGAGCAGGGAACTATTATTTGAAGTGTACATTGAGATGAAGACAGCGAGTATGATTAATGTTGTATTAGGATAATGACATATATGTTAGTAAAGTATACAAGATGATAATTATAAAATATATGATGCATACTATAACATGATGAGGCAATGATTATGGTGATTAAGGTAGAGAAAGAGTGAGTTACGTCACAGTGGCCCTGTTTCTTGTTATAGCCAATTTTCTGCCACATTGATGCATTTCTTGTTTCTAAGCATAAAAGGTAAATTTTTGAAGAGATGTGGCTACATGACAATAGGGAATGAAGGTAACGTGACTTGAGACAAGACAGTTATTTCTTTGATGTCTAGTTTATAATTATCAGATGCTAATTATTCAACATTTCTAATAAACATATACTGTCATTGTTTTATTGGAATAACACAACACATAACAGTTACGCAAACTTTACAGTAAATCGAAAGGTGTATGTATTCGTGCCCATTTATATACGAAGTCTGTTTCGCAAATATATGGCTTAGCAGCAATTGCAACTCTGTACTGTGAGACACTCTTTTAAAATGTGATACTTCACGGAATTTTTCGTGATTTGTCTTCGTGGTAGTGACTACTTTCTTGTTTATATTGATGAATGGGATTTTTTTCTGATTTGTACATAGCTAAATGTGATCAAAATTTAACTTTTGCTGAATTCTGTAAAACGAATCTGCCTTTCCTTGCCTAACAAATAAACTTTACATATGTATGAATGTCATAACGATATTGTCCATGCTTGAGAAATTTTTGAAGTGAAGATGAAACATTTAACACACGAGGTGTGACATGAAGAGACTATACACCTATAATGAAAAAAAAATTAGAGAAAGGTGATGCAGGAGGTATAAGAAATATTAACGATGATTTTTTTTTTACTTTTCAGCTTTGTTCTTTTTGCTGGGGTTTGGGAAAAAGATTCTGTTGTACATATTTTTCTGCTAACATGTGTGGCATTGGAGACTGTCTTTTTTATTTACATATGATGTAACATTATAACATGCACTGCTTTAGCTTATGGAATTTTCATGCTGAAATTACCTCTTACACATATGTCACCTATTGAGTTTCTTTATAATGCATATTCTCTGTATAGGTTGTTACTATAGGATGTGGCACAATTAGTATAATAATTAAATTATAGTAGTGAGTTCTCATAAGTCATGAAAGATGCGTAAGAAGTTATGAAAGGTGTATAAGAAGTCATGAAAGATGTGTAAGGAGGAAGCAAAGTGAAAAAGGTAAGAAAGGAAGTTGTACAACATGCATATGAGCAAATAAATGGTTACAAAGATGAATCTGAGATGAAATGATTAGGTAGGGTAAATATCAGATGAAGTCTGATTAGGCAGGGCAAAGATGACAGATGGCTTGGTAGGTCAATGGAGCCAAATAGTAGGATTTTATAAAAATGTATAAAATGTATGACAGAAAGAAGCAAAGAGATAAACAGTGGTACATGTTGGAAGTTTGATGAAATTGTTGGTAAAATGGTTAAGAGGTGCACAGACTAATAGTATAGTAATCACTGGTCATATTAGGTACAATCATAGGCTGACGTTTGATCGACTGTACTACGTAATCTTTGATTTTAAACGTTGGTTAATCCCTAATTGAGGTCTTCCTAATTGTGTATTTGTGTTCTCCTTATTTGTATGTGTTTATTTCTTCTGTGGGATCACTATCCTTATGTGTCTATTTCTGGGTTATTCCCTATACTTTTGTGTATTTTACTGATTTCATCCACACATATTTATTGGATTAGATTTAGAATTTTCTGTCGATCATTTTGTACACATACAACAATTGTTTCTTATCATGCCTATTACTGTACACTGTTTCACATGATTTACTTGTCTGACGTTTCTGTAATTCATTATTGCAACACCATTATACCATTTTTCTTACTTTTTTTACGGACACAGAAATCTTTTGTTACCATCACACTATATATGCAGTCCATATATACAACTACATAAAATCTTATTATTCCTGTCTTAATATAGGTAACTGTATATTGTAAATGAAAGGAATTTTACCTGCTTAACTATTCACCACAAATGATTAAGACTTACACGGCAGAAGATATACGTCTTCTAATTATGTACTGAAATATTCTCTGCCAAATGTTGACATATTTTACTTATACAAGCCAAAGCTAACTTTTATAAGGAACTCTTCGATACTACAAGACAGCTTTGGAGCTGTAAGTGGATCTACAGTCTGCTTGAAGCAGGTATTACTACGTATTTTACTGTTTGTGTATGTGTTGGGTTGTCAGCTGAGAACTGTGCTTAGTCTCACTGAGACTGTTTCTGCATAACGTCCCACAACAGTCACCTTATTGCAATGCGTTGCTGAATGTTTGGTCGTTTGTGACAAGGACACTCTTCTACATACTTTCACCATGCAAATTACTACTACCACACTGACTATGCTTCAGAAATGTCAGTCTTGTCTGATATAGACAATCTAACCTACTTCCTGTGTGCTACAAAAACAGCCTAGACCATCACTACTACTTACTACAACACAAAATGTGACATATAAACTTTCAAAGTAGTCCTGTGCAGAACCTTCTCATAAACGTCATGAAACATGATAACATAGCGCTGGTGAATTCTATTGATTATTTCATTCACTTGTTCTTGAATTTTGTAAATATTTTTTTACTTATAGTTCTTTACCTAACATTCTTGTAAAGGGATTCTTCTTTTTGTATTTGGAACATCCGTCTATCCTGTGCAAGGCTCTTGATCTCTGTGCAACGATTGAAACCTACTTCCATTTGAACCTGCTTGCTGCAGGTAAACCTTGGTCTCCCTCAATAAGTTTTCGACCCACACTTACTTCCATTACCTAGCACAGGATACTTTTATGCCTCGTGATTTGTCCTGTCAACTGATTAGTGAAACTGTGACACAAATTTGTTTTCTCCACAGTTCGATTCATTACATTCTCGTTAGTTATTTGATCTACCCATCAGATCTTCGGTATTCTTTTGTACCACATAATTTCAAAAGCGTCTATTCTCTCCTTGTCTGAATTGTCCATCGTCGACATTCCATTTCTGTACAAGATTACACTCCATACCTTCGAAAAAACTTCCTGTCAGGTAAATTTATATTCAAAACGGTTCAAATGGCTCTGAGCACTATGGGACTTAACTGCTGTGGTCACCAGTCCCCTAGAACTTAGAACTACTTAAACCTAACTAACCTAAGGACATCACACACATCCATGCCCAAGGCAGGATTCGAACCTGCGACCGTAGCGAAAATTTATATTCGATGCTAACAAATGTCTATTCATCATAAACGCTTCACTTAATATTGCCAACCTGCATTTTCTATCCATTCTACTTCTGCCTAACTCATTGACAAAACTTTACTGCTTTTAATGCTTCTTTCTCTTCATAACAGAACACGGTAAGTGACTTCCCAGAAACTTCGCTCAGTGGAAGAGGAGTCAAAATAAACGAACAAGTGTCTCGAGTTACCGGTTCCTGAAATGAAATGCAATAATCGTGTGGCATTGTTGGCCGGGGGGGGGGGGGGGGGGGGGAGGGCTCCGGGGAAGTTCGGCCGCCGGGTTGTAAGTATTATTTCAAGTGACGCCAAAAATGGCTCTGAGCACTATGGGACTTAACATCTATGGTCATCAGTCCCCTAGAGCTTAGAACTACTTAAACCTAACTAACCTAAGGACATCACACAACACCCAGCCATCACGAGGCAGAGAAAATCCCCGACCCCGCCGGGAATCGAACCCGGGAACCCGGGCGTGGGAAGCGAGAACGCTACCGCACGACCACGAGATGCGGGCAAGTGACGCCACATTTGACGACCTGCGCGTCGGTGATGATGAGATGATAATGAGGAGAACGACGCAACACCCAGTTCACGGGCTGAGAAAATCTCCAACCCGGCCGGAAGTTAAACCCCGGCCCGCTGCATGGTAGGCAAACCCGTTACCACTCAACGAAGCATGCGGACGACCGTTTCTCTGAAAACGACCGTCAAGGTTTTCGACGTAACTTGATGCCTTTTAGCGCGTGATTAGCTCGGCGTAACTGGTGTTAAAGTGGCTAGCGTCGCGGCCCCTCACTTTTACTTCCCATATTGAGAATCTGATTATTGTTTTTGTCTATTTTATTTTACTTTCTTCATTTATCTACCAATGACCGTAGAAGATTACTATAGGAATGTTTCTTATCAAGTTAAGGGTGTACACGTTACAAAAACGTTACATTAAAACTGTAACTGTGTTTGACAATATGTGTCATACGTTTATTATGTGTTATGGTATTTTCAGAGGTTACATTTTTCTTTCTAAATTCTCATAGTCTCATTTTTCATTCTTACATTAGTTCTTAATTCTTATATTTTATTCTTATGCTTATTCTTCAGGAACATTTGGTGCATTCCCTTGAATGATACCTGCCGTAGAAAAATTCTACACGTAGGAATTCCGAATAATAATCCCGTGAAATAATATATAATATGAATCTCACTTGGCAAAGAAACGCCGCAAACATTGCTGAAGATTTCACGCATTGGTAATAATTTCGCGACAAACTATGCATAACGGATAACTTTTCCGAAAACTAGCGCTTAACATTTATTAGGACAGACCTCAGAAACTTCACCGAAAACAATTTTAAATAATTTTCCCATTCATTTATTGTCTCTTTTCTTTTTAAATCATACACCATACAATTAGTAAATCAATAAGGGAAACGTTCTTCCAGTATACTTTGGAAAACATTGATGGACATGGGTGGATAGTGAAAATAATAATAAAAACAAAAATCGCGTCGCGAACACGTGGCGAAAAAATGAAAAAGCTGTGACGTTAGCCACTGAGCCATCGCTTCGCCTCGGTAAAAACACATAAATTAGACTACCTCTAAAACGTTGCTCGTCGTTTTCTCAGATACTGTGGAATATCTACGGCTAAGCCGAGACACGTGTTCGTTTATTTCGACCCTTCTTCTATTGAGCGAAGTTTCTAGGAAATCGGGTTATGACACTTGCCGTGTTCTCTTCTTTAGAATCGCCTATGTCATTCGAGTACAAGCCACTATCCAAGTTTTACTTTTGTTTAGATCATGGTATAACCTCTTTACAAGATGCGATCTATTTAATTCAACTGCCATTCCAAGAACATTGCCATTTCTGACCGAGCCGGCCGG